>NC_134412.1:12002872-12377872 GCF_038048845.1 Mixophyes fleayi | reverse complement strand
GTGTTTATACGTACTTACATTTTTATCGAAAAGTGGAATTTTGAATTAAGATCTGTCCAGACATTATTTCCTATAGTGTATATGTCACCTTATTACGTATTGTATATAAATAGTGTCAGCATTACTACTAACACTGTCAAGCCGTGTCTTTGCACTATCGCTATGTTACTGTGGGGTGTGAGCATACACGCCTGTACACCTGACTTAGGTCTGCTGCAAATGTTATTGTTGTACAGCTAGTTACATCATGAGATGTGTGCAGATAAATCCACTTTCCATTAGGTGTGTCTTTGTCTTGCTCTGTCAAGGTGCAAATGCGACCAATTGCCTAAATAGCCTAGATTTAGGGGCAAATCCAGCTATAGTGTGCTAATTTGCACATGGAAATACTATGTTGCGATGGAAGGAGTTCAAATACAATTTTCTTTGCATACAGTGAAAATTCTACTTGTTGTCTATGTAGCACACAAACACGGGGATGCTCTAACTCTGCTCCACTCTCCTCCAACCACACCTGCAATGCAGCGCAACATGATTTTCCCATGGTGCAAAATAGCACATTCCAGCTAATTTTACTCCGTACCCATAATGAGGTCCCCTGTTGGTTGAGACAGCAACAGTAATGGAACCCTTCCCACTTCTGCACATGTTGTTTACCTATGACAGTTAGGAGCTTCTTCGCTTTGTCCAACTCCACCAAACTTCTCCCCTCTGCCTTCGCAAACATCTCAATTCAAGCCAACTTTTAAACCTATGGGACTCTAGTGGAATTCTAGATGTCCAATCTGAGGCACCTGGTGGATCCAAAGGTGAAATTGAACTGTGGAGTTGGAATTTTTGGAGTTTTAAGTGACCTACTGAGGATTTACTTGAGGGTTCAGGAGGATTATCTGCCCAGACACAGGTCAAATGTCAATCATCTCTATTATAAAATATTTTAATGATACCAATGTATCTTCTGCTCTAAAGATATTTTTTTTTACTTAAGGAAACTCAATCACATTTCCTTTTAAATTAAACCTTTTGAGTTGTTTGGTTTAAATTAATGGGCAAGATTATTAAAATGGTAAAAAAGATCAAAAAAATCTGGAGGCAAGACAGCTACAAAAGAAGAGAAGCTGCCACTAATTGCCTTGGTGATTTATTTATCAAACGTTGAGGTACCAATACCCCAGTATTGTCCCTGGTGTACATTATCTCTTATAATAACCATGTTTTAATAGAAAGAAACCCAAAACATAATTACACACAAAAATACCCAGGACAAAGACACACAAATATATAATAGAAATAACCCCTCAGGTGGATAAACACACTCAGACTACCACAAACACATACAAACATTACATAGTTTCTATTTGTATTTTCCTTTTTCTTCTATTTTTTACCATCATCACTCAAGCACTACAAGTCACACTTTTGCTCTAAACTTACATGGCCATTAAATTGTTTCTGCACTTATAGAAGGTCAGTGACTGAAGCTACCAAGGCTGTGACTTACACCCTCTAGCAGGGCCATCTTAACAACATTATGGGCCCCTGGGCAAAGCAGTGGGGCCCCTATATATATATATATATATATATATATATATATATATATAATATATATATACACACATGTACATACACGTAACAAAAAAGAAGTGATCATATATATATATATATATATATATATATATATATATATATATATATATATATATATATATGTGTGTTTGTGTGTAAAAAAAAGTGATTATATATATATACATATATATATATATATATATATATATAGGGCTTGATGATGTCACGCCCGACATTCACTGTGAGCGCAGCACGGAGGAGGAGGAGACCCGGGAGGGAGTCGGATCGCCAGAATTGCAGAATTTTTTTTCATCAGCGCTGCCTCGGACGGGCCCCCGGGCACCTGCCCATTGTGCCCAATGGAAGAGACGGCCCTGCCCTCTAGGACACCACCATTGGTAGCCTCATTCAGCAACTGATCTATTGTAAGTATTTCAACTACGAGGTGGTTAACATGTATAATTGTTCATCACCATCACCAGCATCATCAACATTTATTTCTATAGTACCAGCAGATTTTGTAGCGCTTTACAATTGGGAACAAACAGTAACAAAACAATACTGGGTAATGCATACATACGTAGAGGTAATAGGGTACTGCTCGCAAGTTTACAATCTATGGGACGATGGTTTGATACACAAGGGTAAGTCCTACATCTGATCTGACAAAAGAACGCATCAATTATACATATATTATTTACAATAGCTTTATGGAAAATGTCCACTTATGTGTATTTTACGTAGTATTGACAGTCTAAAGGGCAAGACTATAATAGGTCATGTTGGGACTTGTAGTTCCACAAGAAATGGAGAGCCACCGATTACCAACTTTGGTCTACACAACAGCAAAACAGAACAGATCGGAGACCAGCACAAATAATGATCTATGGACATGTTAAACTGGCAGATAATGCCAGGAATCCATTAAACATTGGCACGTCATTGTAGGATACTGTATACATATTTAACTATTGGGAACACTCAGTTTCCCCATAACAGTGGTTTCACTGACAAATGTGAAGTGCTTTAGTGTCTCAACACAGATATATATCAGACTATGTAGTCTTATAACATGGTCTCTCTGATTCTAGCTTACCTTCTCCATCCACTCAATTTCTGAAACATATCTGTAAAGTCTGACATTCTGTATCTCAGTTGTTAAGCTGGGTACACACTACATGTTTTTCACGCAATTATCATGCTGATCACATGATAAACGACCGTTTAGTCTGATATCGCATTACTGCGTACTCTCCCACGATCATGTTTTATCGTACCAAAGCACATTGTATCCTTTTATTTGATTTTCTGGAAATCACAATCAGCGATGGAAAGATGTCGGGCAACTATGGAATTGAGAATTCTATCATGACTATCAGTGTAGGCAGATCTCTATAGAGTGTGCAGAGTCACCATCTTTCCAGCAGATGGTTATGAGAGATGAAGAGCATAGATCTGAAGGTAAATCGTGTAGGTGTGTACACATGAATTGGTATGCTGATTGGGACTTTCAGTCATTAGTAAAATCGTTACAGAAATTGTATCCACAGTAATTTTCTGTAGGGTGTAACCAGCTTTATTTTTTATTCTCTGTAATGCTCCTGTTGTGATAAGTGCAATAACCACCATTTCTACATAGATCGACACACCGTAAAAGTATATTAAAGTAGGTTAAAGGTTCTATACAAACAAACAAGTATGTCTCTGAACACAAAGACACTTATTGCATCACAAATACAAAGAATGCCAAGTATTAAATCACATAGAAAGTGTATCCTGCAGCTTGTCATGTACATGCAGCTCTGACGCTCATCACATAAAGACAGTTTTTGCCATTTTAACACACACACAGGGCTAGATTTACTAAGCTGCGGGTTTGAAAAAGTGGTGATGTTGCCTATAGCAACCAATCAGATTTGACCTGTCATTTTGTAGAAAGTACTAAATAAATGAAAGCTAGAATCTGATTGGTTGCTATAGGCAACATCCCCACTTTTTCAAACCCGCAGCTTAGTAAATCTTGCCCACAGAGTTCATCATAGATCCAGGGGGTCATCCACGACTTATATATGGTAACTGGTCAGGAAGCAACAATGGTGATTGCACTATCTTCATATTTAAACGTCCACTGATCTGTCACAGATCTTGCTGTTTCCTTTTGGTCTTTGATCAAAATAAGCCTTTGGAATTGATAACATAACAGTTTAATGTCACAGAAACATATAACTATAATGTATCTGTAATATTTAGAAGCATGCGTAATAGAGAGTGGAGTAAGGGGAGCTAAAGGAATATATTAATGTAGATATGGACAATAGAGCGAAATGCGCTGGGGAGACCACTTTCATTCTGCACCCACGTGTCTATATTGTCTGCCCTATGCACATTACAATATACGACTATTCTACTCTCTTGGGAGATGGTTACAAGTCCACATAGGTGTATTGAGAGGTGTAATCTGTAGAGGTGCACTGTGATAGATTCATCACCATCATCATTTATTTATATAGCGCCACTAATTCTGCAGTGCTGTACAGAGAACTCACTCACATCAGTCTCTGCCCCTTTGGGGCTTACAGTCTAAATTCCATGACATACACACACACAGAATAGGGTCAATTTTTGTTAGCAGCCAATTAACCTACCAGTATGTTTTTGGAGTGTGGGAGGAAACCAGAGCACCTGGGGGAAACCCACGCAAACACGGGGGGGACCTAAAAATTCCTCACAGATAAGGCAATGGTCGGGAATCGAACTCATGACCCTAGTGCTGTAAGGCAGAAGTGCTAACCACTAAGCCACTGTGCTGAGTCAAAAATGAATGACAACTCCTCCTATTGGACAACAAAAAACTGCTGGTCCTCTGAAAATTCTATCTTAGGTTTGGGAAATCTGACTAATATAAATTAAATTAGCTGAAATAAGGGATATGTCACTATATCTACTGTGCTTCATTCTAAAACAGGGTTGGTTTTCTTTTCCCACTGAGTGCGTTATTTTAGAACAGATAATACATTTACTGACTGCTATCTGACCCGATACATATCTACAGCACTAATCTTCAAAAACAACAAGAGTTGTGTGATAGCTTCTAATTTCCATATTTGAAGCTGTTGTTAGAAAATTATAAAACCAAATCTAATTTCCTGCCAGCCAATTACACATATAATAAAAATAAAGAAGAAACATTTGAACATTGTAGTGATGTTCGGAGAGAGAAGCGCGCTGTGAAACGTTCACCCGGGATCATAGAGGTAAGAAGCATTTAGAATGGATTATGAAGGTAAATTACAGTACATATGATGTCATAATTTGCCTATCCCTATCCCCAAATCATATTGTTCACAGTTTTTTTTTCTCCATTAGATGGAGTAGAAGAGATATGAAATTAAGGGAATGAGAAAGACACCTTGTATAATTTAATATTATGTGGAAATGGAACATTTTAGTAATGGTTGGGTCATCGCATTATATATAATATCTGTCATTGCTAGATTATATACCTGACCTGATAAACATATAGAAACAATTCCATAAGTCCAAATAGAAATATAATTTCCAATAACAGAATTATTATTTTTTTTTTTTTGAATCTCATTGGTTATCTAAGTTTACAGTTTGATTTCTCAAAACAAGCCACTCGCTGACACTCCATGCCACCAGGACTTCTTGGCGAACTTTAAATACCAGTATGCAACTTAATATTAATGGAATTACCAGGGTCTAGTAAGTTATAAAGAAGTTTAAACCTGATATTCTCGCTTCGGAAAAGCATTTATTTACAATTGGACTTTAGAGTTTCAGATGAACAGATAGGAGCTAATACATTTTATTGTTGCTCTATCAATTGTATTTGTTTTTGATTGTGATGCTTTTATTACGAGCGGTCAATTATTTCTCATATCAATAAACCAATACATACATATATTATAACACTGAATTAGTACTGTATAACAAAGGTTTTTCCATATGAAGTATGACAAATTTAGCAATCAGGATTTTAAAAATAAGTTTTCACAGTTTGAGTATGACTAACTAATGGACTAATGGAATTATTTATTA
This sequence comes from Mixophyes fleayi, assembly GCF_038048845.1. Lineage (NCBI taxonomy): Eukaryota > Metazoa > Chordata > Amphibia > Anura > Limnodynastidae > Mixophyes > Mixophyes fleayi. Next base: position 12,372,244 of record NC_134412.1, on the reverse strand, counting down.
GTTTAGTATCTCTTATCATTGTCGTTTTTGCACTGGAGAGTTTTGTATTAGGACGTGCAAACCTGCACTCACTAGTCAACAATTTTACATTGGATTACTATCGTGATGATACATCATTTGTGATAAAGTCACTGATTGTGTGTTCTGACATGTTTGAGTTCCACTTTTGCTCCACCATTCCTCATGGTATCTGTAAATTGCATTCGACTGTATCACTAGAGCTGGAATGTGTGGTTGGTAGTGGTGACCCTTATGGTAAAATTACACAGTTGAAATGTGTAAAAATCAAGAATTACAAATAAGAATTACAGTATATGATACTTAACAGGATGAGAACCAGGGTAGGGCGGTGTCCTGAGAAAAAGTGGAAATGTTGCGTATAGTAGCCAATCAGATTCTAGTTCTCATTTATTTAGTACATTCTACAAAATGACAGCTAGCATCTGATTGGCTGCGATAGGCAACATCCGCACTTTAGTACTTGTACCCCCTAGAGTAATTTGTTTAATAAGATTTGGGCACTAAGTAATAAGTCTTGTTTTGAAACCACTACACATCACTGGACATATATATATATATATATATATATATATATATATATATATATATGTATATTTTTTTTTTTTTATATATGCACAGCACATATATATGTTTTAAAATAATGGAAAGCTACGTATTCAGTAGCCTAAATGTAAATTAATGATTATTGTTGTAAGAGATTAAAAATGTTTTGTAATCCAGAATTGTACAAATTATTTTTTTTCTGTCATTCTAGACATTTTTTTTACTTCTGTGTAGCAAAACAGTTTAAGATATGGAAGGAACTTCATTTTCATTTGACTTCACCAATACTTCAACAAATTACAGCCCACAGGAAGGAAATGTGGAGGATGATCTAGAATTTGACTTTGTACATGTCCTTATCCTTATTTCTTATGGTATCACCTTCATCCTGGGGACTATCGGGAATGGATTGGTCATCTGGATAACTGGATTTAAGATGAAGAAGACAGTTAACATCTTATGGTTTTTAAACTTGGCCGTAGCTGACTTTGCATTGAACATCATCTTCCCTCTGCAAATTATCTGGTGGATTATGGAGGGTCAGTGGCCTTTTGGTCGAATAATGTGCAAGATCGTATTCACTGTTCTGTTCCTCAACATGTCTGTCAGTACCTCTTTCTTAACGGTTATCAGTGTTGACCGATGTATATTAGTCATGCGCCCAGTGTGGTCCAAAAACCACAGGACTCTCAAATCAGCTTCAATAATCTCAGCTGTTATCTGGTCATCCTGTTTTTTACTCAACTCCCCATATCTTGTCTTCTTTGACATTGCACTAGACACAGAGAACAATAACTCATACTGCATTCCCATATTTGCTGAAGACCATCATACAGTAAAGATGATGTATACAGCTATGCTCTTTACCAGATCAGTGTTAATGTTCCTAATCCCATTGTCTATAATAATAATTTGTTACAGCCTTGTCACATCTCGGTTGAGAAGAAGCAGAGGTCTTTCTGAGTCAAGTCGACCTTACAAAGTCATTGTTACCATTGTACTTTGCTTTTTCGGCTTTTGGTTCCCGTTCCATCTATGGTTCTTTATGCAATACGTAAATATTGAAATGAGTTACTTTGTAGAGATTATCATGCAAGAGATTGTTTGCTGCTTATGTTACATTAACAGTTGTGTAAATCCCATAGTCTATGTCTTTGTCGGGAGGGACTTCAAAAAGAGTTTGTTTAAGTCCATTCCATTTCTTCTGGAGAGCACATTCAGAGAGAGGTATTAAACTGATAAGGAGAATTAACATGACCAGACTATGATGGAAACTGAAACGGAGAGTTATAACTCTTTATCCTGTGAACCAGATTAACTTTATCTTCATTCTTGAAATTCCAATCAAAACTATACTAAGCATCGCAACAAGGGGCTCTTGTTAAGTTGAAGGAAAATTATGTACTTGGCGTATACTACGTTTTTTACTTCTGCACAAAGCACTAGTTCCAAAATTAACGGTTTGTAAGTCTACTCAGATGTAAACATGATTATTATACACCAGCAACACAGTTTGTGTTCAACCTCACACAAGCCCCTAAATGATTTATTACATGATCAATAATTGTAAATGACACAACAAGATTCTTAAGGGGTCTACCTCTTAAATTATAGCTTTCCTATATCTCCCATCTTCCCATGATTTCATGATGTCACTAGTTACTATTTATAAATTTGTGGATTACAATTTTCAATATTTAAAACCTTTGTTACAATACATGATAAGAAAGACCTTCTGCTTTCCCAACATTGTCCATATAGTAATTGTATTATGTGTGATATCAAGATGCAAAAACATACAATGATATGTAAGAAATAGAGATTTTCTGCAGGTAATTTGATCAACAGGTGACTGCTAGTATTCTTCTAATTGACTGTATGTTTTACTAATCAATACTGAAGTAATACAATCACTCAATAATTGTAAGTAATATCATCAAATCTCAATGTTTGCATTGGTATTGTTTATAGGAGTCCATATGCATGTTATAATCATTTATGTTTATATATGTTTAATGTTAACATTACTTACTGTGACAAAGGAAGGGATTTGCCACAGGCATCTAAGAGAGGAGTTCAGCTGACAGTCTGCAGGAGAAGGCTAAATGCAGGGTTAAGTCCTTGTACAGTGGAACTGCTAGGCCAAACACACACAGAGGAAGGACAGGGTCTACTTAAGCAATTAGACCAAAGGAGGGGTTTTGTGCATATAAACCTGATTTGCGCATTTGCACAGGGCGACTGATGCCAGATAGTGGCCAGTGTTTAGACAGAATGACTGTGTCTAGTCAGTGTTAGGTTGCCTGGTGTCATTCTGACGGCAATGTGTGATGTTTTATTGTAATGGAATAATAAAAGTACCGTTTATAAAGCAAGAAGTTGTTCATGTATGCATCACCAGAGGGGTGCTCCTGTCATGTTATATTATTTATTATTATTATATTTGACTTATAAGGCGCCACAAAGGGTCCGCAGTGCTGTACATTAGATATACAGAAAACAGAGAACCAAGACACAACATGATACAAAAATATATACAAACACAGGTGACAGGGTAAAGCAAATCAAATTATTTCTGGGACAGATAATAGAAATCAGCGAGAAGAAGGCCGAAGCTTAAGAAAAAGGGAAAACAGGGCTAGGGAAGCAGGCCAAGAGGTACAGAGGGTGATGGAATAGTAGAAGGAGCACACAAGGAAAGAGGGCCCTGCTCATGAGAGCTTACATCCTAAAGGGGAGGGGGAGACACAAATAGGGTGGTACTAACTGGGGGAGAGAGCCAGGACAAGAGAGTTAGGAGGAGGACTGATAGACTTGAATAAAGAAATGAGTCTTAAGGGCACGCTTGAAGCCTCTGAGAGTAGATGCCATATGATTTCGTTTGATCATTTCAGACAAAGAAATGCCTTTTTTTCTGCTGGAATTCTTGTGTTTGCTTATATTCATTAAAATAAAGCTGGAGCAGGATTCATCCCAAAACTAACTCTGCTTATCATTAACTATTTTAGTCTAATTATATCTTTGAATGCAGCTTAGACAGCTAAGAAAATCTATTTCAGAGATAACATTTGACATAACCCTGTCTAAACCTGTACTGTACATTAAGAATTGTACTGACTATTATCATTATTATTATTATTATTATTATTATTATCATTATTATTATTATTTAAATAGCAACAATTTACTCCACAGAGCTTTGCAGTAATGGGTATTAACAAACAGACAAAGATGAAAGATTACAATCTATAGGGAATTACAAATTCGAAGTACTAAATAAATCGGCTTCCAGAGCAGTGAAGTTGTCATTGTTTGACTTCTCTTTCTTACAAGCAGGAAAATAGATAGAAGACAAAACCCATTGAATTTGCTCACATCTTGCACAAAGGTATAATATAAAACTATGTTTATTGGGTGCATATCCATATGCTGGGCCTAGGCATAATTGAACAATAAAAATGTTGCAGATTACAATCCTTTAAATGCAACTAGCCCCATGCATTATTATTATTATTATTATTATTATTATCAATAATAATTGATTTATTATTTTAAATAGTGCCAGCATATTTCACAGATCTGTACTATTTGCAACACACAGTAATACCACATCATCATCATCATTTATTTATATAGCGCCAACATATTCCGTAGCGCTTTACAATTGGGGACAAACATAATAAACTAATAAACAAACTGGGTGAAACAGACAGAGGTGAGAAGACCCTGCTCGCAAGCTTACAATCTATGGGACAATGGGAGATTGACACATGAGGTTAAGTCTACATTTTGCATTTTGGCCCAGCCAGACTGCAAAGGTAAAAGTGACTCATAGGCTAAATGATCCCGTCACACAACAATGTTGGTCAGGGGGTAGTTGTCTTGTGTGAAATTGTGTAACAGACGGTAATAGGCTAAGGTAGCTAGGTTAAGAGGGTGTTTGAGGAATATTATAAGCTTGTCTGAAGAGGTGGGTTTTCAGAGAACGCTTGAAAGTTTTTAGACCAGAGGAGAGTCTTATTGTGCGAGGGAGAGAATTCCACAGAGTGGGTGCAGCCTGAAAAAAGTCCTGTAACCCGGGAATGGGAGGATGTAATGAGTGTGGATGAGAGACGCAGATCTAGTGTAGAACGGAGTTGCCGAGTTGGGAGATATTTTGAGACAAGAGAGGAGATGTATGTTGGTGCAGCTTTGTTGATGGCCTTGTAGGTTAGTAAAAGTATTTTACATTGGATTCGGAAGAAAATAGGCAGCCAGTGTAGAGACATACAGAGTGATTCAACAGAGGAATAACGATTTGCATTACCACATGATTGGGTATTACAACATAAGCAATTATATAAAACAACCCAGACACAGAAGGAAAAGAGGAGTTTGGAACATCAGGTTAAGTGCCACAAATTGCAAATTAGTTGAGCATAGTCACACAGCAATGTTGGTTGAGGGGTCAGTGGGTTGTTTTATGTAAGTTTTATATGAACTATTTAGTAGGGTGGCCATTGGGTAGAATACCCTGGTAGTTTAAAGAGATTAAGAAGATTGTCCCAGAATATAATAATTTTGCTTAAAATGTTGAGTTTTCAGGGAATGCTTAAAAGTGTGGAGGATAGGAGAAAGTCTTGTTTTGTGACGGAAGGAATTGCACAGAGAAGTCCGAGAAAAGCCCTGCAATTGAGAAAGGGAGCAGGTAATGAGTGTGGATGAGAGACATAGATCACGGGCAGGCAATTTAGGAGATATTTTGAGATAAGGGAAGAGATGTATGTTGGTGCAGTTTCGTTAAGGGCTATGTATGTTAGTAAAAGTATTTTTTATTGCATTCAGTAAAATGTAGGCAACCAATGTAGGGAAATGTAATCCTTTCAATAGGAGTAAAAGAGATTATTATTATTATTATCACCATCTATTTCTATAGCGCCACTAATTCCGCAGAGCTGTACAGAGAACTCACTCACATCACTCCCTGCCCCATTGGGGCTTACAGTTTAAATTCCCTAACACTCACACACAGACAGACACAGACTAGGGTCAATTTTGTTAGCAGTCAATTAACCTACCAGTATGTTTTTGGAGTATGGGAGGAAACAGGAGCACCCGGAGGAAACCCACGTAAACACGGGGAGAACATACAAACTCCTCACAGATAAGGCCATGGTCGGGAATTGAACTCATGACCCTAGTGATGTAAGGCAGAAGTGCTAACCACTGAGCCACCGTGCTGCCCAAAGAGATAATTAACCCCTGATGAAAAGAACGCACTAACACAATTTAAATAAAATAATACAAGCATTATAAAAGAAGCTTATAAATGAGAAGGATTGTGATTATGACTAAAGATTTTTATCTTAATTAATGTAAAATAATGTGGAATAATACTGTTTTTTCTATACTAAACAATGGTCCCAATGTGGAATAATTTATATTATATCTAAAAATATTCTTAATATGAGATTTATGTAGCGAAAATTTTCATCAGCAAAAATGTTGCTTTATCATCATCATCATCATTTATTTATATAGCGCCACTAATTCCGCAGCGCTGTACAGAGAACTCATTCACATCAGTCCCTGCCCTAGTGGGGCTTACAGTCTAAATTCCCTAACACATAGAGAGAGAGAGAGACTAGGGTCAATTTTGATAGCAGCCAATTAACCTACTAGTATGTTTTTGGAGTGTGGGAGGAAACCGGAGCACCCAGAGAAAACCCACGCAAACATGGGGAGAACATACAAACTCCTCACAGATAAGGCCATGGTCGGGAATTGAACTCATGACCCCAGTGCTGTGAGGCAGAAGTGCTAACCACTTAAGCATCAATTCTCTGTCAGATAATTTATCTAGATTTTTTTTTTAAATCTTTAGTAGTTATTTAAAAGACTTTAAAGAATTAGAATTTATTTAAAAGACCAATCAGATGTTATTAAAGTGTTTGAATCACTAAAATGGGGAGAATATTATGACAATTTTAGTAAACACTGATGTGAAGTCCTTATACACTGTTAACATTATCAATGTTCTGGATAGTACTCTGTTATTCTTTAAAAAATCCACCAACTTGTTGGAATGCTCACAAATTCAGTAATCTGTTTTGCTAAGATTGATTCCAATATACTCTTTATAGCGCTGTTCACAGTTTTATTTTTGTTACTTTTTGTTACTCTAAGGGTTTGCCACTTACCCTCATTGAACAGTGATTAAAAGAACATTAATATTAGAGTTGAGCGCACTCGGATTTCCTGAATCCGAGCCCACCCGAACGTTGCCGATCCGAGTCGGATCCGAGACAGATCCGGGTATTGGCGCCAAATGAAAACTTTAAACCGAGGCTCGGAGTCATAATCCCGCTGTCGGATCTCGCGATACTCGGATCCTATAAATTCCCCGCTAGTCGCCGCCATCTTCACTCGGGCATTGATCAGGGTAGAGGGAGGGTGTGTTAGGTGGTCCTCTGTCCTGGTAGATCTCGTGCTGTGCTGTTTAGTTCTGTGCTGTGCTGTTTAGTTCTGTGCTGTGCTGTGCTGTGCTGTGCTGTGTTCTGCAGTATCAGTCCAGTGGTGCTGTGTGCTGTGCTCTGTCCTTCTGAGGTCAGTGGTGCTGCTGGGTCCTGTGCTGTGTCCTGTTCAGTCCAGTGGTGCTGTGTCCTGTGCTCTGTGCTTCTAAGGGCATAGTTATTTCCCCAATATTCCCCTGTGTTTAAAAAAATAAAAAAAAGTTATTTAAAAAAATACCAAAAACTAATTTAATTTTTTTTAATTACCACAAAATTTGCACAACCAATCCTGCAGTATAAGCCCATTGGTACTGCAATATTACCAAGTTCACACATTCAGCAGTAAAAGTCCAGTGGTACTGCAATATTACAAAGTTTACACATTCTGCAGTATCAGTCCAGTGGTGCTGTGTCCTGTGCTCTGTCCTGCTGAGTTCCGTAGTGCTGCTGGGTCCTGTGCCGTGTCCTGTTCAGTCCAGTGGTGCTGTGTCCTGTGCTCTGTGCTTCTAAGGGCATAGTTATTTTCCCATTATTCCCAAGTTTTTAAAAAATAAAAAAAAAGTAAAAAAAAAATTACAATTAAAAATTAAAAAAAAAAAATATATAATTATAACCAAATTTGCAAAACCAATCCAGCAGTATAAGTCCATTGGTACTGCAATATTACAAAGTTCACACATTCTGCAGTATCAGTCCAGTGGTGCTGTGTCCTGTGCTCTGTCCTGCTGAGTTCCGTAGTGCTGCTGGGTCCTGTGCCGTGTCCTGTTCAGTCCAGTGGTCCTGTGTCCTGTGCTCTGTGCTTCTAAGGGCATAGTTATTTCCCCAATATTCCCAAGTGTTTAAAAAATTAAAAAAAAGTTATAAAAAAAAATACAAAAAACTAATTGAAAAAAAAATTATTTACAACCAAATTTGCAAAACCAATCCTGCAGTATAAGCCCATTGGTACTGCAATAATACAAAGTTCACACATTCTGCAGTGTCAGTCCAGTGGTGCTGTGTGCTGTGCTCTGTCCTTCTGAGGTCAGTGGTGCTGCTGGGTCCTGTGCTGTGTCCTGTTCAGTCCAGTGGTGCTGTGTCCTGTGCTCTGTGCTTCTAAGGGCATAGTTATTTCCCCATTATTCCCAAGTGTTTAAAAAATTTTAAAAAAATTATAAAAAAAAAAGTAATTATAACAAAATTTGCAAAACCAATCCAGCAGTATGAGTCCATTGGTACTGCAATATTGCAATATTACCAAGTTCACACATTCTGCAGTATCTTGTGCTACATATAATGGAGACCAAAAATTTGGAGGATAAAGTAGGGAAAGATCAAGACCCACTTCCTCCTAATGCTGAAGCTGCTGCCACTAGTCATGACGTAGACGATGAAATACCATCAACGTCGTCTGGCAAGCCCGATGCCCAATCTCCTAGTACAGGGCATGTAAAATCCAAAAAGCCCAAGTTCTCAAAAAGTAGCAAAAAGAAAAACTTAAAATCATCTGCGGAGAAACGTAAAGTTGCCAATATGCCATTTACGATATGGAGTGGCAAGGAACGGCTTAGGCCCTGGCCCGTGTTTATGACTAGTGGTTCAGCTTCACCCAAGGATCTTAGCACTCCTCCTCCTCCCCCCCCTACAAAAAATTGAAGAGAGTTATGCTGTCAGCAACAAAACAGCAAACAACTCTGCCTTCTAAAGAGAAATTATCACAAATCCCCAAGGCGAGTCCAAGGGTGTTGGTGCTTGTCAAGCCTGACCTTCCCATCACTGTACGGGAAGAGGTGGCTCGGGAGGAGGCTATTGATGATGTAGCTGGCGCTGTGGAGGAACTTGATGAGGATGGTGATGTGGTTATTGAAAATGAGGCACCAGGGGAGGAAACAGCTGATGTCCATGGGATGAAAAAGCCCATCGTCATGCCTGGTCAGAAGACCAAAAAATGCACCTCTTCGGTCTGGAGTTATTTTTATCCAAATCCGGACAACCAATGTATGGCCATATGTAGCTTATGTAAAGCTCAAATAAGCAGGGGTAAGGATCTTGCCCACCTAGGGACATCCTCCCTTATACGTCACCTGAATAACCTTCATAGTTCAGTGGTTAGTTCAGGAACTGTGGCTAGAACCATCATCGGTACAGGGACACCTAAATCCCGTGGTCCAGTTGGATACACACCAGCAACACCCTCCTCGTCAACTTCCTCCACGATTTCCATCAGATTCAGTCCTGCAGCCCAAGTCAGCCGCCAGACTGAGTCCTCTTCAATACGGGATTCATCCGAGGAATTCTGCAGCGGTACGCCTACTACTGCCACTGCTGCTGTTGCTGCTGTTAGTCGGTCATCTTCCCAGAGGGGAAGTCGTAAGACCGCTACGTCTTTCACAAAACAATTGACCGTCCAACAGTCGTTTGCCATGACAACAAAATACGATAGTAGTCACCCTATTGCAAAGCGTATAACTGCGGCTGTAACTGCAATGTTGGTGTTAGACGTGCGCCCGGTGTCCGCCATCAGTGGAGTGGGATTTAGAGGGTTGATGGAGGTATTGTGTCCCCGGTACCAAATCCCCTCGAGATTCCACTTCACTAGGCAGGCGATACCAAAAATGTACAGAGAAGTACGATCAAGTGTCCTCAGTGCTCTAAAAAATGCGGTTGTACCCACTGTCCACTTAACCACGGACATGTGGACAAGTGGTTCTGGGCAAACGAAGGACTATATGACTGTGACAGCCCACTGGGTAGATGCATCCCCTTCCGCAGCAACAGCAACAGCTGCATCAGTAGCAGCATCTACAAAATGGCTGCTCGTGCAAAGGCGGGCAACATTGTGTATTACAGGCTTTAATAAGAGGCACAACGCTGACAACATATTAGAGAAACTGAGGGAAATTATCTTCCAGTGGCTTACCCCACTTAGACTCTCATGGGGATTTGTGGTGTCAGACAATGCCAGTAACATTGTGCGGGCATTAAATATGGGCAATTTCCAGCACGTCCCATGTTTTGCCCACACCATTAATTTGGTGGTACAGCATTACCTCAAGAGTGACAGGGGTGTGCAGGAGATGCTTGCGGTGGCGCGCAAAATTGCTGGACACTTTCGGCATTCAGCCAGTGCCTACCGCAGACTAGAGGCACATCAAAAAACCATGAACCTGCCCTGCCATCACCTCAAACAAGAGGTTGTGACGAGCTGGAACTCCACCCTCTATATGCTGCAGAGGATGGAGGAGCAGCAAAAGGCCATTCAGGCCTACACAGCCACCTACGACATAGGCAAAGGAGTGGGGATGCGCCTGAGTCAAGCGCAGTGGAGACTGATTTCCGTGTTGTGCAAGGTTCTCCAGCCGTTTGAACTTGCCACACAAGAAGTCAGTTCCGACACTGCCAGCTTGAGTCAGGTCATTCCCCTGATCAGGCTGTTGCAGAAGCAGCTGGAGAAAGTGAGGGAGGAGCTGGTAAAGCATTGCGATCCAACAAAGCATGTAGCTCTTGTGGATGTAGCCCTTCGTACGCTTTGCCAGGATCCGAGGGTGGTCACTCTTTTAAAGTCAGAGGACTACATTCTGGCCACCGTGCTCCATCCTCGGTTTAAAGCGTATGTTTTGTCTCTGTTTCCGGCGGACACAAGTCTGTAGCGGTGCAAAGACCTGCTGGTCAGGAGATTGTCCTCTGAAGAGGACCGTGACATGCCAACAGCTCCACCCTCATTTTCTTCCACATCTATGGCTGCAAGGAAAAAGCTCAGTTTTCCTAAAAGAGCCGCTGACGGGGATGCTGATAACATCTGGTCCGGACTGAAGGACCTGCCAACCATTGCAGACATGTCTACTGTCGCTGCATTGGATGCTGTCACAATTGAAAAAATGGTGGAGGATTATTTTTGCTGACACCATCCAAATAGACATGTCAGACAGTCCATATTGTTACTGGCAGGAAAAAAAGGCAGTTTGGAAGCCCCTGTACAAACTGGCTCTATTTTACCTGAGTTGTCCCCCCTCCAGTGTGTACTCGGAAAGAGTTTTTAGTGCAGCGGGGAACCTGGTCAGTGAGCGGCGAAGGAGGTTGCTTCCTCACAACGTTGAAAAAATGATGTTTATAAAAATGAATAATCAATTCCTCAATGAAGTACAGCACTGCCCTCCAGATAGTACAGAGGGACCTGTGGTTGTGGAATCCAGCGGGGACGAATTGATAATGTGTGAGGAGGAGGAAGTACACACTGTAGGGGGAGAGGAATCAGAGGTTGAGGATGATCTTTCCTCAGTAGAGCCAGTTTAGTTTGTACAGGGAGAGATGAATTGTTTTTTTGGTGTGGGGGCCCAAACAAACCAATCATTTCAGCCACAGTTGTTTGGTAGGCCCTGTCGCTGAAATGATTGGTTTGTTAAAGTGTGCATGTCCTATTTCAACAACATAAGGGTGGGTGGGAGGGCCCAAGGACAATTCCATCTTGCAACTCTTTTTTTGGCATTATGTGACCATTCGTCGTTTGCCATGTTCAAAAAGTAAAAGAAAATGTCAACAAATTCAAAAAATTAAATCAAAGGTTCAGGGTTTTTAAATTATATTGTGGTGACCACTCCTCTACGCAGTCCAGGTACATTTTCTGGTGCGATTAAGACCAGTTGATGGTTTTCTTATTATATTGTGGGGACCACTCCACTACGCAGTCCAGAAAGATACCTCGTTGCAACGTTTTGGACTAATAACAATATTGTGAGGTGTTCAGAATACACTGTAAATTAGTGGAAATGATTGTTATTGAATGTTATTGAGGTTAATAATAGCGTAGGAGTGAAAATAAGCCCAAAAACTTGATTTTTGAACTTTTTATGCTTTTTTCAAACAAAATCCGAATCCAAAACCTTAAATCTGAACCAAAACCTTTCGGCAGGTGTTTTGCGAAACAAATCCGAACCCAAAACATCAAGAAAATCCGAATCCAAAACACAAAACACGAGACACCAAAAGTCGCCGGTGCACATCCCTAATTAATATAATGTTGTACTTTATTAAAGAAAATGGATTTATTTCATTACATTTCTTTAGTGTTTGACTATTTCCTGTCTTTAAGACTCCTAAAAATGCGTCTAGTTTGCAGAGAAGTGTAAGAATCTAAAGAAGTACATTGTGTAATAAATATCACGTCAAAATTCCGACCTCCTAACTAAATTATTCTAAACAAACTTTTGGTTGAGCCCCACTATGGCTCAAATTGATCATGAGAGTAAAGAGTATTATCGGGAATGTCTTTATTACATGCGTCACTTTTATATGTTTGAAGATTTACTTTAAATTGGGAAAGCGAGCTTAAAAAAGTACAGTTGGAAGGTGCAACAGGTGTCCCATTAAAAGTATAGGATGATTCCTGATAGCATCCAGTTCAATTTTGGTGTAAAAATCAACAAGCTTTGTAGAATTGAAATGGCCATCTCCCCTCTCCCACAACAAGGTAAATTTAAAAAAGCACCCTCTCCATTGCATTGCGTTGTTTCAATAATCTGTCTCTGCAAAATTAAAATTAGATAATGCACTTCTCAGAAAAACTATGCTCACTGGTACAAACTTTCTGTACTTAACAAGGAACATCCTCGTTGAACCCAACTTTTCCCATCGACCAGGTGCAAACAACTGCTTCAATGCAAATCCCTTGATCTTTCTCAAACCCATGCACATTGGTGGATATCTAAATGCTCCAATGCATTTGTGTTTTTTGCCAACAACTAAGGATTGTGCACTGTGTCTTGGCCATTTAACATTATGTCAATGAGACACAGAGCAAGCAGCATGTAAGACTCAGGAAAACTTCATAAGATAAAAGAAATTAGCTTACAAAAGAGATATTTCCCTATATGTATCATTCTAAGTCTGGGATGATCTTTTGTCCTTTGCTGAAATGAGTGTGATATTGTACATTCACTTACTACTATCTGACCAGATATATATCTACAGTACTAATCTTCAAAAACAACAAAGGCTGATTATCATTTCCACATTTGAAAACAGCCGTTGTAAAATCTTACAACAAAATCTCTTTTCTGTACTGGCCAAGTATAAGCATTAAAGAAATGTGTTCATTGTCATACTGTGCAGAGAGAAGCAAGCAACGAATATTAACTTAGATCGCATTAGAGCAACGAGGTAAACAGCATACAGATAGCGATAGGGTAGGTAAATCAAAAATTAATATATTGTTAAAATTTGTCTATTCCTGTCGTAAAATCCCATTATTCATAGTGATCTTTTGCATGGTAATTGCTGTTACTTAGCATGTTGAGGATTGTGAATGTCTTTTTTTTAGAGAGTAAAACAGAGCTAAAACAAAGGCAATGAGATGGATCCCTTGTGTAATTTAATAGCATGTGGAAGGGGGGGTGAGTGGGAGCTGCATCATTGCACGATATAGAACTACAATCAATTCTAGGTTATATACATTACCTGGTAAAGATACAGAACCAGTTCCGTTGGATGTATGCAAATACACTGAATTTCCTTTCTATTTCCGTAACACAGATTCTTTTTTAATCAGGGGTTTTATTATTAAAACTGTTTAATAAACATGATAAATGCAAAAAAAGAATAATATTCAATTTTTAATGTTTTTTTTCTCCCCGCTTTGTGTAACAGGACTTTGTAAAACATGGAAGAAGCTTCATTTTCTAATTATTTCACCAACTCTACAATGGATTACACCGACCCGTATGAAAATATTGAGGATAATCAGTACTTTAACATTTTCCAAAGGTTAAAGGTTCCTATTATAATTTCTTACAGTATAACCTTCATCTTGGGGACCATTGGGAATGGATTGGTCATCTGGATTGCTGGATTTAGGATGAAGAAGACAGTCGACATTTTATGGTTTCTCAACTTGGCCGTAGCTGACTTTGCATTTGACATCCTCTTCCCTCTGCAAATAACAGAATGGATTATGGACGGACATTGGCCATTAGGACAAATAATGTGCAAGATCATATTCACCGTTCTGTTCCTCAACATGTCTGTCAGTACCTCTTTCCTAATGATTATCAGTCTTGACCGGTGCACATCAGTCATGTGTCCAGTGTGGTCCAAAAACCACAGGACTCTCAAATTAGCTTCAATAATCTCATCAATGGTCTGGTCATGTTGTTTTTTACTCAGTTCCCCATATCTCGCTTTCTTTGACATTGTTCATGACTCAGATACCAATATCTCATACTGCATTCCCATGTATGCTGAAGACCATCATACAGGGGAGATGAGGTATAAAGTTATGTTCATTGCCAGATTTATCTTCATGTTCATAATCCCATTTTCCATAATAATAATTTGCTACAGCCTCATCACATCTCGGCTGAGAAGAATCAGAAGTCGTTCTGGGTCAAGTCGACCTTTCAAAGTCATTGTTACCATTGTACTTTGTTTCTTCTGTTTTTGGTTCCCATTCCATCTATGGCCCTTCATAAATTACATGAATATTGAAATTAGTTCCAATGTAGACATTGTCATGACTCAGGTTGTTTATTGCATAGGTTTCTTCAACAGCTGTGTAAATCCCATAGTCTATGTCTTTGTCGGGAGGGATTTCAAAAAGAGTTTATTTAAGTCCATTCCATTTCTCCTGGAGAGCACATTCAGAGAGAGGTATGAAACGGAAGCCGACCATCAATACGATCACACTATGGTGGCAACTGAAATGGAGACTTTTAATGCATAACTTTTTGAAGAAATGAAACATCATCTTCGTTTTTAAAATGTTTATAAACTCTCAACTCTTTACATAGGGATGATATATTGGGAAGAAAAACTTTGTTTAAAATGATATTGGTTTAAACATCATCACAAGTTTTCCTACAGTACTCTATGGTACTATGGACTACGAACCCAATTCAAGCCCCATATAAACAGTATAGCAGGAACTGTCTATGTACAGTGCTTTGCAGATTAATCCTGACTAGTATCAACACTATCAAGGAATGGTTATTTCTATTAACTGTCTGTTTATTGTCTTTGTCAAAGAATCACATTATTACAAATTAATAATAAACAGCAACACACAATTCTTAAATGGATTTTCCTTCTTAAATGTGAATATTATTAAAACTCCTCCCTTCATAATAATAATAATAATAATAATAATAATGATATTAATTATTATTATTATTATTATTATTATTATTATTATTATTATTATTATTATTATTATTATTTTGTAGAGGTCCTTTCCCATTACATATAGCTGGTACCTTAACACTGCATCGAAACCCCCTGCTATGGACTGTGCCAAGTGATGCCGAACATGACCAGCAGAGGCCCTGGGGATAGCTGGGACCCTGTAAAATACCCTGAAAAGTGAGAGCCCCCCCCAAATGAAAAAGTGCTACAAGTTATTAAGTGACTTTGAGAGGACAGATATTATACATAGATTATATATTATTTATAAGCTACAATGCATAGTACAAGTATTCAGCAAATTGACTGTAACACACTGTAAAATTTATGATGTCATCAAGGGCCTGATTCATTAAGGAATCTTAAGCCAAAGTAGGTAATTAAGGCAAAACCATGTTGCATTGGAGGGGGCGGTAAATTTAAAATGTGATGGCAGATTTATATTTGGGGTAGGGCATGTCCTAGATCAACTTTCATTTTCAGTGTACAAATAAGCTATCAAGTATTTGTGCGCTACATGAAAAGACAGACAGTATTTTTCTTATGTGTAAAATAATAAACTAATTTGCACCCCTGGCATTGTAACATGGTTTTGTCCAGAAAACTTGAGTAGGAAAACTTACTCAATTTTTTGCTTAACTTTCCTTAATGAATCAGGCCCCAAGTGTTAATATAATTGCAATAGAACATTGATGCCACTAAAAATATCCTTATAATATCCTTATCTCTAGCAGAGGGTGCTCTATATTTTATAATTTGCAACAATGCTCCTAGGGTTAATTTGATCATTTTATTAGTTACCTCTAATAATTTCAGGCATTGCAATTCTCCAAGTGCATTAGGTTAAGTGTAAGTTATGATGAGTGAGCTCATGATGAACAAACATGCAATGATGTGTAAAAATGTGAGACATGAATGTTATTTCATTTGCATGCATACAAGTCGTCGAATCTACAGGTGACTGCTCGTATTATTCTAGTTAACAGTATGGGGAGATTCAATTATGTGCGATGTGTCTCCAGACCGGTCCGCAGAGACACATCACCCCGCTGTTTAGGCTGAAATGTCCGCTCATTCTTTCCTCTTGTTCCGTAGAGATGCGCAGAAAAATGAGCAGAGATTCCTTACCGTATTAGGCGACAATATGTGGGCAGCATGGTGGCTTAGTGGTTAGCACTTCATGGCCTTATCTGTGTGGAGTTTGCATGTTCTCCCCGTGTTTGCGTGGGATTCCTTCGTGTGCTCCGGTTTCCTTCCAAACTCCAGAAACATACCGGTAGGTTAATTGGCTGCTATCAAATCGGCCCTAATCTCTCTCTCTCTGTCTGTGTGTGTTTGTTAAGGAATTTAGACTGTAACTCCAATGGGGCAGGGACTGATGTGAGTGAGTTCTCTGTACAATGCGGAATTAGTGGCGCTATATAAATAAATGATGATGATGATATGCGCTTCTGAACATCAAAGCAATATTCGTCCGCACATCACCCTGAATTAATTCTCACCCTTTGTATTACTAAACAATATTGAAGTGACGCAATTGAACTCATTAGGCCTGATTCATCAACTCACTGCTTATTTTATGCACATCACTTCCAAAATCAGTCTGCGCATACTCAGAACTGGGTGATACGAAGTTAAACGCAGCCACGGACAATGCATCTCTGTACACAAAGCGCACATACTATAGCCTATGATTTGTGGGAGGGAATGAGGTGGGCAAGGGGCGTTCGCTCATAGTCAAAGTACAGTAAAGGTGAGCGCACACAGCCACATCCGAATCAAGCCTTGGACATCGTAAAGTTGCTTAGTTTTCTGTTGTATCTCTTGCTCCAGCTACAGGGCTAGTTTAAGACCTGATCAGTAGTGATGACAGTGTTGTATGCATGCTATAATATGTGTTTGCAATCAGGAGCATCTGTAAAAATGTATTTTATGTACAGTAGAGATTAAGAGCTTCCTAATAAATGTATTTTGTGGAAATAAATTTTTTTTTTAACTGTTTGTTATTAATGTTTGTATTATTAACAAGTGACATTAATTTAACAGGTTTTTTTTTCTGTGCTGTTTTGTCATGTAGCACGCACATACTTGATAGCTTATTTGTACACTGCAATTTAAAGATGATATTTGTGTGCTACATGAAAATACAAATAAAGAAAATGGAAGTTGCTCAAATCAATTTATAGGCTACATCAGGTGCATGAAAGGGTGGGGTTATCCTAAAAGGAACAAACACACACAAATACCCCCAGCACACTGCTATAGCCAGCAACATATCTGCTATTTCTACTGTAGATAAAAATGCAAAAGTCTTAGTTGCACATATTTGCAAATGTATGTTGAAGCCACCCACCACTCCACGGTGATTTTGCTAATAGGATGGTCCTACTCTAAACAATGAGAGTCCCATATATTTGGGCCATACATATGTGTTTTTAAATTGAGAGCTAACTTACCAAAGAGGTACCCCAGAAGCCTCCAAATAGCAATCCAATGTCAGCACTCCCCCTCAGCTACTGACATCAACATGCCTCTCAGACGAATAAAGAAAATGGAAGTTGCTCAAATCAATTTATAGGCTACATCAGGTGCATGAAAGGGTGGGGTTATCCTAAAAAGAACAAACACAGACAAATTCCCCCAGCACACTGCTATAGCCAGCAACAGATCTGCTATTTCTACTGTAGATAAAAACGCAAAAGTCTTAGTTGCACACATTTGCAAATGTATGTTGAAGCCATCCACCTGGAGGCTTCTGGGGTACCTCTTTGGTAAGTTAGCTCTCAATTTAAAAACACATATGTATGGCCCAAATATATGGGACTCTCATTGTTTAGAGTAGGGCCACCCTATTAGCAAAAGCACCGTGGAGTGGTGGGTGGCTTCAACATACATTTGCAAATGTGTGCAACTAAGACTTTTGCATTTTTATCTACAGTAGAAATAGCAGATCTTTTGCTTGCTATAGCAGTGTGCTGGGGGGATTTGTCTGTATTTGTTCCTACATGAAAATACAGTCAGTATTTAACTTATGTGCAAAATAGAAAACTAATTTTCACCCCTTGCATTGTAACATGGTTTTGTCCAGGAGACTTAAGTAAGAAATTTCTTGCCCAAGTTCCTTAATGAATCAGGCCCTATATTATTAACAGGTGACATAATAGTTTTTTTTGTGTGCGCTATTTTGGGACTTTATATTCCACATATGTATTGGAAGTATCCTGCAGTGTATTGTCTGCTAGAGTAGAGCACCCTTAGACCCATGTTCATCAACAGACATATATTCAGCTCCTTGTTGAATACAGATGTGCGTATGCCGGATATACGTGCATTTTAAGAAAACGCAATTTATGTTCGTTTTGCGCGCCTTAATGAATCAGGACCATTGTTCAGGATATACTGTAATCAAAAGTGTGCTCAGAGAGTTACTGTTAAATTACTTTAAATGAGGCTTGGGCAGCCTGTGTCTCCTCAGCTGCTGGAGAACTAGAACTCCCAGCATACTTATTGTGAGTATAGCGGGCCATGCTGACAGTGAGACTTTCACAACGTTTGCTGTATGTGAGGTCTTCTCAACCATCTTTAGTGGAGCTAAATCTCTGCGTTCACAGTAGTTCAACAGCCGCAAGAGAATGACAGCGTATTGATATCTGCTATACATCCTTGTATATAGTTGACCTGTAGTATAAGTTGACTAAGGGAAACATAACATTTATATCACTTTCTCAGAGGGAAGAGGTCTGGGACAATCAGTGAATTTGCTGGAGAGCTGGTAGACACGACACAGCCAAAATAAATAAACCATGTCCCAATCCCCACGTCTCACAACCGCATTTTACCACCTGTGGCAGGGTGCTTACCTTGTCTTGTGGCATAAATACCACTCAGCATTAGTTTTGTAAACTGTGCTTAATGAAAGTAGCACATTAAAGGCACATTGCAGTTCTTTGTTTAAACTCAAGATGGCAGTATAGGTCATTTAATAGATGTGCTTGGTGCATCTTACCAAATTTGTTTAAAAGTGAAATTTCCTATTGAAGGATACAGCAGCCAGCCTTGTTCAGCCACCTTTTGCAGAAAATAGTTTATAACAGAACGAACGTTTGCACACAGCCAATATCAAATATATCAAGCTCTGTTAAACAAAAGTCATAGAAACAAAATGATGATAACTTGTAATGGTTTTCTTTAGATATCAGAACAGCTCTGATTAAATTAGGTAGATTATGGTAAGTTGGTCACTGCAAGCTATACTGACATATTTTCAGTGACAGTCCATCCAATACACTTAGTGGTATATTTACTAAACTGCGGGTTTGAAAAAGTGGAGATGTTGTCTATAGCAGCCAATCAGATTCTAACTGTCGCTTTGTAGAATGCACTAAATAAATGATAACTAGAATCTGATTGGTTGCTGTAGTCACTTTTTCAAAACCGCAGTTTAGTAAATATACCCCTAAGGGTATATGTGCAAAGGTGTCACTGCTTTCTCATAGCGAATGTTTGCACCAATTTTATGCAGTGCACAAATATATTAACATGAAAATGGAGATATCTATCATGGTGTTAAACACATGAATATGCTTAGTTATACACACACATGCAAATATCATATTTCATTTTGTGTTATGAGATTTTTTTAAATTAAAACAAATGGTGGAGAAGATACAGTCGGGGGGGGGGGGGTTGTTCTCTGTTCCTATTTTTCTCATGCAAAGGGTCTATTTTTTTTTTTCCTATGAAGTGCTATACTTAGCCTATGCTTTGAATGAGACATCTTTATATGGGAGATGCTATCACTAGTGGCAAATTAATGTAACAAACGCTGGACTGAGTCGTATTTTCAGATAAAAAAATGAAAAGTTGAAATGAATGAAGACAGTTCTCCTGAAGAGAAAGTAAAGTGAACAAAATTAAAATAATGGCTTGACTGCATATTTTGCAGTATGTAAATAACCTTCAATGACTTTACACAAGTAATAGACATCCCAGCAATAGTGTATACTGGTGCAGACTTTTTTTTTTTGCAAGATTTTTTTGCTTGTTTGCATATGACAATTTTTCAAAAACAAAACAAATGAGAGAAAATGAATTATTACATCATTTTATAATCTAAGGTTTTTGCTCCCAGTATATAATGAAAAGTTCCATCCTCGGGACCTCACCAACGGTGTCAAAATACATTTCCTTCTTCTGGATCAACACAATTCGAAGTTATGGTTGAACTTGATAGACGCGTTTCTTTTACCAACCTTATCAACTAGGATGCTGGTTTGGCATTAGTAGCAAGTCCAGCTACTGGGTATAACTTTGCACCTGGAGTAGCAATTTGTGCTGCAGGGAGGCAAATATAAAATGTACAACATGATTCTGAATTTTATTATTCCAGTAATAGGGAGGTGACAGGCATGTGTCCCTGCTTATGCATCTAGAATGATGTGCCCATGACCACTTTCACAAATCATCGTAAGTATTTGTATTAATATAAAGTCCTTAACGGCCAATAAAAAAATTATGAGAATTGGAGCAGCAATTTAGGGAAGGTCCAAGTTGGAGATATGAAGCCACAGGTAGCTAAGTACAGAATGTAATTCTGAAACTTTTGAAATCCTGACTTAAATGTAAGTACTTTAGAAAATCAATGGATGCTTACTACCAAAATGTACTCCAAGCAAGTTGAATACCCAGATCTGTGGCAGACTGGCATTGCTCTTTTAATGTCGGCGTTGTGATTGTCGACATTGTGAATGTTGACAACCTCACTGTCGACATTTTAAAACTGTCCCCAGAATGGAAGTGTCGACTTTTTGGCTGGAAACATTTTCATGTCGACAGGATAATTTCCGACATTTCCATTGTCAACAGTATGTACCAAACTCAATTAATGGATTTTACAACTCCACTAATTTTCATTCATAAAAAACTTGTTTTTGTTCAAAGAAAAGAATGAAAATGGTGTCTTCAAATCCTTTGTGAGTTGTGCGAAAATGAAAGAAGACTCCGTCGGGGCAAATCTATTAGTTCTATTAATTCTTCGGATGAGTTAAATCCTTTCTTTTTATATTGTCTACTCCTCACAACTGAGTTACAAACACTATATATACTGTAGACTAGACATGGAGACAATATCAGTATTGGTACGTCATGCATCAATTTCCTACTCCAACTCTTTACTAGTGAAGTAGTATATTTTAACTCTTTGTTTTTTCCTGTTTTATAGAAAGAACTTTGTGTTCAAATGTATCTACTTATTTCTTAACTTCACTCAATTGTGTTCTATATTCCTCATTGCTTTTATAAAATTTCTAAATATATGTTAGTAAGAAGCAACTTTTATTTTGTTAAAAAAATCAATTAATGTCATAGATATTAAGTCTAACCGAGTGTGGTGAACATTTATCCAATGTTTTATACAGGTTTTTTTGTGTGCTTTTTTTTTTTTGCAAAGTTACTATTTTGCAATGCAAATGAGGGTTCTTTGAAGAAGTGTAGCCCTCTGGGGATAAGACACATTTCTAAATGCTTTTCTAATGTAGTAATATCCCACCGCATTCTTACTTGCATAATTGATATTTTTTCAAGCGTATTAAAATTTGAACTTAAATCCCTGTTGCAGTCAGGTCAATCCCGGTAAATTCATCAGCAAATATAATTGAAAACTGTTGTGATATTTTGATCTCATTTGCCAGAACAAATTGAATCAGAATGAATAAAAAAGAGAAAACTATATTTATTTCATATTATTATTTTGCAATAAAACTAATTTTTATGATTGAGACGAGCTAAAGAGAAACAGCTATCACAGAAGCAAAATAAAGTAAGCTAAACTAAGCAAAACACAGACCCTGATTCATTAAGGCATGCAAAATGAACATATTGGGGTGGATTCATTAAGGAAAGCAAAGCAAAAAATGGAGTAAATTTGCACCTGTGCAAAACCATGTAGCATTGAAGGGGGAGGTAAATATAAAATGTTAGGACATATTTATAGTTGGGGTACAGCATGTCCTTAATCAACTTTAAATTTCAGTGTAAAAATAAAGCTATGAAGTATTTGTGTGCTACACGAAAAAGCAGCCAGTATTTTCCTTAGGTAAAAAAATAATAAACTTACTTGCACCCCTTGCATTGTAACATGGTTTGCCCTTGAGCAAATTTGCTCCATTTTTTTTTCTTTACTCTTCTTAATGAATCAGGTCCATTGTGTGCTAATTTAAAAAGTCATATAAATCGGGCATACGCAGGTCCATATTCAACTGGAAGAGTATCTTAAGAAACGTTTCTTGTTGAATATGGGTCTAGGTAAGCTCTGCTTATACACCACTTGCCATATTGAGACAAACACAATACATTGTAGGATATGTACAATACATAAGTGCAATATAATCATACTTGCCAACTCTCCCAGAATGTCCATGAGACTCCCGGGTTCCGGGTGGGTCTCCCGGACTCCTGGGAGTGTATGGCAGTGTCCCGCATCTGCCCACTTCCAAGTGAAGTGGGCAGAATTTGGTCCAAAATGCCACAATTTTCCAGGAATCGTGGGCATTTGTCCTCGCCCCCCGGCTGCAAAATGACTTGTTTGCTTCATTACGTGACGGGGCTCCAAAAATTGCGTCATTTTGGATCCGTCCCCCGCACCTTCCCCTGGTAGCTCCCGGACGACAACTAGAACAAGTTAGCAAGTATGAATATAACACACAGAAAAAAGTATTAAATTATTGTCACTTGTTAATAATATAGTCACTAAAAAACATTAAAATTAGGTATTTTTCCCCCAATATTTTTCCCATTATATGTATTTTTCTGTTATTAATGTCTACTGTACATAAAATGCATTTTTACAGGTGCTCCTGATTGCAAACACATGTTGAAGCATACACAGCCGTCATCATTATCACTTCGCACTTACACCCGACCTGTAACTGATGAAAGTGAAATGACAGAAAACACGTACCTTAGAGATGCCCAAAGCTTGAATAGGATGCTGCTGCGTGCACTCAAACACACCCCTACTGTACATTGACTACACGCGTACGCCCAGTCCCCTCCCTGTTCCACCCATGAAATCGCAGCCTGTGGTAAGGGTCCTTTGAGTTCAAAGATTAATTCGATATTCTTGCGTTCACTGGTGTGTAGTTAGTTTCTGGCCATGCACAGTGCGATTTAATGCAAAAAAAAACAGCACATATCAGCATGAATGTATCTTCTTAAATCAGGCCAAATAACTTTATATAATAAATCCAATATTTTGTAATAAGTACAATATTTCTCATTCAGTTCCAACAGTCCGTAGATTACTTGCTTCAGCTTTCCCGTATACGATTCGCAATGGCAGAGATACTAAATCTAGTATAATATTCCAAAGAAATGAGCGCAACATGGAGAAGTATGTGATTACACAAAAAGCTTTGTGCTTCTGTGAACGTTCTGATGATGTGATTGGCTTTAAGTTTGTTTTTATCCCCTCTCACTTAGTAATTTGCCACAGATAAATGAGAAGTAGATGAAGATAGATAAAAAAAAGTTCCGTCATCCTCATCAAGGTTCCTTAACAAACGCATCTCAGTCACAGATCTTTGACCATTTTTAGGGATTAAAGATAGAAATAGGACATTGAAAAACACGTGGGTATGCATAATGTTTTTTATGTGCACAAATGGTCTGCATAGTGCAACCATAGATGCCCACCTACATCCAGGTTTTCGGGTTTGTTCCTGGAAAATTAATTTGCATTTCCTTTGAATTTCAAACTGGAAATGTGCAGGGTGAGAAGACTGGCAATGTCTTACATACTACACAGGAGAACCCCCAAAGTACTGCTTAGTTTAGCTTCATGTATGTATTAAATTAGTCATAAGAGTGAGGGGACACCAGCACTGTCTGAATTACATGTGTAGCCCTCTGTGTGTGGAGTTGTGTAGATGCAAACTTTTCTCCACCTACCTATGAAGGTTCTCTTACTCACCACATGTCTAGGTCATTCCAGGAACGGTGGGTGTTTATGCAAACAGATTGGGACTCAGTTGACCAGTTGACTGTTGGCAATCAACAGTTGCCTACGAGCATTACCTCTCGTCTGGCTTAAGTTGGAATGGAACTGAAAGAGATGGGGTTCTGAGGACCCTTTCATTGAAAGGAAGAGTCCTCCTGTTTCCTGGGAGTCTTCCTCCCTGGCCCCCACTTTGTGTATTTAAATAGTCTCATCTCACCACTACATCTAGTCATGCTCCCACAGGTAATACACTCATTCATACACAATAAAGGGCAAAGCTTATACTCAAGTAAATAAGGGGGTATAACGTGTCACGTTTGTGTGCTTGAAAGTTTTTATAGAAATGTATCTAGAAAATGTTTTTTCTTATAAAGTGCACAGAGAAGGGGCAGAAGGCTTCATATGAGGCAGTTCCCAATAATCAACACCTCCTGAGTACAGATAATATACAAGTCCTTTGCATTAAGAAACACACTCTGCAGACTCATACTCAGAAGGTAAAGCCCCCTAAATGCACCTTCACCACCTGTTGGATTTCATAAACATCTCATATAAGTCTAATCCCATAAAATTAAATCATAATTAGATGTGCACCTGGCTCACATGCAGCAAACAATGCACCTATATAGCCAGCTCCTCCAATCAAAAGATGCCAAAATCTGCACCCCACCGACACTGCTGTTTTGGGCTGCAAATCCATGCAATTCTCCTTCACAGTAGGGGTATTTCTACGAAAATAGGTGCATGACATTACAAAATGGCCTTTGCTCTATAGTTTTACTCTTTCATTAATGATCTTTACTGTCCACAATAAACTAACTACTAGATCTAACATGGTTCTTCTGAAAATTAAAATTGGCCATTAAAATTATAATTATATTCTTAAGACTCGTAATGTCGCGGTTCTCGCTGTACCTGCTATGTGCTTTATTAGACTGAAGTGTTAGCTCATCTCACTCATCCGGTGATCACACCGTACTCAGGGCCGCGATCGGGGGGTACGACCAGTACTGTTGTGAGGGGCCCGGACAGACGTCTTCGTCTGTCTGGGCTCCCTGGGCTGTCCGAGCCCCTCAGTCTGACTGACCGCTCTACCCCTTCTTTCCGCGATGCTGCAGCTCCGCCTCCCATTAACTGTGATTGGGGGAGGGAGAGGGGGACATTAACTCTGATTGGGGGTGGGAGAGGGGGACATTAACTGTGATTGGGGAAAGGAGAGGGGGACAGTAACTGTGATTGGGGAAGGGAGAGGGGGACATTAACTGTGATTGGGGAAGGGAGAGGGGGACAGTAACTGTGATTGGGGAAGGGAGAGGGTGACATTAACTCTGATTGGGGGTGGGAGAGGGGGACATTAACTGTGATTGGGGGAGGGAGAGGGGGACATTAACTGTGATTGGGGGAGGGAGAGGGGGACATTAACTGTGATTGGGGAGGGAGAGGGGGACATTAACTGTGATGGGTGAGAGGGGGACATTAACTGTGATTGGGGGGAGGTAGAGGGGGGCATTTTCTTTAGGGGGAGGGGAACCTTTACTGTGATGAGGAGGTGGGGGAATGTACTGTGATGAGGGATAGGGGGCGTATGTATGGTGAAGAGGGAGGAGGGCCCATGTATGGGGAGGGGGGCCCTGCCAGATTAATTGGGCCAGATTAATGGGCCCCATGGGTTCTGATGGCAGTTCTGACTGTACTATACAACTACCTGTAGGAGTTCGATGTGAGAGGGAGCACAAGCTGCAGCTGTCCTCTGTCTGCATATTGGATTTGACAGACAATTATGATATATGCTGCTTGAAGTACAAACTCTTCCATCTACCTGATCTGTGTCCTAATGCCAGGGATTATGAGTTGAAGGGAGAGTTGTAACCAAATCGCTTGTAGATAAAATTGACATTGAGAACATTAAGCTGTAGGAACAAAACATCTAATTAGACAAGATGCGCACTTTCTGTCCATGGTCTCACTAATCCTGGATCCAGTTCCCCATTTCTACTAAATCCAGTCTCTGCAAAACACAAACAAAGGTTTACCTATTTAACATGTTCACTGCCGGTCACATAGTACATCATTGGATGTACATTTTATATTTATTTATTTAATCCATTTATTTACATGCTATTTACACAGCACACAGCAATGGGGTCATGAGTTTGATTCCCAAACATGGCCTTATCTGTGTGGAGTTTGTATGCTCTCCCTGTGTTTGCGTGGGTTTCCTCCGGGTGCTCCGGTTTCCTCCCACACTCCAAAAAAAACATACTGGTAGGTTAATTGGCTGCTATCAAAATTGACCCTAGTCTTTCTCTCTGTCTTGTGTGTGTGTTAGAGAATTTAGACTGTAAGCTCCAATGGGGCAGGGACTGATGTGAATGAAGTCTCTGTACAGCGCTGCGGAATTAGTGGCGCTATATAAATAAATGGTGATGATGATGATGATGATGAATCAAAGCAGATCTGGTAAAAAGACTGTTTGTGTTCTATTAACGGTAAAAAAAAATGATTGTTCCCATCCAAAAGTGGTTCGAAAGCCCAAAAGGATTTATTTACAACCAAAGTAAATTTAAAAGTGCCGCCATTACATAATGCTAGTACATAGCACAACAGTTTCAGTCCAGAAATACTACTTGTAGTCACAGATTGGGAATTTTTATTCAATATAGTAAATTCAGAGATCGTTTGTCAAGAGGTCAAGATCTCTCAAGAAATCGACACTCAATAGGTCAAACTGTCTTCATTGTATCGGTATGCAACAGTTGGTTTTCGAACCCGCTTAGCTTAAGGCTCCCACTACTAGATCCTACTTGAAACATTCTAAAGTTGTGAATCTTTTATTTAATACTTTATTAATCAATCTAAAATTTTATTAATATTACATATGTGTAACACTTATAATTACTGTGCATAAAATACGGTTTGCAATGTGAACGCAAAATACTACATGCATATCGCAGGGAATGGTAATTGGTACAAAATTTATTTTTCAATAACAATATGATGTACTAAAATTAATTACTTTATTAGTCCCGTGCGGAATATAATAGAGAGTGAAGTCAATGGACAGTGGTGCATTATTGTGCACTTTATGCTGATTTAGTAATTGCTACTTTTATTTATCATCATACATTATATCACTCTAACGAGTAAAGATTATCTTATGATGAGCCCGCTGGCACACCGGGACTTAACTGTACATCCTACTGCGCTGTGTGTAATTGCACCAGACAGTACATTTATGTCCTGGTGAAATTCAGATTACTCCCACTGGTACACTCTCACAACTGTCCCAATCTCTACTCTAAGCCACACTTACTCATCTTGTTTCAGCTGTACTCTTCTCTTTATTAGATTGTAAGCTCTCTGACGAGCAGGGTCCTCCCTACCCTTGTTTTTATGTCTGTATTTATTCTGTCTACCCTGCATCTCCCTGTTTTATGAATGCCTTGTATTCCACACTATCCAGTGCTACGGAGCACTGTCAGAGCTAAAAAAAAAATCAACAGCAATAATAATAATACTACTACTAATAAAATAATAATAATTAATTTGCAAGTTTCCATTTGTCTCCTGAAATACTGTTAGGTTTAGCTTCATGTATATCTTAAATGAATTATGAGAATTGATAATTGTCTTGATTACACGTGTCATTTTTGTGCTTGAAAATTTTTACTACAGTGATTAAAGTGTTCCTAGAAATGAATTTTTTCATCTAGAAGGAGATTGTAAGTATAGGATGAGGTCCCATTTGCCCTGCTTCAAAACCATACTTGCCAGCTCTCCCTGAATGTCAGGGAGTCTCCCTGAAATAGGGGTGATCTCCCTCACTCCCTGAAGAGTCTGGCATTCTCCCTGATGTTGAGCCAGTACAAGACGTGGTTGGCTTCGCCATCTGTGGCATGATGACACAGTTCAGAAATTGTGTCCTATGTCCATGTATTGATGTCTATGGAGGTGGCCATTTTCATGGAGACGAAGATTTAATCAAAGATTGACAGGTAAGACAACATGACTTCAGTAAAGGAGACAGAAATGTAAAAGACACTTCAGTCTCTAGAGATTCTTTAATGCTTTTCTTTAATGCATAGTTGCCTACTCTCCCGGACATTCCGGGAGATTCCGGCATTCTGGGAGACCTCCCAGTCTCCCTGGAGAGCAGGGCAACCTCCTGGTTCTCGCCCCCGCAATAGATAAGTGGTGGGGGCAGGGCTTAATGACACAAATATTTTGTCATCTTAACCCCACCCCCTGCTGTAATTGGCCAAAATTGTGACAATCGTTTAGGGGACGGGGCCAAAATGATGCGATTCGTCAAGCCCCGCCCCTGCATGCCCACCTCCTCCAGGATCTCCCTGAAGCCAATGAGGAAAAGTTGGCAAGTATGTTCAAAAGATCTGCAAATAAATCAGGTCCAAGAGAAGAGTGTGCGCCCTCCCGCAGGCCGGGGATATCTTCTACATGTACCCTCTCTGACTCAGTATCTCATTTAAATAAATCATAACTCTTTTCCACACAAAATGAAATGTGTTTATTCCATGTGGGTTTGCAAGTAGGAATACAATCTAAGGACCTCCTCAGATCTACCCAACCAACCAATCCCATGCAAAGTTTTGCAACGCCGGAGATGTGGTTATCTTGGTTTGCAACTCCAAGAGCTTACCTATGAAAACATGTTTGTTTCTGTTAAAGTAGGTGCTTGATGTCACAGCAATTTCACTCTGCTTTTCCACTCGTTCCACTTGTCAGAGAACAAGTACACTAACATCTAAGCTTATGCCTTTGCATGTGAACGCACGCTATTTCTATTAAAAGTCTTAAACAAAGTCTCCTTTCAGGAGTTTAAAAATGAAAATAAAATGTGGAAAAGTGGAAAAACTAAAACAAGTTAATAAAAACAAAACCAGAGAAAAAACAAACCAGCTCTCGGTATATCCCATATTATATATGGTACCAGCTGCTTGGCAATAAGCCCGCGCTCGGTATAGCCCATATTGTATATGGTACCAGCTGCGTGGCAATAAGCCAGCGCTCAGTATAGCCCATATTGTATGTGGTA
This sequence comes from Mixophyes fleayi, assembly GCF_038048845.1. Lineage (NCBI taxonomy): Eukaryota > Metazoa > Chordata > Amphibia > Anura > Limnodynastidae > Mixophyes > Mixophyes fleayi. The sequence goes on along the minus strand of NC_134412.1, from coordinate 12,342,993 downwards.
CCAGCTGCGTTGCATTATAAATGCCCATATATGTATACAAAACAAAAAAGACAGTTGTCAGCGCTTATCCTTTACACTGCATATCTGTGTGTATCTAGCAAAATGAAAACATGAGGTATTAGTTCATATTTTGATCAAAACATTTATACCTGCATCCCAGTGTCAAAGACACTTCAGTATATATCTATTGTAACAAAGGGAGGCATTTTTCTGACAAGAGGCAGAGAAAGTATACAAACAGAATAAAACATTGGCACAGTTATGCACCTAGGTTGAGATTAAACCAGGTAAAAACGTATGTGTAGTTTAAAGTTTGTTAACTTACATGATTACCTCTCAGCAAACAGACAGGGTGTGTCTGGGCAAACAGAGCCACTGATGGGTGTTTTCTTTTAAAGGGAAGGTGGGTGTGTCACCTGTCCATGAAGCTAAGGCTGGGGGAGGAGTAACATGTATAAAAGCTTGTTTGTGCCATTTGTTCAGGGAGATCAACGCTGGGTAAGCTGGCTGGTCTTGAGAGAGCTGAGCTATGTCTAGCTAGCGTTTAGGGTCTCCAAGTATTGCTGTGAAATCTGTAAGGTGTCAAAACATTTACCATCCTGACAATAAAACTACATAAAAAGGAAGAAGTTGTTCGCGTGTGCTTCAGCAGTAGCGGGCTCTTGCCACACTATATATAACTTTTATTGTGAAACATTTACGACATCATTACTAATTAAGAACACACAAGTTACAGTAAATTTAACAATACATTTGTGGAGTTCCAGTAACTGTATAAAAAACAAAGCGCCAAATCATTGTTCAATGCTTTTTTTCCTATATTTGCTATTTTTTTCCATGTAAAATCCTTGTTAAAAAAAAAAAATAGTCCAAAATGGAACCAAAAGTACCAACTGTCTAAAATTAATTTCTGTGTGAATTAAAACAAATATGTACGTCTTATAGAGAATATATGAAAACATTTGTGGTCGTGTTGAATGAAACTAATTTGGTCCTGAGGGGGTTAAGAAACTAGTGTAGTAAACAATGGAGTCCACAATGTTGTGGAGGTTTGTAAATACCCCTGAATTCCAGCAGGTGGCAGAGTACCATTGAAATTACTCATCGCTGTTACTGAAAAGACTACAAAGGTGTATTTAAGTTTTTACAATGAGCACTGTTCTATCTTATGCAACCTCCTCCACCCCCAACAGATCTGGCTACCGATCAATCCTTCTTAAATAATGGGTTACCTATCCTGTTTTTAAAATGTTCACTATACATTGAAAAGTATAAGCAGTAGCACAAAGGTGAAATAATGTACTGTGCAAAATATTGCAGCTGAGAAACCTTTTTTTTTTTCCTCCATTATTTCTTTATTAGGTGTATAAATACTTAAAAATGGATTAAATCATCATATACAAATTGAATTAAAGCATTAGAAAATCTATAATTTTCTACAACAAAAAAAATAAAAAATAAAATAAATATAAAGAATCTCAAGTATATAATTTTAATTAAGAAAAATAGAATGTAAGAAAAAGAAAGTTAAAGAAAAAGAGAAGGAACAAGTGGGAAAAAAAGGGGGGAGAGGGAACAACCTTATTAAAATAATAGTTATCAAGGTTCATTTTCGGCTAAAAGAAAGAGGGTTGAACTCGTCAATTGAGCTAGTTTCCCTGTATCCTGAAATGTAAACCAGGGACACCAAATGACAAAATATTCTGCAAATTTGTCAGCTGAAGAGAAAGTTAAGTCATCCATTAACCTGTAGAATTCTATTCTTTACAACCATTCCCTAATGGATGGGGGTGTGTAGGATTTCCAGTGAACTGGTATCACTGCTTTAGCGGCAGAAATTAGATATTTCAAAATAAATTTTTTAAAGCTAGAAATTGGTAAATTAGTTTTATTTAGTAACCAAAAAGCAGGAACATCAGGAACCTTATCACCTAAAATATCTGTAGAGATTGTTATAACCTGTGTCCAAAATGGCAGAAGAACCGGACAATTCCACCAAATATGAAGCGGTGTGCCAGGGGCCTCTTGACACCTCCAACAAAAGCTAAGAAACCTTTGACATACGATTCCCCTCTTTATGCTGCGTATGACCAAGCAGATTGTCTTCATGTAAACGAGAAAGCAATCATAGGGCGGCAGATGAGATGACTGCATTGTGATCTACTGAGTGCAGTGAAATAATGTTGCATTTTCTTTAGGTAAGTAATAATGAAGCAAATTGTCATTGCTAAGGCAGAAAATCTGCAATTAATTAATATTTTGTAGACGCTAAGAGAAAAGTGCAGATTGCTCAAAATGTTAAGGAAATACTCTTAATTCACCGTTATATACACATTAATCTTATTAACGTGGAACCATTACTCCAACTTAAAAGTATATTAACACATCCTATATGGATTGGTGTTATGACTTATTGCAATCGAGTGGAAGTTGTGGTTAATTCTGCCCTCTGGTGTGGAATATGACAACATCTCATATTGAGACTTTATCCACAACCTGATAGCACCATTACGCCATAACTGAAAGTTACCAATGTCTGTAATCAGCTAGTTCTCTGCAGTACATGGATACTGTGTATGTATGTAAAGTTTGACAGTTATACAACCAAAAAGCAAATTTTAGTTTTCATTTTTAAAATTATTAGCATTAGTAAATGTTTGGACAGAGAGACAGACTAGGGTCAATTTTGATAGCAGCCAATTAACCTACCAATATGCTTTTTGGATTGTGGGAGGAAACCAGAGCACATGGGGGAAACCCACGCAAGCACAGGGAGAACATGAAAACTCCTCACAGATAAGGCCATGGTCAGGAATCAAACTCATGACCCCAGTGCTGTGAGGCAGAAGTGCTAACCACTAGGCCATTGTATCTGATGTCATAACGAATATCATTGACTGCAACACATGGTATTGATGTTAGGTACTTCTGGAGTTTGAAGAGTGGGTGCTTCAGGGCCTGGTTTTCTGGCCTCTGGGCTATTGGAGTAGGTGCTCTGGTATATCTGTCTCTTCATTCTGGTTTGTCTACTCATTCCTAACAAGCCCAGATGGAGCAAACTCCCAGCAACCTCCAGGCCTATATAATGCCTGCTCAAACACTGGAGATTACTGATTCATTATGTGATTTGAGAATTGTCCCTCTATTGCTGATGTTGCTGTATTGTGGTCCTCTCTCAGATGTTGTCTTCTGTCTATGTGTATCCTGTTCCCCTGTTCCATGATCTGTCCTGACCTGTTTTCCTCCCCATGTCCTGTCACCTTCTGCTTACTCTGCTGAATTTCCAGGGCACCTAAACACCTGACTGCAGACCCGAGGGGAAAAGCAGCTGCTATAGGCACAAAAACATGCTGTGAGTAAGACCTTGGTAATCTGGTAGTAGCTTTGGATTATAACAAAATGTTGCCTCTTTTATAATATTCTCTTTTTAGTAAGTCGCTCCAAGCTGTAAAAAAGCTATTCATTTAAATAGATAACACATTGCAAAAGTAGCTTTTCAGCTAATAAGTCCCAAGCCTAGTAAAATATTTCAGTAGGTGGTTAGTTTAAAAATCCAACAAACAGCAAATGTAGTCACTTTGACTTTACAGTCCTTGAAGTTCTAACACAGCTACTGAAACTATTAATAATCATGAAGGAATATGGCAACTTACTTTATGGTGCCTAATGTAATCACCAAAATGTATATCCCTGTTAATCCTAGTTTTCCTTGTTATTAAATAGTTCTGAGGCACAAATTGTGTATAAAATATTTCTAGTCTTCATGAAGTGTATTAATAAAACTTGAAACACATTCACTTACATAGTGGTTTATGTCTATGCTCAATTTAGTACTGAGGGTGCTCACAGATTCTTATTTGAAGATATATTTTATTACTGTTTACTCTCCTTTTGGCTTGTAACGGCATCCAGGGAACTTTTCCATGTTTTCAATGACTTCTCCTCGAGTGTCCAGATTTATCGTGCACGTGAAGTTCTGTTCTCTTTTCTCAAAACTTTCCATACCTTGCCATTGCTTCCATGGGCAGCATGGTGGCTTAGTGGTTAGCACTTCTGCCTCCCAACACTGGGGTCATGAGTTTGATTCCTGATCAATGCCTTATCTGTGTGGAGTTTGTATGTTCTCCTTGTGTTTGCATGGGTTTCCTTCCACACTCCAAAAACATACTGGTAGGTTAGTTAGCTGCTATAAAATTGACCTTAGTCTCTCTCAGTATATCTATGTTAGGGAGTTTACACTGTAAGCTCCATTGGGGCAGGAACTGATGTGAGTGAGTTCTCTGTACAGCACTGCAGAATTAGTAACGCTATATAAATAGTTGATGATGGTGATTGCTTTCCTATGCCAGATAACTATTATTTTGCTAAAAAAATTTACAGATCATATTTGCAAACAGAATATGAGCTTTTGTAAAGAACATACAGCAACAAGTGGACACCGGTGCAGGGCTTATGGAAGCACTAAGTCATTGCACTACGTGTGTAGAGCAAGTGTGGAGGGGTGGTGTGGAATCAACATCTTCTACTCCTCTGTGTCATATTGGAAGTGTGTGTTGCTGGTCTGTGACATCATAGCACACAGCCAATCATCGCCATGGAAGAGCAGCAGATATAAGATGTAGTTGGCTGCTTCACCAAGTCAATGGCCAATGCCTAGAGAGGGTGGGAACAACACCAGTTTGCGTAGAGTTTCTTGTGCTAAATCTCTCTGTGCATGCCCAGGAAAGTTAGCGCATGCATATGCGCCTATGAAAATTTGCACAATTCTGCTACTTACTCCTGCTTGCATCTGGCTAGGCGGGACGTAGGCCAAGTACAAGAAGGATGTGTTCATGCAAATGAGAATAGATGAGACTGAGACAAAGCCAAATATGTTCCTGAGAAAGACACATTATTTTCAGGCGGTGTGGGTAGGTGACAATAGCGGATCATAATGACAGTCCCCAGCACTAGTGAAAAGCTTGTGATTGGCTGATTGTGAATGGTCTTCTAATGCTGATTTGTGATTTCCTCATCAGTCAGGCATATATTATCCTTTTGTGTGCATGTTTAGGCCACAGAGCCCTGTCATGGCAGACGGAGGTCATCGGGTGGGCAAAGTTGAAGCTGACACACTGAGCCTCATGGAAAGTGGGAAGGAGGTGATGTGGCAGCCCCATTCACCAAAGTGGAAGGAGCCAGCATTTAGGCGTGAAAGCACCCAGTACGCGCTTAAATGGTTCATGTGGTTCGGGGTTGTGTGTAGCAGCTTTGGACCCAGGACAGAGAGGAAGAGATTCCGGGATCCCCCAGTATGCCAAAAAGACTTAGCACAACAAGTTATGTTAAGGGGGAGAGCGCCATGGATGTCCCCAAAAGAGGGCGATTCCAAGGGAGACACCACATCTAGAGAGGAAGAAAGAAGACACCTACACAGAGTTAGGAAGCGAGAAGAGTATCTGTGCTATTAAAGAAGAGGGAGAGCCCCTGAATGTCCCCAGGAGGGGAAATAACCCCATAGTAAGAGGGGTGATCGCTGAATGCACAGTGTGGACGATCAGATATTCAGGAGAGAAGTTTCCCATGAATAATAACTAGAGAAAGTCCTGTGAGAGACCCCAGGATAGGGGAATACCAAGGAGGAAGAGGGAATAGCAGTCCAGAGGCAGCATGGTAACATTAAAGAGGGTGTTAAAGAGAACCTATGGAGAAGAAAGGTCTACTGCAACAGACAGTGAGCACTGAGAACCCCAGGAAGGGCAAAGAGGACACAAGAGAAAAGTGTTATAGCCCAAGGGATATTGTCCCCGCAGATGAGGGGTGAGTAACTGTGATCACTAGATGAAAAGTGAGCTTGCAGGTGTTGGAAGCTGGAGAAATTACAGCCAAAATGTGTGCCTGGAGACAGAGAGCAGGGAGAGGCTGAAATGTGATATGTGACAAGTGAAAGTCTGTGAAACTACAACACCTAGGGTAACTTGGTATGTAATGTATGTGATATTGATACAAAGCAATTGTATTGCTAGTGCTGAAAGATTTGAGCTGAAGGAATGAAGACATGTGCTCTACAAGCACTATGCAACTATTAGTCTAATATATGACTTATTGCCATCTGGAACAATGTCTAAGAGCTTGTGCTGGAGGAGTTAAAGGAGATTTAGGGCTTGAGTCATTAAGGAAAGTAAGGCAAAAAAAAGGAGTAAATGTTCTCCGGGACAAACCATGTTACAATGCAAGGGGGGCAAATTAGTATACTATTTTGCACATAAGAAATACTGGCTGTTTTTTCATGTAGCACACAAATACCTGCTAGCTTTAATCGTACACTGGAATTTAAAGTTGATCGAGGACATGCCGTATCCCAACTATAAATCTGTCCCCGCATTTTAAATTTACCCCCCATCCAATGCAACATGGCTTTTCACAGGTGTAAAGTTACTCCTTGTTTATGCTTTGCTCTACTTAATGACTCAGGCCCTTATACTGCAACGATATTAGCATTGCCCATTTGAGAACTATGATGGAGAGAGCAAGGAGCTGTATATATTTTCAATATTTCTTTGCCGCAAAGTACTCTGCTAATTTAAGAAAGTGTTTCAATAAAAGCAGTGTATTTAGTGATAGATATAGTATGGCACCAAAATTATTGTAACAACTGCAGCACCTTTGTTACAATAACTGTGTCCACATTGTAAAGACATTGCTGTAAAACTTGCATGTGCGTGGACCCCCTGGTCATGCATGCCCACACCCAAGAGGCAGACAGGGCAAAAAAGAGAAGTGTGCAAATGAGGAGGTGCATTGTCTCCATACACTGCTATGCCACACTGTGCTCAGGGTTTCATTTTTCATACATGAGATGGGGAGTTATTTCAGCTGTATTAGAGAGGTTTTAGCTGTTTTATTGGTGCCTAATAATGAATTTGTTTGTTGCAAATAAAAAAAAATGGTTAGAAAAATGGGCGCAAATGGGATGTAAGCGGATGTGGTGTAAACCAGCCGCATATGCTACTGTGGACTACTGGAACACATCTTCAAATTTGGTGATTCCTTAGTTAATCAGATTGAAATATAAACTGTTAGGTATCATATGTGAAATAATAAAAATCAACAGATAGGAAAAGTTACTTAAATTTGTTTATGTACAGTTTTTCAGCATAACAACATGTGTGCACAGCATCCATATCTCAATGTAATTAACAGCAGTATAACAGATCAGCTCGGAATACAATCAAAGAACAACCACAGAACATAATGACAAGATGCAGATTCTAGAACTTATGTGTCATCCAAAGCGACATGAAATAATGAAACTATTAATCATTTCAGGTTATATAGAAAATGAGTCATAATTAAGCACAAGATTAATAATTATCTCACTCATACAATTCAAAAGAAAGTAGGGACCTCATGAAGTGACATCCTTAGCTAATATTGTGTAATGTCTCAACAATGCCTGTCACCAGACTAGTAAGAATGTCAGCTAAAGCAATGTGCATAGAAAATGCTACATGTGCCTAGCCAAGCATATGTAAAATAATAAACATGTACAAATATGGATGAAAATAAAAATATGCATTAGTACAACTAATTTTTTCACTCAACCTCTCAAATTGTACTGCTCTTCATATGCCTCTGTACTCAGTTATACATTGTGCACGCTGAGATGCCATGCATTAGCTTTTCACTATACACCAAATATTTAATCGTTCATTTAATTACACACTTATTATATAATGAATCGAGTCATTACATATAAGCCATAGCTCTTTAGTAGCAGCACATTTTTCTGACAAAGTCATACAGATGAAACTGATATAGAAGTGCCACTTTCTCTCTACCTCACTCTCCCTCTCAATGTTTCCTTCTCTCCCTCTCCCTCTTCATCTCTCTCTCACCCTCTCTCTCTCTCTTCTTCTCTCCCTCTCTCTCCCTATCACTCCTTCTGCCTCCTCCTCTCTCTCTCTCTTTCCCTCTCTCTCAATCCCTCCCCCTCTCTCCCTCTCTTTCTCTCACCATCATTCTCTCACACTCTTTCTCTCTCCCTCTCTCTCTTTCTCTCTCCCTCTCTCTCTTTCTCTCCCTCTCATTCTTTCTCTCCCTCTCACTCTCACTCCTTCTGTCTCCTTCTGTCTCCTTCTGTCTCCTTCTTTCTCTCTCTCTCTCTCTCTCTCTCTCTCTCTCTTTCCCTCTCTTTCCCTCTCCCTCTCTCTCCCTCTCTCTTTCTCTCTCACCCTCTTTCTCTCTCTCTCCCTGTCTCTTTCTCTTGCTCCCTTTCACTCCCTCTGTCCTTCTGTCTCCCTCTCTCTCCCTTTCTCCCTCTCTTTTGTTAACCAGTCATCTGGATCTTCAGTGGCAAAGAAGATACATCCACAGATATTCTGGCAATAATTGCATACTGTGTCTGTGTTTTTCATCTATCTTTATAATGACATTATTTTTAAGCATACTCTACTATGATGATTACCTCTCAATACATGTTATATCCTTGAGTTTAATTAATTACCTAAATTCCACAGTTGATGTTCAATTAATTGAGACTGATGACTTCCATTAATGTTCGCAACCTTGATAAGCCTTTATCATGTGCCATTTCTTGTTTGTGCCTTGGTTTCAAGAAGTGGGCACACTATCTACTAAATATTTCACCACTGGATGCCCCAGTTATTATCTTTATACACAGGGGTAGAGAAGGTCACTACCATCCTAATTTGAGAGGGGTAATGCATTGAATTCATTGTATTTTATTTATCCTATAATCATTTTATCAAGGATTTCAGTGACTGTTGTTGGATTTACATATATTTTGGACTTATAATTAAGTTTTTTCATATTTAAATGTATATCATCATAGTAGATATCTACCCTCCTATATTATACCTGTGATACATAAAATCTGAATAGCACATTTTCATGTATTAAAGACTCTAGACCTAAACCCCAATCCCATATTATTAATATTATTTATTTATAAAGCGCCAACATATTACACAGCACTGTACATTGAGGAGATCACAATACAAATGAATAATATACAATTAAACAGAAAGTAAATATGACCTTGGCCAAGTGAGCTGATTCTTGATACCTAAATAAGTGAAATAGCTATAGCCTCTAGTGGGAAAATGATGTGTTCCCATAGGAAAATGCATCAACTATGGCTAAAACTTTCTAAATATTTAGAGAGCTTAATGTATTTAACATTGTATGTGCACCCTTTAAGTAAGCACATCTTAACAGACAAAGGGAAGTTTGCTCATAATGGGATTAAATTCTAACCCACGATCTTCATGATCATCTCAATATCCTTAGTTCTATTACGTTATTAAAGCTCTCTGTATGTAGTTCTGATTTACCTTACTGGCTCAATTTTTTAGTTCTGTGTACCCATTTACAATATATTTAATTATCTTTTTTTCTATATTGACGTTAATGTGAACAAATATAATAACACTGTGTTGAAAAAAAATAAACAATATTTCGAAACACTCTTTTTGAGTAAGGAAAATCAATTTTGTTTTTTTATTGTTTATTTTTGAGATTGTAATAAATAGTTTTGCCAGAAGACAGAATGTTGCATTTCTGCTGTTAACAATTACAATTAATCAGTTTGGCTGTGTGGCAAGCCATTATCCAAATTATGCTGTTGATTAATGGTGAGAATTGAAAAGACACCTTGTACATAAAATGAAAACTCCACAAAAGCTCTCAAATTGTCATGAATGTGACTAATCAGGATGGGTAATTGGTGATCAACACAACAGAGACAAACATTGGTAACGTTAAGGAAAAAGATATAGAAGTTTAATCCCTTAAAATTTGGGGGGAAAAAATGTAAAGAAACTGAATATGTTAAAAATTCAAATGCAACCTACAGTCATGGCCAAAAGTTTTGAGAATGACACAAATATTATTTTTCACAAAGTCTGCTTCTTCAGTTTTTATGATGGCATGAAGAGTGATCAGATGAATTGCAATTAATTTCAAACTCCCTATTTGCCATGCCAATGAACTTATCCCAAAAACAACATTTCCACTGCATTTCAGCCCTGCCACAAAAAATGGATCCAGTTGACATCAGGTCAGTGATTCTCTCATTAACACAGGTGAGAGTGTTGACGAGGACAAGGCTGGAGATCACTCTGTCATGCTGATTGACTTAGAATAAGATACTGGAAGCTTTAAAATGAGGGTGGTGCTTGCAATTATTGTACTTCCTCTGTTAATCATGGTTAACTGCTAGGAAACATGTGCAGTCCTCATTGCTTTCACAAAAAGGACTTCACAGGCAAGGATATTGCTGCTAGTAAGATTGCACCTAAATCAACCATTTATCAGATCATCAAGAACTTCAAGGAGAGAGGTTCAATAGTTGTGAAAAAAGCTTCAGGGCACCCAAGATTGTCCAGCAAGTGCCAGAACCATCTCCTAAAGTTGATTCAGTTGCAGGATCGGGGCACCAATTGTGCAGAGCTTGCTCAGTAATGGTAACATGCAGGTGTGAGTGCATTTGCATGCACAGTGAGGCAAAGACTTTTGGAGGATGGCCTGGTGTCAAGAAAGCCAGCAAAGAAGCCACTTCTCTACAGGAAAAACATGGGATTTGGACTGCTGAGGACTGGGGTAAATTCATTTTGTTAGATGAATCCCCTTTTAGATTGTTTTGGGCATCTGAAAAAAATGTTTTTCCGGAGAAGGAAATGAGAGCGCTACCATCAGTCCTGTGTCATGCCAACAGTAAAGCAACCATTCATGTGTGGGTTTGCTTCTCAGCCAACAGAGTGGGCTCACTCACAATTTTGCCTAAGAGCACAGCCATGAATAAAGAATGGTACCAAAACATTCTCCAAGAGCAACTTCCCCCAACCATCCAAGAACAGTTTGGTGATGAACAATGCCTTTTCCACCATGATGGAGAACCTTGCCATAAAGCAAAAGGAATAACAAAGTGGCTCGGGATCAAAATATCGACATTTTGAGTGCATGGCCAGGAATCTCCCCAGATCTTAATCCCATTGAGAAACTGTGGTCAATCCTCAAGAGGCAGGTGGAAAAATGAAAACCCACAAATTCTGACAAACTCCAAGCCTTATTTAGGCAAGAATGTGCGGCCATCAGTTAGTTTGTGGCCCAGAAGTTGATTGACAGCATTCCAGGGCGAATTGCAGAGGTTTTCTTTGCTCTAATTTGACACGCAAAACAGAAAAATGACCAATGCAGATTTCAAAGGACTATTGCTATTTAAAGTAGTAATAATAGTAATAATTAAATACTTTTTGTTTTTGACACCCTCTCCCCCACATGCACCCTTCATACGTCTGTTTTAAACACCATTCCATTTTAGCACAAGGGTCGCAATGAGCTCTTTGCAGGCAGTGACATCGCCCAGGGCATAAGCCCATAGGGGTGCAAATGCTGCCCACTATTTGACCATACTGCAGACCCCCAGTGCATATGTCTTAATACACCAGCAGCAGCACCCGGTAGCCGAAGACACAAGGACAGGTAGGAGAGTGCAGCACAGGATTGGCGATTAGGCTTGCACTAGTAGAGGGCTAGGCACTCCTCCAATGCAGGATTGCTAGACCTCCTTGGTGGTGCATCACTGCTGTAAGGCAACATCTATTCCCATCAGGGTTCAGGTAGGGGGTGGAGTTCTAGAGGTCTCTGATGTCCATTCATTAAAATATCTAGTTAGGGCTCTGCTCAGCACTATAGCTATATTAAGGTTATTCAACTGTTTGTGTCACAAGCTGCGTTGCTCTGATGGCCTTACTTGCCGGTATTGACGCTGCTACGTTGGGAGGCGCAGAGTTTAAACAAACCTCAGGTCTTTACCATGGATCCCCGCAGGGAGATTTGGGTTTAGCTGCAGAGATGTGCAGGTTGCGACCCTCCCAGGTAGCTACCAGCAAGGTGTGAGTGAACTATCGGGGTCGTACAATCCAAAGTCAAAACCGAGCGGGCAACAAATACCGAAGTATAAGGCGAATGAATCGTCAAGAGGCCAAAGGTCAAACCAAAGAATCAGGATAGGTCCAAGAAAGAGTGGTCAAGCAGAGCTGGGGTCAAGCATCCAAATAGTCAGGAGTGCAGGGTACAACAGTGTTGGAGCCTATAAAACTAGATACTCTGGCACCCAATGGTGCCAGAGTCTGGTTTAAATACATACTGCCCCTCTTTCATTGGTGGATGTGGGGTTGGCCGTCAGCTTTTCTTACTGACGATAGGAAATGCTGTCTTTCATCTAGTAACGGAGACGCGATGTTCAGGTGCATGCCCCCCAACCACCTACTAGACCCGGAAGTAGCATTCCGTTGCTAAGCTGGGTAGAAGTGAAGGTACACCTGGTGTGTTCCTGGACGGCGCCTGACAGTTTCTCTCCATCCAGTTATTGCTCTTCTGTGTATCTTTATGGAGGGTTTACACTGCCTCTTTTTTTGAGTTGCTGCATCTTATGCCGAGATTTTATTATTAATACCTGACTCACTTGTGATATATATTAGCGCCAGAGATTGAGTTTTTTTTTTAAACTGTGCAGTCATAGATTATGCACGCACACCATACAGACAGGAGCATACATATGCAGTGAACTATAACTAGGCATAATTTTCAGTGCAGTCATGCAGCATACATATTGTATATATCAATTCCCATGCAGCCGTGAAAACACACCAGCCTCCATAAAGCCATGCAATACAGTACATAGTTTGCATGCATCCATATAATATACATATGCACCAGTTCTCATGCAACCATATATTATGCAATTATACTATGCATTTATGCTGTATACATATGCAGTGCACTATTCTCCTCTCATTATACATATACACCATGCAGAATACATGTGCACCGATTCCTATGCACCATACGTTATTTATTATTGCTTCTCATCGTTTATTTATAGGGCGCCACAAAGGATTCACAGCGCTGTACAGAGAGCAGAGAACAAAGCAGAACATTACAGGACAATACAATAAACACACTGCAGTTATTATCTCAACACATCTATTAACAGACACACAGGGCAATAAGGTGTAAGTGAATTCCAGGACACTTAGAAAACTAGAAAAGGAAAGGAAGAGAGGGGGGGGTGCACTAGAGCAAGCTGAACCTATGCCCAGGAGTGTGGGCACAACTAATAGAATCAGAGTCAGTGATTGTGGTCCAAGGACAAGAGAGATGTGGAGACTGGGGGCAAGAGCCCAGGGAGGAGGTGCAATGGAGATGGGCTGCCAAATGCAAAGGTAACAAGAGTAGGACATGAGGTAAGAGTCTCCTGCTAACGAGAGCTTACATTCTAAAGGGAGGGGGCAGAGAAAACTGGAGACACATAGTGGTGAGTCAGTGTAAAGGGAACTAGAAATTTGATGTGAGGGATATAACAATAGAGGGTGGACAAGGAGGAGTGGATGAATGAGGGTGAGGAACACTTTGAGTTTGTGGAGAAGGCGGATGAAGAGGAAGGATATGAGGGCAGGGGAGAGGCTGGAGAGTGGAATGGTAGACTTTACTCCACAGGTGGGTTTAAGGAATCGTTAGAAGCTTTTCAGGCTATGGGCTAGATCCATGCAGTGTACTTGTACAGGGAACTATTCTCCATGCACTGTACATATAAACCAGTCATTGTGTAGCTGTGCAGTATACATATACACCAATTCCCGTGCATCCATGCTGTATACATATGCACCAGGTCCCATGCAACCATGCCGTAAACATATATACCTGTTTCTATTCAGTCATGCAAAATGCGTACACACAAGTCCCAGACAAATTTACTTGTTCCTGGGCATTAAAGATGCCGTTGTCTATGGCAGATAAGCTTTGAAGAAAGAGGATCAGACAAAGTGCAAAGCATGTAGCTGATGTTGCAGAAAAGTTAACTGTGGTAAATGATGCAAGAAGTAGCTATAAGATCAGTAGACCTGTGCTTGAGGTTTGTTGTATTTATTATCATTATTATTATTATTATTTATTATTATCATTTATTTGTTGGGCGCCACAAGGTTTCCGCAGCGCCGTACATAGTACAAACAGTAGACCATACAGGGTTATACAGTACAGAACGATAAACAGAAAGTACCAATGCTTCAGTAACTCCGGGACAGCCATATGGAGTAAGGACAGAGCATAAGAATAGGTATGGAGACACGAGGGAAGAGGGGCGCTGCTCATAAGAGCTTACATCCTAAGAGAGGGTGGACAAATCAGACACGAGAGGGAGCAGGTGATGCCAGGGGAGAGAAGAAGGGGCCAGGGGAGAGAGGGAATAGCGAGCAGAGTAGATGAGGGGTTAAATGGATGGTTGATAAGCTATGAGGAACAGGTGAGTTTTAAGTGCTCGTTTGAAGGAGCACAGATTGGGAGCGAGACGGATGGAACGAGGGAGGTCATTCCAGTGCAGGGGGGCAGCTCGGGCGAAGTCTTGAATTCTGGAGTGGGAAGTGGTAATTAGAGTGGAGGAGAGGCGACGGTCATTAGCAGAGCGCAGGGACCAGGAAGGAGTGTGAATGGTGAGGAGGTTGGAGATATAGGGAGCAGTAGACAGGGAGAGAGCCTTGTAAGTGGTGATAAGGAGTTTGAAGAGGATTCTGTAGGGGATGGGGAGCCAGTGTAAGGCATGGCAGAGAGGGGAGCAGAGGAGGAGCGGCGTGAGAGAAAGATGAGTCTAGCAGCCGCATTGAGTACAGAGCGGAAGGGGGCGAGATGTGAGAGGGGGAGGCCAGTGAGAAGGTTGCAGTATTTTTGTGTTGTACATTTTTGTGTTGTACAGAAGGTTGCAGTATTTTTGTGTTGTACATTTCCCATGCATCCATACAGTATACATATACACCAGTTCCTATGGAGCCATGCAGTATACTTATACACAAGTTCCCATACTACCATGTAGTATACATATACACTGGTTCTCATGCATCAATGCATTATATATATATATATATATATATATATATATACATATACACACACTAGTTCCCATGCAGTATGCATATGCACCAGTTCCCATGCATCAATGCAGTACATATATACAGTAGTTCCCATGCATGCATACAGTATACATATGCACCACTTCCGAAACATGCATGCAGTATACATATGTACCAATTTCCATGTATCCATGTAGCACATATATACACTAGTTCCCATGCACCAATGCAATATACAAATGCACCCGTTCCCATGCATAGATGCAGTATACTAATACCCAGGTTTCTATGGAGTCATGCAGTATACATATGCACCAGTTCCCATGCATCCATGCAGTACATATATACAGTAGTTACCATGCATGAATACAGTATACATATGCACCAGTTCCCCTGCATACATTCAGTATACATATGCACCAGTTCCCGTGCATACATGCAGTATACATATGCACCAGTTCCCCTGCATACATGCAGTATACATATGCACCAGTATCCATGCAGTATACATATACATCAGTTCCCATGCATCCATGCAGTATACATATACACCAGTTTCCATGCATCCATGCAGTATACATATACACCAGTTCCCATGCATCCATGCAGTATACATATACACCAGTTCCCACGGAGCCATGCAGTATACACATACACAAGTTCCCATGCATCAATGCAGTATATATATATATATATATATATATATATATATATATATATATATATATACATATATACACTAGTTCCCATGCAGTATGCCTATGCACCAGTTTCCATGCATCAATGCAGTACATACATACAGTAGTTCCCATGCATGCATACAGTATACATATGCACACACACTTCCGATACATACATGCAGTATACATATGTACCAATTCCCATGTATCCATGTAACACATATATATACAAGTTCCCATGCACCAATGCAATATACAAATGCACCCGTTCCCATGCATACATGCAGTATACTAATACCCAGGTTTCCATAGAGTCATGCAGTATACATATGCACCAGTTCCCATGCATCCATGCAGTACATATATACAGTAGTTCCCATGCATGAATACAGTATACATATGCACCAGTTCCCCTGCATACACGCAGTATACATATGCTCCAGTTCCCATGCATCCATGCAGTATACATATGCACCAGTTCCCATGCATCCATGCAGTATACATATGCACCAGTTCCTATGCATCCATGCAGTATACATACGTACCAGTTTACATGAACCCATGCAATACATATATACACTAGTTCTCATGCATCCATGCAGAAGGCATATGCACCAATTCCCATACATACATGCAGTATACATATGCACCAGTTTCCATGCATTCCATGCAGTACATATATACTAGTTCCCATGCATCCATGCAGTATACATATGCACCAGTTTCCATGCATCCATGCAGTATACATATATACCTGTTTCTATTCAGTCATGCAATATGCATATACACAAGTCCCAGGCAAACTTACTTGGTCCTGGGCATTACAAATACTGTTGTCTATGGCAAACAAGCTTTGCAGAAAGAGGATCAGACAAAGTGCAGAGCATGTAGCTGATGTTGCAGAAAAGTTAACTGTGGTAAATGATGCTATAAAGTAGCTATAAGACCAGTAGACCTGTGCTTGAGGTTTGTTGCATTTTTGTGTTGTACATTTTCTATACAATACAGAATACGATATAAAACTATACAAGACTGAACTGAGGAATCACAAACTCATTATTAAGAAATTGCTCTGGCATTGTCACAGTGAAAAGTAAGATAAACACATTACTTTAGCTACTCGTCAATGGGCTAAAGTGACACAATTGACAATTGTTCTGAAGGAGCAGAGAATGCTTAGCTGCTCCCAGGCAGGAGAGGGTTACAGGGGGCTGGGCAGAGTGGATGGATCATACACTGGAGATGAGCTGTGAGTTCTCCTAGCTCTTTCGCCAGCTGTCTCAGTACACTGCTTACACTTGGGTCCCTTTGGCTGGGGAGACCAGCTGAGGGTCCTCTTCAAAGACTTCTCCTGTCTGACCCACCAGTGTGGAACACAAGGTAAGTGCCTGAAAGAACTCTTTATTCCTAATATCTCAGACTCTAACATCAGCCTGGAATAGCACTTTCTACTGATGGACAAATAATGAATTAGCTTAATTGCTGCACTACCAATGACACATATAGAATATGTAAAGATATTTTGCAGGAGGAATCTTTGTATATTTTATTTAAGGATAGGAAGATAATGATAGGAAGTTACTGTGTGTGCATTGCCAGCTGAAAAATGACAGGAAACACAGTTGCGAGATGTTGAGGCTTATGGTTAGCGTTAAAGAGAATTACAAGATAAGTTTAAAAGATAAGAACATTAGTTAATGTGTGAAATGTCACAACTGCTGAAATACTTAAAAATGATGTCATTTGGACAGGAGCCTTCGCTTATTGTTTATGTATTGTTTGTGTATTACAATAATACCACATGTTCACAAGTGGTTACTTAATACACCGTGTGCTATTCCTGGGTGAACAGGAAACAGCTTTTTTGAAACAATAAAAATGGAAAAATGAAAGCATGATACAGAATGTTTGTAGATGTTAACTTTGAGATATGACTCTTTGGCACTGGTTATTTGCATTGGACTGGTAAGATGTCTGTGTATATTATAAATCAATATAGACCGGTGAAGTTTCATAAAAGGAATGTGCAACCTTTTGTACTCTAGCTGAAGTTCAATAAAGTTCAACAATAATTATACATTGCTCGTCCAAGCTCGATGAGAAAGGTACCTCTCCATATATCATGTCCTGGGCAGATGACTGTATTTCATCATATGCTACATGAACTAGTTTAACTTTTTTTCATTGGTTAATTCATGGTACAGTTACATATTCATTTAGTTTCTCAGTATTACGGTTCATTGACAATCGGTACATTTGTGGCAAACATCCTATACCATGAAGACTTAATTAGGCATAAGGGAACCAATTTATCTGGTCACGTCTGTTGAAATCATTAACACCGCTCAACAGCTTGTCCTATTTCAAGGTTTTAATGAAACTGTAGAGTGCAATAGTAACAAAATAAAACATTTTTTGCATTATAGGCAGAAGGCTGTGCTTCAATCCCTGTATATTCATTGCAAATGCAGCAAAGCAACCTATGAGTCATGAATTGCATTCATTACATATGGATATTGTGATACGGGCATTGCAATCAATATACCTGTTCTGCAAGCATTATCTCCTTATTTCCAGGAGATTTTAAATGTATTTATAATGATTTTTGTCAGCATGAATAAAATTGGCATTACTTAACAAAAAATTTTTTAATCACAGAGATTATTGGCTACGTGCATGAGTGTGTTAATCTGTCCCTTATTCATGTGTCCACATTTATCTTCAAATTCCGACAAGAACCTCTTTCTGGTGCATGAGATAGAGATTGATATATTTTTTTCCGCCATGTTGCCACCTATTCAATAAGTGGAAATACATGGCACATGTGTCAGGGGCGGCTATGTACTGGTCTATCAGTTTTGCATATCCAACAAAAATGCAAAGAGTCCCATTTTATGAAGCCCTAAACCATGTGGAAATGGCTTTTTTTGCATGGTGTAGACATTTTTAAGTAAAGTAAGAATTTAAGACAAGCCTAATGGAGGAAGTATTGGCAAAATCTAGGTAGACTACTGCACAATCCTGCAATCCCCATAATACTCAATGGAGACTGCGGTGTGGGCAATTTTATCAACCCCCGAAAAGCTTATTTTTTGTGGCTTGACACCAATGGCTAATGCCATCTCAAGATGGCATTAGCCATTTAATCCTATGGGGAGAGCATAGATGGAGAGGGAATACCTTTCTGGCAGCTATGCTACTGTTCCCTGCACTGTTTAACAAAAATGGCATCTGCGCATGCGCAACCCAATCACAGATGATACTTAAAGGGGCAATAATTAAAAAAAATCTTAAATAGGCCCCTAAGTCATGATACCTTAAGACAAGACATTTTTATTTTCAACACATTATTATTATTAATTTTTATTTATAGGGTGCCACTAGGTGTCCGTAGCACCGTACAGGGACAAACAAAATTACAATACGAGGTGAGACAGCACAGTACAGTAAACAATAAGCACAGTAACTCAGTGAGCTCAAAGCACAGCTAGAGGGGCGGGGGAGAGGAAGGTCCGCCTACGACAGAGTCCAAGAGGGAGGGCACGGATGACAGGGAGACCCCCAGAGGGGAGAGGAGGGAGCGAAAGGGGACCGGTGGAAGAGGGTCCTCGAGGAGGAGGGCTAGGTAGCTGAAGAGCAGCGTTAAAAGTGGTGAAGACAGGAGGAGAGATGACCCTGCTCAAAGGAGTGTACAATCTAAGGGGTGGGGTAGGCAGACAGAGAGACACGGGGGAGAGAGGGAGAGAAGGAGGAACGGAGGATAAGGATAAGGGAAGTGGAAAAAGGGGAAGAGGCAGAAGAAAAGGTAGGAAGTTAAGTGGGAGACTGGAAGGCTTTAAGAAAAAGGTGGGTTTTTAAAGCTCGTTTGAAACTGGACAGATTAGAGGAAGTTCTGATGGAGGGAGGGAGCTTGTTCCAGCACATAACTCAACACAATTGTAAGAAAAATCAGGTCGAAAGGATAGTTAGAGAAAGGCACATCGTCAAATTGTATATACTGTATCTTACATTTATTTTGGGTTTCGCGTTCATGTGTTTTATTATGGATTTCAACGATACTTAAACATGTTAATGTCACAAACTCTTTATTTTCATTTCAACATGGTTCATGCCACATCTTTTTCTTAACTGGAAGCTGGAAAATTCAGAAGGTTTCTGAGCTCAGTCATAAGACTCCAGACACCTCGTTTCAGATAAATACCTGCTGCCCAGTATTCTGTTTGATGAACAGCTGCCTAGGAAATATTACTCTGTGCTCCTAGACTGGTTCTTACACAGACATACAGTAGATGTATTTCATAGTATTAATTATGTGTAATGCAGCTCCAGTGATAACTGTAATTAAATCAACTGTTTCTAATTAGGGTGCAGGGAGCATTAAACTGCAAGGTTATATAATTATAACAGGGGCCATTTTAAGTTCCTTAAAATGTTTAAAAAGCTGCAATTGGAATAACACTTGAGCAGGAGATTAAAGTTACTTCCTTCCTCAATTTTCCATACCGTATCCTCTAACAAACCTAGAAAAGGAAACAGATTTTTTATTCAATCACCTTTAGCTCCAACCCAGCATGATAAAATAGAATGCAAAGTCCAACATGTTTCTAGTGTTCAGTTGCAGCTAATCAATTTTTATGCATTGAAAGATTTCACCTTTACTGAGATTGGAGGACATTGATGATTGAATCCCACCCACTACAGCTGTGATAGGCAGCCTGATACATTTCAGGTTCCGCATGGGCGGTCTTTTAAACTTTATAAAGGACCACACATTACCCTTTATCTCAGAAATAGGTTAAAATAATACATTTAACCAAAGAAAGAGCCCCCTATCTGTTATAACATATCAGAAGACATTTTAAACAAGTGTTACCAGTCGGGGATGCTATTAGAAATTGTGGGGCCCGTTTCAAATGAAATGAAACAGACAGGCCCCCCCACACAGTGGAAAAATGACCTCAGTGCGTCCACATTTCTCTTCCCAAAATGCCCTCCCCATGCCCCTAACTTGCTCCAAAATTCCAACACATGCCACGCAGACCTCCCATTTACACATGTATTTTACTTGCCTCTTAGACATCCCCACATGTCCCTTACATGCTAGCAGATTTCCCTGTGTATCTGCAGACCTCCCCACATGCAGACCTCCCCACATGCCGCTTACATCCCATCAGACTTCCCCACCTACCTGCAGACCTCCCCACATGCCCCTTACATGCCATCAGACCTCCCCACATGTCCCTTACATGCCATCAGACCTCCCCACCCACCTGCAGACCTCAGCACATGCCGCTTACATGCCATCAGACCTCCCCACCTACCTGCAGACCTCCCCACATGCCGCTTACATGCCATCAGACCTCCCCACCTACCTGCAGACCTCCGCACCTGCCCCTTATATGCCATCAGACCTACCCACCTGCCTGCAGACCTTCCCACATGCCCCTTACATGCCATCAGACCTCCCCACATACCTGCAGACCTCCCCACATGTCCCTTACATGCCATCAGACCTCCCCACCTACCTGTAGACCTCCGCACATGCCCCTTACATGCCATCAGACCTCCCCACCTAGCTGCAGACCTCCCCACATGTCCCTTATATACAGATCAGACCTCCCCACCTACCTGTAGACCTCCCCACATGCCGCTTACATCCCATCAGACCTCCCCACCTACCTGCAGACCTCCCCACATGCCCCTTACATGCCATCAGACCTCCCCACCTACCTGCAGACCTCCCCACATGTCCCTTACATGCCATCAGACCTCCCCACCTACCTGCAGACCTCCGCACATGCCGCTTACATGCCATCAGACCTCCCCACATACCTGCAGACCTCCCCACATGCCCCTTACATCCCATCAGACCTCCCCACCTACCTGCAGACCTCCCCACATGCCCCTTACATGCCATCAGACCTCCCCACATACCTGCAGACCTCCCCACATGTCCCTTACATGCGATCAGACCTCCCCACCTACCTGCAGACCTCCGCACATGCCCCTTACATGCCATCAGACCTCCCCACATGCCCCTTACATGCCATCAGACCTCCCCACCTACCTGCAGATCCTCCCCACATGCCGATTACATGCCATCAGACCTCCCCACCTACCTGCAGACCTCCGCACCTGCCCCTTATATGCCATCAGACCTACCCACCTGCCTGCAGACCTCCCCACATGCCCCTTACATGCCATCAGACCTCCCCACCTACCTGTAGACCTCCGCACATGCCCCTTACATGCCATCAGACCTCCCCACCTACCTGCAGACCTCCCCACATGTCCCTTATATACAGATCAGACCTCCCCACCTACCTGTAGACCTCCGCACATGACCCTTACATGCCATCAGACCTCCCCACCTACCTGCAGACCTTCCCACATGCCCCTTACATGCCACCAGACCTCCCCACCTACCTGCAGACCTCCCCACATGGACCTTATATGCCCATCAGACCTCCCCACCTACCTGCAGACCTCCCCACATGCCCCTGATATACCGATCAGATCTTCTCACATGCCATCAGGCATAAAATCACTTAGCACATTATCAAGAACATGATGATCTTGCTATAACAAGATTATGGTAGAATGACAAATATCTATATCCATGAATCAATGCCATTTTGTCGTCATGCAATAATTTATGACAGTGCATTGGTTTAACATTAGATAAATACACAGTACTCTTACTAGATGCAAGACCACAGCTCATTACCAATACACTGTGGTTGTGACCTCTTTTTCACTTCACAGACAACAACCTGTGTAGCACTGGTCTGGAGGTCCTATAGTGACCATCCCTCCACTCAAATTCACTTATTTTGTTTCTCTGCCAGCAGATCTTTCCCTTCTTGATGGAATATTGGAGTTCCCCATTCACTGATAAACTTTGAACACGCTGTGTGGTGACATCATTCCCATGCCGTGCACTCTCAGCCAATCAGTGACTTGGAGTTTCTCTATCGCTAGACAAAAGAAAACAAATTGAATTCAAGGATGCTGCAGACAGGTCACCCTAGACACCCTTCATATAACACCACTAATTTTGCAGTACTGTATAGAGAACATTTGTCACTCATATCAGTCCCTGCCCAATTAAAGCTTACGGTCTAAATTCTCTAAAACACACACACAGACTAGGGTTAATTTGATAGCAGCCAATTAACCTGCTACTATTTTTTTGGAGTGTGGGAGGAAACCCACGTAAGCTCAGGGAAAACATACAAACTCCACACAGATAAGATCATGGTTGGGAATTGAACTCATGACCCCAGTGCTGAGAGGCAGAAGTGCTAACCACTAAGCCACCGTGCTGCCCACTTACAACAGTACCCCTCTACCCACCTAATTGTGGTCCTTTTACCAACTATAACTATCAAATCTGACAATAAAGTAGGGAGGAGCTGGGGGTCACCTGTTTCCCAACACTGCTCTACAGGATCAATTAAAATGTTGACCGAATCAAATACTAGAAATGGTCAATGCTGAGGGTCAAGAAAATAAATACTTGTGTTACAGATTTTGAAATTGTTTTTAAATAAAGATTGGTCATTTGAAATAATTAGAGATATCAAAAGCATCTTAATTAGTGACTAATTGAAATAACAGTCAATCCTGCACAGCTAGTGCAGAGAATCAGCCTAATTACAGTAGACCTCAACCTCAACCTCGGTACTGGTGTCTGGAGGCAGACAAGCTTTGGATGAACCATAAAGCAGAGTAATAAAACCATCCACAGTGATCTCCCAGGTGCATTGTATTTGGTGGAAAACAAACTTTATTTCTGCAATTGCTAACACTGGTCATTATCAGAGCTTCTGGTAACCACCAAAATAAAGGTAAGCTTTTACCGAATCTGCTATTTACAGAGGTTCCACGATTGAAGTTCTGTTACTCTTCTTGAATAGTGACTAATTATTGGCCTCAATATATTTAAAGAATTCAGAATCATGCGCATGAAATAAGAAGACTCGTGTAGGTAAAAAACTTTAATAGTCCTACTTCATGTTAAAAAAAAAGGAAACTTACACAGATACAATTACAGGGTTTTAGATAGATGCTTGTGGCGTGGCAGGACCAGGGGTTCAATATAACACATACTCTCACAAAACATGCTGTATGTCTTTATTCATCATCCACATTACAGGGGGTCCTGGAAATTTAATTATAAACCTTCCAGATGGACCTAGACTCATATAGATATTCCATAAGTATTCCGACTTTTTCTAAGTCCCCCACATCTTCTCCTTCCCTCTCACTGTTTGCAACCTCCTAGTTAAGAGAAGCACTCTGCATGAATTGTCATACTGTCACAGTAGGACTTGGATATAAAACGTAACTGACATGCTACATTTTAACGTCTGAGGTTTTTCAGCTCTGCTTTACATTACTAGAGAAGCTTAAGACCTATTTATTTAAAAATACACCACCGCAACTTCTTTTTTTAACAAATCTGCAGTAAAATCTCAAAGTAAGATTGAGCAATGAATTTTATCTTTATGCTTCATCTATGAAGATTTAGATATTGTTGCAATGTTGTACAATTAAGATTTTTGATTGTGGATTATGTAATTAGAATTCTTTGCCATGAAGACAGACAGTAGCAGAACTCACGTGGTGCAGCAACAGTCCTGATTTTTGAAGTGCAGTCCTGAAACTAAAGGTATGATTTAAAAATTGATAGACTCACAGACTGGTCTACACAAGGTCACTGACTTTATACTAAGATCACGTAACATAAAATCCAAACTTCCAAGGTCGTTGTTTTCGTGACAAGGTGAACTACCATTTTACATTGTATTTTGTTTTCTCTGTAGCACTTTACAATCGTTTCTTGTTAAAGATTGGCAGTTTGTATCCTAATATTTATGAACCCCTAAGGGCGACTAAATATTTTCGCTCTGCAGTATTTTAACCATTCGGATTGTGCCACAATATACATGTAAATGTCGTTAATATGTTGATGATATGGTCCATATGTGATGAAATCCTGATGACGAAATGCGTTGTGCGTGGGCTGATACTTTTGATTGAAGAAAACATATTTGTATTATATGCTGCATGCTGCTAATTCCTGCTGGAATTTTTGTCTCGTGATGATCCTATGGGAGCTTCTTATTGCACACAAATGATTTTTTAATCATTTAATGTTACGCATTTAGTATTTTGTTACTTGTTGCTCAATAAGTTGTTACACTTTTAATGAGCATTAGAAAGTTTTTTGGGGGTGAGGGGCCGAACCATTTATTTTTATTCAATTATTTACTTTGATTTGACGATGATGGATGACCTCTCCAGTGTGCCGCCATATACAGATACGCCTTAATCTTCATTCACTGTTTTATTTTGAATGGTAAGGTGTTTGCAATTCAAAATAAACAAGTAAATACACTTTTTCCTATACCATATATTTTATACTGCTCTTTTGGCATAAATTCTACCAACTCTAAATGAGCCCCATTATATTCCTCCTCTTTCTTCCTATGCACCGGTACTTTCTTCTAGGTATAAGGAGATTGTTCAGGAAATAAAAAAAAAGACCTTTATTTATTAAGATTCCGACACTTTTTAAACTATATCTGAACATTTATGGGCTCCAGAGGAAGGAGCGGATTGTTCTGCTCTACAGGAAAAGCATTTTGATTTATTATAGCTACATTATCACCCTCCATGTCTGATCATTGTTCCATGACACCAGAATAACCATACTACTAAATTTTGCTCTTTAATTATCTCAATTAGTTTTGAACGTTGATTTAATAAAATGTAAACTTATACTGAAAAATGTAAGTTTTTTTTTTTATAAGCTGCATAATTAGCAAAATTAGAGTTTTTTCCATTTAGTTCTTTTTCCAACTTTCTAACTTTTCTAGGAGGTAATGTTCTGAGCTTCTGCAACTATTATGTTGAAACAAGGATATTGCAAGTGGTCAATAAAGTGCCCCAATTACTAATTTGGATTAACTCTCTCCTTTGTGTAACAAATTGGTGATATGAGGTTGTTTACAGTAGTATTGTCAGAAAAATAAGTATAGGCAGACCCACAAATTGATTAGGATAGGAGCTTATTTCCATTTTCAAGACTATTAAAATACATCTTTCCAGTTTGAGTTTCTTAGATTAAAGTTATGTATTAATTGTGTGAGTCCACATTTTTTACTGTAAGTGTTTTGACGACCAAAAGTGCACTTGGCCATAACTCATCTGGCAATCCGAAAAATAGTACTTTACTTCATATGTATAAAAATGTGACGCAGATATAAGAATTCAATTAAACTAACTAACCATTATACCAACTACCAAAATTATATAGCCTGTCGATAATTGTCGATAAGTATTATGTGATGAGCTATGACATGAAGAAAACACATAATACTAATATTGTCAGACAAAAGGTTAGATAGAAACAAACTTTTTTTAACTTTAAAATAATATGGACAGTGGGTGAAATCTCTAAAGTGTAGATCATCTTGTCTCCATGAACTGTTTTTGTGAGAGTTATGACTTGGACCATGGTAGGTGGATCTTCAGAATATTTGCCTCAGCCGTCTACAGAATGATCACTTGCCAGAATTTTTCTTTAGGTTGCCTAAACTTTGGAAGCTTTGTGAAGAGAAGGTAGGGAAAAGATAGGGTTTAAAGTCATTTAAAATAGTAGTTTCAATCTCACATTTTTACATATTGTCTCAATGAGTGAACTTTTCACATTTTATTAAAAAAAAAACTATTGGAGACCATAACTGATCAGAAATCCATCTGCATATAAATACGTATGATTAGTCAATTAGCATTGACTTACTCTGACCCAAATTTCTCCTCATACCCACTATGCACAGCTGTCTTTCTCCCTGGGCATACTGGGGAATTGCCCGGGGGCCCCACGAGTATAGGGGCCCCATAGACAGGGTCCAATAGGAAAAAAAATCTATTCACCCATGTACAGCATGTTTTTTAATGTTTAAACACTGATTTTTGATGCAGGTACCAATAAGTATAAACTTAATTTTATTGATAATTTACATTTTTATTCTTGTGAGTGGTTGTGTAGGTAGGGGCCCAAGTGCACTGCTTTGCCCGGGGGCCCATAATGTTGGTAAGATGGCCCTGCCACTATGCTGGACATGCCTGCAGTAAAGTTTCATAGCAATCCACTAAAATAATCTTGACAATTTCAACATTCTCTTATGTCAAATGATGATGGAATTACATAGCCAAATGTATTGTATGTCTCAAAATGTGTTCTAATATAAGTGTTTGGAATGGTACCCTCTAGGCTACCCTGGTATCTAGGGGTTCTTATATCACACAGGCAAGGAGAGATGGAAAATACAGCAGTATCTTTATTACAGAAATGCAAAAAACACAACTGTAAAACAATAGCAATAAAAATATTGATAAAAAACACAATTTAAAAAAAAGACACAGAATATCACCAAACCGCACAGGAATCCCCACAGCATCCCAAAGTCAATAATATAGAAACCACTAGATAGAGAGAGATTACTGAGTAATTTATACAGCTCACAGACCAATTTGTAGCTTTGCAAGTGGTCCTGATGCTGTTATTAAGCTAAGCCAATGGTGGTACACCAGCACGTTGAGGATATCCTAGCTCCAGCCAAGCTGTAGTACCTATCACTTGATTAGAGGATACAGAGTCCCAGTAAAGGTGAAACAAATGACCTCTTGGCCAAACTGTAGTAATACCTTTCCCAGCCACACCATAAGTATGTTTCTTGTAGCCAAGTTGCAAATATGTTCCTCCTGGTCCAGATGTAAATACAGTTTTTAAGAACAGGCTGTAAATACACTGCTCCCATCCAAACTGTGGGGTTAGGACTTCCAACCAAGTTATATATGCACACTTTCCCCAGCCAAACTGTAAATGTGCTTCTCCCAGCCAGGCTGCTAATATGTTTCTCCCAGCCCAGCTATAAATACGCTGCACTCACCTCAGAGATATAATTTCCCCAACCAAGCTGTAAATCCCGTCTCTCACCACTAATGGTCACCGGCCGCTCGGCCAGTACTCTCTATTAACGTGATAGGGATCTGACCACAGTCTCCCTGTTCGAGCAGGTTCACTAGGCAAACAGACCTATGAGCAACTCCAGATAGAGCTGAGATTCTGGGCAGCAAGATGTGAAGAGTAGTTGTGGGTCAGATGAAAGAATCATGATAGAGCTGGTGGACAAAACTCTACACCAATCTCTGGAAATCCTTGAACACCCATAACTTTCCTTCAGGTTCGTTTTAACTTGTCCAAGTTTCCCATGAGAAAAGATTCTACCCTGCAAGGTCATTTCAAGGATACAGGTCCTGTGATTGGCTGAGAGCTGGCCAATGGTTGAAAATGAGTGGAGTCCTGAGGGAAACAATAGCTGCTTAAACTAATTAGCACAACACTTAAACCTAGATGATGAAGTACACCTCCTTCTAACCCCTTCCTTGCTTTTAAGACATGGAAGGTGTATTAGTTGCATCAAACTTCCTGTCAGTGTTAAAAAAAGAGGTTATATATCACCGCACTAAGTATTTTTGTTTATATTTACATATCCAGACTTATATTCAATTGTGTATCCTATGGCTGGATTGGTGCACCTTTGCATGTGAAATATTCAGTTTGAAAACACATGTAGAGGAAGAAAGCATGCTTAACAAGGGCACTCTTGTAATAATTATTTATATAGCTATTCTATCCTTAGTAATATAACTTAGGGATAGTTATAAAAGGGATATAGACCACCTGGTACTTGCAGTGCCTAATAAATATGGTAATCATTCTTTGATCCCTAGTACAAGAACAAGGATATAAGAGAAATATAGTTTTCCCTTAATTATAATGCTAATAAGTAACAATAGATACATAGCAATAGCTTATATGGAGTAAAGATAACAAACCATAGTTATCTTTTAAGGGAGTTAGCTTTGGTGCTCATTATCCTAGACAAGTCCTAATTGATCAACCCCTTGTAATAGATATATAGACATACGAATAAAGTTATCACCTCTGATGTAAATAAAGAAATAAACTGTGCTTATGGATTAAATTATAAACACCAACTCAATTGGTCAGTAAAATTGTCTGGCTAACAATGGATTCACACAGCGTGAGAATATAAATGAATATATCCTCCAAATATATAAGGAATTTAATAACATAGCGAGGCTTGGCATTTATTTGCCACTTTATTAACATCTTTATTTTAATCTTGAATTTCATCACTTTTCAATTCTTTTATTATTTCGCGGCCTACGATACTTAGGTTCATGACGGGAACACCACATTTTAAAATTTAACTAATAAAAGGTATATTTTAAATAAAATAATTATTACAAGAGTGCCCTTGTTAAGCATGCTTTCTTCCTCTACATGTGTTTTCTTCCTGTTAGTGTTGCAGTTATCTTTTATTTCAACTGGTCCAGGTGTATTTAATCACTTGAGATTTTAGTCCATATGTTCCCAGCCAATGACTTAATAATAGTAATACCAATAGAGTCCACCAGAGTCCTTAGCAACCAGATGCAGACTTTTGGTCCATAGGGACAAATGGGAGATGGCAACTGTTACCCAAACTCATCACAGTGTTCTAATACAAATTCATTTTATTGCATAAATCTTCAGATGTTAGTTTCTTTGCCGTATCTTGAATGAAAATTCTCTGTGCATGCCCCAGAATGGGACTTATGAACGTAATTGCATGCAATTCAAGTTGAAACGCAATTGACACTTCCGACTGTTGACGACTTGCAGGACGGAACAGGAGTGGAAAGGGGTGGATGCACGTAGGCAATGTACACTAAGGGCGTGCCGAGGTCAAGCACATGCACATCCGCTTATTGAAGTTCAGGGCATCTCTTGGGAACGTGCTTTTTAGCCGTATCACTTGCACCTGCTACAGGGCAGGTGTAGGTGCTGACTGATAGTGATGACAACACGTATGCATGCTAGGACATGTGTTTGCAAGAGAAACTATAAAAATGCATTTTATGTACAGTGCGCATTCTGATTTATGTATTTCATACGAGAAAGAACGTTTTTCTTTTCAAACATACATTTTTATTAATGATTATAGTATTCAAAATTGTTCATTTATTTTATAAAATAGGTTTTCTTGCATGCGTTCTGATGGGACTTTATGTTGTACATATGCACTGTGTTCTGTGTGCATACAGCAAGTAATTCTTAAATGCAAGTTGTGTTCACATTACATCAGAGGCCCAATATGAATAGACATCCTAAAATAATTCTAGTTAAAATAATTGCAGGAAACATAAATAAAAACCCCAAAAAGGAATGGTCAATAAGTATGATACGGTGTATAACTTCTAGTGCAGGTGATTTGTTAGGCTTAGTCCACTGAAGTCTGTTCAAAATTGTGATTAAATAGGACTTGAAATATCCAACTGGTAAACTTCCAAATAATAATTATAGCAATAGCTAATTCCCCTATAAAGTTTTCAAAGCTTTTATAAATGGAATTGGTGCTAATACAGGGCACGAATTGTCTGTATATCAAAATAAAGAAGAAAAACATGATTCCATTGTGTAGTTATGCTGCGTAAATAATCCACTAAATGAAGTATTGAATTTGTAAGGTATTGTAGTACTATTGTACCAGAAGGCACTTTGGAACCATTAACTGCTTGTTAATAATATTCAGAGTTAACTAACAATGAGATCTCATCCTTATTAAATGATGGCAGGTTAGGCTGGGTACACACTACAGGTTTTTCATACGATTATCAAGCCAAGCCGAAATTTATAATGACTTTGTGGAAAAGTCAAAGTTTAATTTGGTGGTTAATGAATGAATGAATATCTTTCTGTCATTCTCTAAATCACTAGATGACCAGATGAAGAGCACAGATCTGAAGATAAATTTTCAGTCGTAGGTACAATCATTACGATTTTGCAATGCATTTATTTAGAGCATATTTTGCTCAGTAAAATAAACGCTGGTACATGTATGATTGATGCTATGTTTCAAAGTTCTTGCTTGGTAAAGCCAGGTAAACAATTGACAATTTACAATAATAAGTCAACCACTGGTAAGAGAGGAGTGAAGTTCAGTTGGTCGGAATGGGGCAGGGTGAAGGTCTGCAACAGGTGAGGAAGGAGTTAACTTCCCAAAGAAGGATGTGATAGCTCCAACTACTTCCTCACAATGGGACTAGTTCCTTCATTAATGTGGTTTATGTCTGGTGGATGGATTCTTGTTTGTCATCCCTGCATTATCCTGTGTCAGGCTAACTTGCGCTAACTTGGTCTGCACATCCTGACTGCTCATTTGCTGCTGTTATGACCTATTGTTGCTTACTTGTCTAAGCTCCCGGGACATCTAAGAGACTTGCTCCCTTCAGGGGAACCCTCCTGTGCTCCCAGGAGAGTAGACTACCCTTTCAGATCCTGCTCTGGGTGGGATCTTCATGATGCACTTAGTGTCTTCAGGCCATGCCGATGGGGTCCCGATGGCGTGGTTTGTATCATCAAAGCTCCACCCTTCTCTCTACATGAACACATGATCACAACACTGTACAGTAGGGGTGGGACAGTAATAATGCAAATACCATCATCACGCCCCCACACCAGCCCTTTCATGATCATCATCATTTATTTATATAGCGCCACTAATTCCGCAACGCTGTACAGAGAACTCATTCACATCAGTCCCTGCCCCATTGAAGCTTACAATCTAAATTTCCTAACACACAGACACAGACTAGGGTCAATTTGATAGCAGCCAATTAACCTACCAGTATGTTTTTGGAGTGTGGGAGGAAATCGGAGCACCCGTAGCAAACCCACGAATACACGGGGAGAACATACAAACTCCACACAGATAAGGACATGGTTGGGAATTGAACTCATGACCCCAGTGCTGTGAGGCAGAAGTGCTAACCAGCCCTTTGGACCAGTCCTCTGGGATCTCCGATTGGGAGGTCCAGAAGGTAGACAAGTATGCTGGAATGCTATTCACCTAAACATATGAAGACATGACTGCATCCAGTATTCTGACTCAACCCTGATCCTGTATCATTTACCCAGCTTTTTTTTCAGCCAATCTATTTGCAAATGTTTTATTTCTGTTGTATGAATTTTAATAGTATGTATTTTGCTGGGAAGAGGAGAAGAAGAGAAGCCTCTAATGAATCGAGTGCAGAATAAAAAAGAAATGGATAAAAGTATAAATTGCACTTACAGTCTTCAGGTGGTTTGTGGCATAGTGTAATTACTGTTATCCATAGGTGAGAATTATGACAGTATTTAACAGCATTTGGAAAATATCTGGTGTTCATGTTGTAAATTGATAGTCCAGCGCTGTTACGTGTTTTTGGAGAACACAACTGCTTCCTTCCTCATACAAAGGGACAGCATAACGGCTGTAGAGTGGGGGAAACTCTTTATTGTTCTCAGGCAATTAGTGCGTGGAATCATACAATAGACCAATGGTAACATAACACCCATTGTGCAGGAAATAACATTAGAACATACGTTTAATATTATTGGTAAAAAAACAATGGGATGTGCCAAGTAGTGTTATTACCATCATCTGTTAAAAGGTTAATTAAGCTTTTTATTTATGAATTAAACAAATGTGTATCACATTAAGCAGGGATTCATGTAATCCATAGCTTAAATGGGCAGTTAAATAATATTTAACTAATATTACCCATTTTTACTATGTGTCTTATAACATCCCTGCTTTTAGCTAATAGCGGGGTTCAGTGTGATCCAAACTGGTGTTGTGCCCAAAACACACATCATACGCACAGATGTTGTGCCCAATACACACATTGTCTACCGGTGGAGAGCTGGTCACTTTTGGCCTGGGAGCGATGGCAAGTAGATGGAATTGAACCATGATACTGCAGCGCCAATTACATATTATTAGCAAGTTATTATAGCAAGGAATCTGGAGGTACTTAGGCAAAAAGGATTAGTACTTTTATCTTCTTGCCGGATTTTCTTGACTATAAAAATTTCATAGCTAAGGACACGTGAAGCCACAGAAATTTTGGTCAATGCGATTAATAACATTGGGAATTTTGCATAGTTTCAAAAATGAAAAAAAGGGAAAATAAACCCCTTGACTTCAATGCCAGTTCTGATTTCACAGGGTTGGCACTATTGAAATTAAAGGTGCAGTGGGAGCTGGTGTAGTTAAGATTGGTACCAAATTTGCCACCCCAAATGGTTCTTGTATAGTATACAGGGATCCTTAAGACTCCTGACCATTATATCAAAAGAGGAATAAAACAAACATATAGAACTGTAAAAGAGTGGATACATAGCGAACTCTGTGAATGTTTCTTGTAAGGTAACGCTCACTGTGTAGTAAGATACACTCACTCTTTTCGGGTTGTGTAAGTCGGAAGATGTCCACTACAGGGTAAGCAGAATGGGTACTATATATACAGTTACAGAATAATGTCCTCATATATTTTTAGATGCTCATTATGTATTGCAGGTATAGACTGTATTTCAGCTTCAATATAAGAAATAGTCATATTTATCTTTAACATAGATTAGTTTTTCATTTTTTTAGTCTATTTATTAAGCCATGTAAACAAAAACTTTGAAACAGGAGTTTTATGCCGTTTGGATCTCTCTTCACGTGATTGAACACAATGCTGCAGACACACTTCACCAATTTATCAACCTCTGAAAAACACTAAGTGGTAGATTTACCAAACCGTCTAAAAGAGCTCTTAGCAACCAATCAGATTCTAACTATCACTTACCTAGCGCATTCTAGGAAATGATAGGTAGAATCTGATTGGTTGCTATGGTCAACACCTCCACTTTTAATTTTTAGAAGGTTTGATAACAGTTAACCCTACTTTTTCATTGTGAAAACAGTCAAACTCAAAGTAATTCCTCCTAACAGACACAAATCATTATGTCTCCATTACTTAGAATGAAATTTTGACTTTCTTATCTTTCAACTTTACATTTATTTATATTTTTGTTTAACTGTTTACCCTTTTTCATCTTTTTTAATTAGTACTAACCTATTTTTGGCATTTGCTGTCTCTTCCTGGCTGCTGTCCACTGTAATACCTGATATTTTTATCGTTTGTAACGGCATCACTAAGCCGTTATGTTGTCTTTTATGTGATCAAGCTCACTCTAATTTAACAATGCTTTAATTTGACAAGTTTGGTTTTCGTTCTACGAAAAAGTGGGGTTAATAAAATTTAGCATTCAGGCCACGCTATATATGGAAAAATAAGTCACTTAATTAATTAATTATTGACTTAACACACCTTGATAAATAAGCTCTAGAATGCATGTAGTGTGAGACTTAATTAGTTAATTCTAGGGGGAAAGCTGTTAAAACTGAGAAACACTGCAAACAGATGGAATGAAAACACAACATCAATACACTTAATCACGTAATGAAAGTTTGGCAACGATCATTGACCACAACAAGACAAAAGGAAGGGTGTGGAACACAGATAAAAACAAATAAACTGGGCAACACAAAGAGAATTACAATAATAAAAAAAAGATGCTTTTAGAATAATTAATAAGTCATCAGCACAGCCTAATTACCCATTAGGACGGTCAGCATGAAAATAATTAACGTACATCATTAGAAGAATTAAGGCGTTTGTGATGGAGCCAGATTCCTTTGGTACAAGGGACAAAAAGTCCCTTCCAAACATAGCAGCAGCACTCAGAGTGATCAGTTATGGAACAAGGCCAGGATTATGCTGTCAACGGGGAGAGCAAGAATTGTCCCATTTATCAGAAAAATAACATTATTTCTCATTTTAGCAATCTCTACTTGTCATCAATTGCTGTATTGATAGATGCTGTGTGTGGTGCTCCGGCAGAATAGTGCTGCTTCCCTAAGGTATAAGACACTGTCTTAATCTATTATACAGTACATCTAATATACCATACGTCTTCCTGTATAGAACTGCTGTAATCTACCATGTTTTACATTGCACTAGTGATGAGCAAAATTTTCAAAACCATTATATAAAATATCCACCTCGTTCCATGTTTTGAGCGCCCAATGTGCATGTGTTGCCTGTGGAATGTGGCCTTAATCAGTCTTAGTCCAACCACACCACATAGCAGAATGAAATGACCATCTTCGTCCAAGCTACAGCTGCAGATTAAACTATGAATTTATAAATACAGTGTAGAATGACATTGCATGGCATGGAGAAACAAAAATAGAACTCAAAGACTTTACTGCCGGAACTTTGTACTTCTGCAAAATGCCCTGTTCTGCCTGGAAACTCGGTTTGTTCAAACTGTTGTCTCAACTTTGTTCATCTCTACTTGGCACCTAAAACATCTATAGTTTATATAAATGATAATGTACCACTTACCAAAAAATGATAAGGATATTGGAAGTGACTGGGGAGTTCTATGGCCAGACAGGTTATGGAACTCTCGAGTGTCTTCTTATATCTGTAATAGTTTGTAGTATGGGGTCCTTTATTCCTTATAATGCACTTTAGTCGACATATCACACAGATACACACATATATGGAGAGACACACAGCAATAAATATGCCAATTTTATTTATTTGTAGTTATTTTTAACTTTTTATTATTTCTATTGTCAACACCCAATGTCCCCACACTCAACCTTATCTGCCCTCCTACCTGTGCTTTGGGAATTGTCTGGTCTGTTATGTTTATTTTGCAATGGTAGGCGCTATTGCTACCAATCATGTGACCTCCTTTCTAACAGTTTGCTTTGACATCTTTCCTGACATTCTCACTGATACGGACTGTGTTTAAGCAGTTCACATGCTGCCGGATCAATGAGCAGCCCAGGAGTAATGACAGAGACCTAAAATCAGACAGCGGTAGGTGTCCTTGCATGGGGGATGGGTAAGTAAGGTGACCCTAGAATGTGCAGATTAAATAAATATTATTTACAGGAACATCGATGGATCTACAGAAATTATTGTAGTATAGGTAAAATATCTTGTCAATATTATCTGTACAAAGGGTAAGTTCTGATGACTGTGTTTATATCCCGGTGAGTTCTGAGATCATTACTTAATTGTGTATATTGATTATGGGTTCTATTCCAACCAGGGAACTATCTGTGTATGTGCCTGGGTTTCCTCTGGGTGGTCTGGCTTCCTCCCACAATCAAAAGCATACTGGTAGTTTAATTGACTTCTAACAAAAATAACTCTTGCACGTGTGTGCGTGTTTGTGTTCATGTGATAGGGACTATAGATTGTAAGCAGGTACTGATGTGAATGATTAATTATTCTCTGTAAAGTGCAATATAAATGAAAGGTTAAAAAAATTTAAAGACGACACTTCGGACTTCTATCAACTGAATAAAAGTGTTTGGCCTCATGCCTGAGGCCTTTACATCAGAATTCCTTGGTTACTTCTAATATTCTTATCATTTACAATTGGAAACACATTATCCCATATATAGGACTTATTATTATTAAGAAAGTAGAAAAAGGACACATGTGCTCCCTGTAACCAATGGCAACCAATCTAATAGCTTTGATTAGTATAACACACTTTGTACACAATGTAATATGACATAGTGTAAATTAAACTAATAAATGCTAAAGATATTGCAAATGAGACGACGACTGTAGTTTTTTTAAACCACCCATTATGATTCAGAGTCATTCCTTAGCCACTGTAAATTGCTACTGAACCCACAGTGCCCTCTACTAATCTTGAAAGACATACCGTACTATTAACTTTGTGCTCATAGTGTGGAGAGAGGAAGAAATAGATGTGTATATGCAGCTACACTTAGCATATAATTCTGTATATTTTACTTTAACTGAATGTTGGATGTATGGACTTAATTTTCAGTAAAGGATGGGTTTCACACGTAGATTTTATTGCTATTTTTATTGAATTGACCTATTTTATTGAATTTTATTGAATTGACCTCTTAACTTTTTTTAATGAGAATATTCAAATGATCTGATTGGGTAGAGGTTGGACTATTTTTTTGAATGTTCTAATGCTTTTGCTACAGGTTAAGTTAGCTCAGTGAATATTCTAAAGCTCTGGCTGTTGACAGGTTGGTCTTGTCCCGTCAACATTCCATTGTGCTAATTATCAACAGTTTGATCTATTCCTTTGAATGTTCTAATGCATTGTTCTCCAACATGACAAGGGCCACATACCATATACAGTCTATCATAACTATTATAAACTAAATACTTATTAGACTCCAAAGCACATTGTAGGTTTTCCCCAGAAATCCTTGTAGCGGCATATCAAGCACGTGGGCTACCAACTGAAAAGTGCTAGGGTATTAATCGGCTACAAGTTGCTCTAGCCCTGAAAACATTCTACTGCTCTGATTGACCACAAATTAGTTTTGCCTTTATTATTATTATTATTATTATTATTATTATTCATTTTTATTTATAGGGCGCCACTAGGTGTCCGTAGCGCCGTACAGGGACAAACGAAATTACAATACGAGGTGAGACAGCACAGTACAGTAAACAATAAGCACAGTAACTCAGTGAGCTCAAAGCACAGCTAGAGGGGCGGAGGAAGGGAGAGGGGAAGGTCTGCCAACGACGGAGTCCAAGAGGGAAGGCACGGATGACAGGGAGACCCCCAAGGGGAGAGGAGGGAGCAAAAGGGGATGGAGGGAAGAGGGTCCTCAAGGAGGAGGGTTAAGTAGCTGGAGAGCAGAGTTAACAGTGGTGAAGACAATAGGAGAGAATACCCTGCTCAAAGGAGCGTACAATGTAAGGGGTGGGGTAGACAGACAGAGAGACACGGGGGAGAGATGGAGGAATGGAAGATAATGATAAGGGAAGGGGAAAGAGGGGAAGAGGCAGAAGAAAAGGTAGGAAGTTAAGTGGAAGACTGGAAGGCATTAAGAAAAAGGTGGGTTTTTAAAGCCCGTTTATAACTGGACAGATTAGGGGAAGTTCTGATGGAGTTCTGATTGCCTTATAAACTTCTTAATGTACCGACTGATTATAGCTTGGTTTTAAAGCACATATTAAAAATAGCTTAAACATGAACACTTCTGAGAATAATATTAAAAGTGTTAGTGGGCACAACCAACTGAAACATACTGAAAGCTGGTAAGGGTTAAATTAAAAGTAACAATTTGCAGAAGTTTGCTTATTTTGCCCTTAGTATTGCCCACCCCCAGGCATTTTGGAATTGCTTCGCATTGCCATTGCATAGACTGACTATTTAATTTAGTGTTTGACACAAAGCGGCCCGTGGGCGCCCAGCAGCCAGCAAAGTCTTCGTTTGCGGCCCCTCAGCCACCTACTCCCAATCTTATTCTCTGCTTTGTAAAAGCAGAAAGTAAGGCAGATCAGGGGCATCTGACTTCCGTTTTGTCATGACCTCCTCTGCACAATGCAGGTTGCATAACAGTGGAGAAGTCTTTCCCTCCTTCCTTTGTACAGCCCTTTGGAAAGTTAGAGGGCTGTAGATGCGGCCCTTGAAAAAGACGGGGATGCCCATCACTGGTCTAAATCCATATATATGCACCCTTTCATTTCTAAGTGAAGTCAAAAGTTGGAAGAGGCCATATATTAGAGGATTCCAATTGTCAAGTTCCACTTTTACTTAGCCCACACATGTAATAGCCATCATGCACTGTCTTTGTAAATCCCACATTCCGCATTTTTCAGAATTCATAGTGTATAAGTAGAGCTTTGGCAAGTGTTTGAATACATTCTGCTCCATAAATAAGTCCATAGGTCTGCCCCTCTTCCCTTTCACAAAACCTATACATAACTTAAACTATCTTATCTAAAATAAAGACACAGAGACATATATCAAGTGGCTAAAGAGGGTCACAGTTTTATTAATTAAATTAGGTGGCGGAGAAAGAGCACTGAGGGACAGCTGCCAATTGTTACCCAATACAAGGCGTGGAGAATGGCGATCCCACCGTGTATCCGCTCAATGCGGGAACTAATCCCTAAATGCCTGGCCGGCACTAAAGCTGGCATCAGAGTGACTGCACCCCTCTAAACTCACAATGCCCTCCCTCACTGTGCCAGACAAGGGAGCCTCCTCATTGAAGGACCAAAGAGTAACCTTTGCCTCAAAGGGGACAGGGACCTGCGGCCAATAACGATAGGGCCGTATGTACTAGTCGCCGATCACAGTGCCTTCCTACCAACTGAGCCTGCTCTGTGTCGGTGGGGAAAAACTTGGTTAAAACAGGCACTATCAAACCTACCCCCTGGCGTGGGTGGGTGGGAACTAGTGAACCAGAATGAGGCAAACCAGGAAGTGAGAGGATCTATATAGGAACCCAGGACCCTCCCATGAAAACATCCATTGGTCGGACCTGTAACTATTGTTAACCCCTTCAAGGTAAGTGTAAGCTCATTTGCAAACGCTGCCGCTATTTAAATGCGTTCACCTATAGGGACTCTCTTGTCATAGTGTGGTTGGGGTGGATTCTGTGTGAATCACCTAAGCCACATTCTGCCATAAACATGCAACAGTCCGCACCCAAATACATCTACATTAAGTAAGACAAATATTCTGCAGAATATTTCTGAAAATATCTTTAACTTTTAGGATCTAGCTGATGCATCCTGAACTCCATCTAAACTCGCTGTACACTATTTCCTTTGATATTTTATAACATATACCGTGAGATTATTTTATTTCCTATCTTTCTTGCCTACTCTGAGAAACGCATTAAGTGATCAAAATTGTTTTACCTTCAGGAACTCTTAATATTCAGAGAGCGGCTGTGCGTGTCAAATCCAGTGTACTATTCATTTTCCTCATTCTGGAATATGAAGGAATTGAAAACATTTATGCTATTAGCAGTTAATTTGTCCACTCAACAGGTGCAGATGTGTTCTGTCCACACAGTGCCAAACCGTAAAATTATGCAGAGAACAGAGCGCCAGGGTGAGCCTAAACACACTACCGCTGAAATATGATGTCTGCAACACAGTCAGGGAGTGAATAAAAAGCATGTACAATGGCAATATATCTCACTACACCAACATCTTAGATCTTTAATGTAAACCGAAGTGTGTTTACTGTCTAGCGTATAACTTGAAACAGGACATATTGGAATCAGGCTACAAAGTTTCCAGTGGAGATTAGCGAAATTTTCAAAGCTTTTCTGCAGAATTTTCATTTAATTCTAAATGTCTCTCTGGAGGAAGTTTTTAACGTAGAATTTCCCCCTATTATTTTTGTTCCTCCTCGTCTTATCCTTTATTATACTTCAACCAGACCACAGAGCCGACAGCACGACTCCCTTGTCATCCCAGTTCTATTTATAGATTATAAATTCTACAAAGTTTGAATTTACAAATAAATTCAGGATGGCATACCACGGAATGTCAAAGCGAAACCAGAAATTAAAGATTGCATCTATTCACACCTCTGCAAAATGGTCTGTTCCCATGTGATTTGAGTGCAACTTCACCACAATTTTGCTTATATCTACAATCAAATTTTCTGTGGCCTTGGGGCTTCAGTCCTTTAAAATGAAGATTGCCCCCCAGGAACACTTGTCAAGGAGGAATTTTGTGGGCTTCAACATCCTTACGGAATATAGTACAGCAGGGCACACAATATGGGCAACAACAACAATGTCTTCATTTGGAAAGACAGAGAACAAAAATGAAGACATAAACATCTAAATGTCCCAGGTCGGCTGCTTGAAGCAGATTAGCAGGTTTTAAATTGTGAAATCCTGCCAGTATCCTGTTGACACGTTTATCATAAAGAAAAATATTACCTTTGCCTTTTGTCGGATGCAGAATCTTTATATTTCACAGGTAGAGAGGAGCAAAATTGTGGGCGACTTTCATGGGAATGAGTTTCACAGCAGAATAGGTGATTTTGAAGAGGTGTAAAGTTCCAACACTGCAACTTTAGAGTTTTGCTTTTAATTTGGCATTCCACTGAATTCTATTCCATGCTGTCCTTATAATTACAGTGCAGTTTTCAGAATATATTTGGGCAATGATATTAATTCATACTGCTGCGTGTGGTGTGGTTGTTTGTAGGACTGGGAACACTGAGGCCAAATTCTTTTGCCGTGAAATGTCCAGAATTTGCAGCCAAATTTAGCATTAGGAAAACATTTCGGTCATCTCTAGCCACAGAGAATCTTATCCAAGTTTGTCCTATTATGCTTCAGTCTTAATCGGTTGTTAGCATGAACAGAAATAACAATTAGTACATCTGCCATGCTTCATTGCCAAAAAGTTCAGTCAACCCACTCAAAAACTCAGACTTTGCCGAAACCTTAAATGGATATTTCAAACCCGCTATATAATTGTTCAGTGATTCAAACCAATTATTTTTCACAATCATAATGAATATAATCAACAGAAATGACTCTGCTTATGGTTCCCCTACCCAGCTTCTTGTACATTAAATGTAATTATGGTTTGGTCAGACATAATAACAATGCATCTTGCTTTTCTCTTGGCAATTTGCATGTACTGTCAGTTGGCCATGGTGACACTTACTGATTGTACATTAAAATGGCGTCAGCCATAGCTTAGCTCAGTGGTTCCCAAACTGTGCGCCGTGGCTCCCTTGGGTGCCGCGGTGATCTCACAGGGGTGCCGCAGCCATGGCTGGTGGTAAGCAATGTGGGGGACTACTTGATAATTATTTTGGCTTAGGGATATCTGGAAAAAATGATGGAGATCATAAGAGTCCCTCGAACTGAGCAAGCTTTGGATCCATTTGATTAGCTGAATATGTACTATGGGGTTGACAGAACGTTGACCGCAATAGGGTCCCAAATGACGGGTGCAATTTGTGTTAATTAAAAAAAGCCACAATTGTGACCATATACAAATTGGCAACTATCTTTAGATGCGGGCAACAGTAGGATCTGCATCTGGTTTACACTTACTTCCACTTGCGCCCATATTTGTATCCATTTTTTTATATTTGCGACAAACGCGTTAGTTATTAGGCATCAATAAACCTCCCTAATACAGTAGAAACAACTCACCGTCTCGTGTACAAAAATTATTTTTTTTGCTAAAAAATGTACAGAGAAGGATAATGTATGTAACCGCAAAGAAGAAATCACCAATCAGTGGAACATTCACAAACAGCCAATCACAAGCTAATGTTTGGGACCTTCATCTGCATCCGATATTTGCATCTGCCCCAGACCACCCCACAAATAATACAGCTTTCTCAGGCTCATATTCCTCTTTGGCCCTGTCGGCATCTCTTTGCAATTGTCTGAACACTCTCTTACTGTACTCAGTCTGCACTAGGGCGCAGTATCCAGGAAATCTTAATGGACTGATATGGGTGAACCCACTGCATGCACAGAGAGATTTCATGAAGGATATGCACCAAACAGAAGCCAGTAACCATTAAATACTAATTTAATAACATGGAGGAGTACAACTATAATATTTCTTCTCCAAAGTAGCTTATTTCTGCGGTGTAAGAAAGGTCCGAATTTCCACTGATGTTACCTGCAAGTTCCACTTTTGCGTCACCCTCCCGAGGAAAGGCAGCACGCCGTCTTCCTGAATTTGCATATCCTAAAATGTATCGACTTTGAAGAGAGTTGAACAATAACGATCAATAAATTCTGCTGTGTGTTCTGGGGAAGCATCTGAAACATTTAATGACAAATTCCACAACCGAAACCTGTGAAATTTCCTTGGGAAATGCAGAGCAAGGTAAATATTTTGCAGAACGGATTTGAGTCTGTAAAGTAAAGCTGGGTACACACTACAGAAAATTTCTCCTAATGAGATATCTGTAACGATTTTACCAAGGACTGAAATTGATTCCTGTGTGCACACCTACAGGATTTATGAGATCTATGGACATGGCAGGCCCTGAGTGCATACACACTGCACAATTATCTACAGTTGTTTATCATGTGATTGGCAGGATAATCTGGTGAAAAACATGTAGTGTGTACCCAGCTTAAGACCTGGTAGATTGTAGCAGATTTATACTACAAGATTTATGGCCTATTATATGTACAGCATTATGGAATAAGACAGTTTCTTTACATCAGGGAAGCTGCAATATTCCGTTGAGGCACTACACACAGCAATGGAAGACAAGCGAAGATTTCTAAAACCATAAATAATGTTCAAGACAAATGAATAAAACCAAATGAATTTGTCTACATCACACACAACATAATTCCTCTAAAGATGCTAATTACATTCATGCTGACCGTCCTTATGTATAAGAACTGAGAGACTTATTATTTCCAAAGCATCTTGTTTTAACTTAATTCTATTTCTGTTTCTCAGTTTATTGGTTTATTTTTATTTTGTTTTTTAATGTTTTACATCCTCAACCATCTTGCACTGTATCTGTAAATTCACATGTTTCAGAATTGACAGTTTAAGAATACAGCTGACAACATTGGACAATTGATTCCGATGTATGGTGGGGTTGAGTGACACTAGGAAACTTAATTCACATTTCCCAGGCGAAGCATGTGACATTCTGCAGCCAAATGCGCAATGAGTTGAACATTTTGCGGTATCATGTTTAAAAATGATCTGCTTAGAACCCCTTTCACATTACTCTTCTAAATACTGCTAAATACTTCTTCTAAATAGTTCTATCAGTGTTCCCATAGGCAAACCGAGGAAGGGGGGGGGGGGGTCCTGGTTCCTGAAAAACCCCCTCCAAGCCTGAGGCACTGTATAATTGAAGTGGCTGGATCCAGAGCCGTAACTTAGAATTCTAGCATCTGGGGCAGGAAAGGCCAATGCCGCTCCCCTAGCCCTCAATTTTAACCAAATGTACCTAAAATATTCCTAAATTGCGCCCCCCTTCAGCGTTGCGCCCTGGTCGCCCCTGTCGCACAGCCCTAGTTACGGCCCTGGCTGGATCCTGCTCCTGCTTCACACGGCTCTGCTTGAAAAGGGAGAGCTGCATGCACCTAGCAGTAGTGCACACAGCATTGCCCATGCTTATTATAGGGATAGGAAGAGTTGGAGTGCAGCCAAGCACTGTCTAAAATTATAGCCACGCCCCCATGCATGGTGGTCACGCCCACTGGTGGCGTGGTGTGGAAACTCCTCTCTACAATTCATGTGTTTGCCCCTGGTTCCGGTGCTATCTCTAAATCACTTTAAATCTGTCTCCTGACAGATACCAGGTACATTCAGTATTCCTAAGCATTCAGCAGCCTTAAACCCTTATTTGTTAAAATGTTTCTGGTCCAGTGAGGCTCTTGGATGAATTTAGTTATTTTTAAGCTTTTGTTAGCAGGGCTCTCATTTTATTTGTCTTATGTAATTTCCGTCTGCTGTATCCAATTTTTGTTTTCTCTCCCCAGTGTATAGGGCTGCAACTTTATAAATAAAACCCATTAACTCTGGATTCCTAATCCTTTCAATGTAATAAAACCAGAACTTTAGTGCTTAAGATGATTGGGCTGCGACACTACTAGGGAGTCGCTTTTCTTTTCTGTTTGAATTAAGCTGGAACACCAAGGGGTTTGCAGCTATTTTATTTGGATGAACTTATATTGGCTGATAATCTTCATCAGTGCAGAGAATGATAAAAAAAACTAAAGAAGATCCCCGATCCAAAGTCCAAAATCCAAAATATTTTAACTTTTTGGTGGTCCAAACAAACAAGGGACTTGAGCCACAAAAGTAATGTTCCATGTGCCTGATTTATTAAACATTGTGCTTATGCTGTTAACCTACAACTTACGGGTGGTGACAGAGCCCAAGGGCCATGCCATCTCCTTGTACAATTAAGAGATGTTGTCCTTTGCATACCTGAATCTTTTATTAAACTGCCATCCTATCTGGCACTCTCGTTTCATTTAAGTCCAACGCCATCTAATTTTACTAGTGGGAAATATATATTTTATTAAACTGCCATCCTCTTTGGGGTTGTTCAGCCACTTCAATTGCGTCAAATGCCTTTTCCTAGTAGCATAAAGTCTTAAAGCTGTCTTGAAATTATGCATGTATGGTGAGAACAAAAATTGTTTTTCAATAACCTGTTTGGCAGATATATTTCATATTGGGTGTAGGAAACATTTTCAACCAGCCTTTGGCCAACTTTGCTTGCAGAGGTGCTAGTTGTGATGTGGTCTTTATAAAATAGGCTGTAAGGAAAACAAAACAGCTCAACATTTTATAATAATTCAAGGATAATTTTACCATTTTACATTCAAATTAAAATTTTGGGTGAAATCCAAAACCAAAAACAACACCAAAACATAATGGTTTTGTAATCAAACCCTAAATCTAAACACATAGTGGGTCATAGACATATATATATATATATATATATATATATATATATATGCAAAACATAAAATTCCTTCAGCTCCCATATCTCCACACAGTAAATAATTACCTACCAGTGATTGTACGGTCATGCC
The DNA here is from genome assembly GCF_038048845.1 of Mixophyes fleayi. Lineage (NCBI taxonomy): Eukaryota > Metazoa > Chordata > Amphibia > Anura > Limnodynastidae > Mixophyes > Mixophyes fleayi. The sequence goes on along the minus strand of NC_134412.1, from coordinate 12,298,044 downwards.
TTACATATTTTATATCAGGAAGCCAGGAAGGGAAAGGGAGTGTTGTACACTCCTATTATTAGAGATTAGCCCTTTAAACACAGGCCCCATGAAAAAAAGACAACTATACATTAGAAAAAATGTTTCCTGCAAACGCAGCACAGGGCAGGGTGAGGTCATTGACGTATGACACGCAGGAGGAAAGGAGGTACAAGGCACTTATAAAAGACCCTAGTACATCCATATAACATTCTGGACTGTCGTTAAAACATTTAAGAATACTTTAAGTGTAATTTACAAAGGAGAAAAATCATACAACATAACACTAAACTGATAGCAATCCATGCACTAGTTAACTTATGGTCCTGTCAATCATGATGAAGTCAGGAAGGGGGAGGGTAGAGTGCAATCTTGGTGCTCTTGTGTAAATCAAGGTGCAGGACTAGTTTTACACTGTGCAGTGGACGTTGTGTTATGTAAATGACATCTTCAACCTTTACAAAATGAAACCCAATTTAAATACTGCTAACTCAAAACAATAATTTTTGGGGGTATATTTACTAAACTGCGCGTTTCAAAAAGTGGAGATGTTGCCTAGAGCAACCAATCAGATTCTAGCTGTCATTTATTTAGTGCATTCTACAAAATGACAGCTAGAATCTGATTGGTTGCTATCGGCAACATCTCCACTTTTTCAAACCCGCAGTTTAGTAAATATACCCCTTTTGAGTAAGAATTCTATTCTTTTTGTGACTCCTCGCAAACTATGCAGAGTCATTTCTATAGATTATTATTTTGCAGCTGCTGTTCTTTCACTTTTATATGCACAACGCGATTGCTGCAGACTCTTTCTGCTATTAAAGCCAATCTCTAGAGCAAATATAGTAAATTCTCTGTAATAAATCGCTCGTATAGTTCCCATCCACATACAGAAATGTATTATCTGTTAGTGGTATGGTACTGTGTGTTCAGAGCAATGACAAAATCTGTGTGCCACTCCGCCATGCCAAGTCTGTTCTATTCATTAAATGTATCACTCAGCATGTGTCTGTTCCCAGTCTGCATTTGACTCTCCCACACGCTGCATTGCTTACCTTAGAGTTATAAACAGAATTAGTACACTTCATTCTGTCCAAACACACAATAATTCACTTTGCCAGCTTTGTCCTGTCTCGAAGACTGGCAGCTCTTAGATTTGGAGAGAATAAATAAAGCACATTTAAGCATTGTTGCCGTCCAATCAACGGCAAAGGCTTCAAGGCTGCCGCTTGGAGAAATGTCATCTTCGGTTTCCAAAATACAGATAGGTGGAAAGTTTCCACAAATTATTTTATTTTTTTGATTTTATTTTGACTCTTTGCTCTCTCGCACACTGTTTACAGTAGATAGGATCTTGCAAAACAATATATGAATCCTAAAACTGTTTTAAATGTGATGACTGTTAAGTTCTGAATGAATCTGTCATTGTCTGGGAAGTAGCTTTGTTCAAACTATTCTCACTTGAATTTACAAATCACGTTGAGGAAATTTGAGGTGGCTTTGCAGATCGGTGCAGAAATTGTCAAGGATCTCTTATATGTTAAATGTCTGTTTTGAATATGTTGTTTGTAAACTGAACAATTTATCTCATACTTTCCAACTCTCCCAGAATGTTCAGGAGACTCTCGAATTCCGGGTAGGTCTCCCGGGAGAGTAGGACATTCTCCTGCATCTGCCTACTCCCTAGTGAAGTTGCCAGGATTTGGAGCCTTCATGACGCGATTCTCTGAGAATCGCATTATTTTGGCACCTGCGGTAAAATGCACCAAGCCCCGCCCCCACGCGCCCACCTCTTCCCATATAGCTTTCAAATTAAAAGAAAGTTCTTGCAAAGTTACACATTGCTTTGAAGTTAGCCTAGTCATGGGCTTTTTCGGCAACATATAGCCATTCCTAACCCCTTAACGGGTCAACCCATTCTTGGGAGGAGGGAGTGGATGTCATTGCTCACTTCTAAGAAATCATTTCTGACAACATTTATAAGGTTCTAATGGGCGTATTCAATTGTTAGCGGTAACGCTGATAAACGAGCGCTAAAAAAATCTTACCGTTAATACGGTATTTACTCGCGGAATTTCAGCTCGCAGCCCCCTGAACAGCGAGCTGAAATTTTCGCGAGTAAACTACCGTATTAACGCTTTTCGAGCGCAATATTACCGTATAAACGGTAATATTTTTTGAGCGCTCGTTTATCAGCGTTACCGCTAAAAATTGAATACGCCCCTAAAAATGTATAATAAAATAGTCTGCATACCTTGATATAAAAAAAAATAACTGGTGTGTATATTAAGAATGTAACAATCATGGGGGAAAAAAATAAAGCTTGTCTCGTTTAAACATAATAATTGCTATAGCGTTATTGTTTTTTTTATGACTGCTATTTCACACCATAAGTTGGACAGTAAAGTAGACTTTTGGAAGCGTGTTATGAAAGGCAATGGCTCTTTCAAGTATGAGGAGTTTTCGTTGTAGCATCCAACATAATAGTTTAGATCTACAAAAAATATTTTTAAGTTACTCTTTAAAGTGTTCTTGTGTCCAGACTCTGCGTCTATGAAAGCTCATGTTGGGCCCCTTATCTTGGAGGATGCAAAGGCCATCTTCCTGATTCACAAACAATTATCAATACCAGAGTACTGAGTACAGAAGACATCATTTATTTGAAAGCCCACATAGTTCTCCTTTGTGTTCTTGATTATTAGCGGAATTCTATATTCTATTCCACTATATTTCAAAAGGTTCACAAAGTACATTTTCATCTGTCCATGTAAAAGAGACCTGGCTGAAGATGTTTGAAAGACGTAACAGGTACTTGAGTCAGTCCATTAAGAGAAGATGAACAGATGCTGTGAGCTGAATATTGCAGTATCAAAGTAAGAATTGTAAGAGAAGGAAAACCTGCCTGTTTTACGTTATCATTATTACCATTCACTATTTGTCACTATTTTCTCTTTGCCACAGAAGAACAATATTTATACAGAACAGAGGCGGAATTCTTCAGTTATGTTATGCCTCAACATTAATTCAGTATTCATTTTCTAATATAACAACTGGGAAAATGAAATGACTTATTTATGCAACCATTCAAGCTATTATATAATTTGTGTAGATCAGGGCTGTCTATTTGGAGACTCTCAAGCTGGTTATTTGGGTGCCCTAAACTTCACTGATAGCCTCAATGTGAAGTATTGTGTGACTAATACACCTGTCATCTTAGCTTAAATCATTGATAATGTACAATCTCAAGTAGAGTGTATCTAACAGTAGCTGTAAAAAAAAGCATTCTGTCTTCTCCGGCTGGGTATGGTATGCAGAGCTACAGCACCATTACCAATGGAGACTGCAAGGACATCTGTCCCAAACCTTTCCCCCACTAAGGACCTGTCTGGGCTCAGTGAGTGTGGTACCAGTGGAGAATTATAATAGGGACAAACGGGGGCTGTTTCTAAGATCCATCATATACTCGTATTTACAAAACACTGGGATCATCTTGGAAGTCATTTACTTAATGTCTAAGAATCACAGGCTTCAAAACGATGACTACCATCCAAGATTGAATCATGACTTTAATTGGACGGATGATACTACTATGCAGGATAATTTGGGGCACATATAGTGTTATACATAAATGTATATATTCATATTTGAAACCAACTTGTTATAGTGTATCCTTCACAAGTAATAGTGGAGTAAATTGGGGTAATGACACCGTCTCTTGGATAAGAAGATACATTTGCACAACAGAGACAATCCAAATACTACATTTAATAATAAAGAAAAAACTCCACAAGCTTTGTCTATTCATTTACTAAAATCCTGTTAATGGTATGTATGGAAAAGTTTTTTGAGGGAAATAAAACAATTGTTAGTAAACAATGCTTTATTCATATTTTAAAAATACCTATTGTTCTAGAATCATATCTATGAGCATGTGGTGCATTTTAGGAAGAACTAAAAAACATTTCTTATATTATAAATGGTTCTTCACTTTGACACGTTCATGTTATTCCTTGGTGTTACTACAATCTGGCACATCAATCCACCAAACTCTTGGAAGCTGTATAGATGCAAACGCACAGAACTGTTTGTTGTTCATTATCACCAACATCACAAATCACTAAAACAACATGATTACTCTGTGTTTCAGAGTCATATTTCTCTAAATATTGGAGGTAGATATCATTTTAGTTACCTTGTGTTAAAGCAAGCCATGAATTAAGCTTCAGAGGCCTGCCAGTTGTAAAGCAGACAAGAACATTGAGTTACAGGATCTTAATATACAATAGGCTAACTAGGCTCCTGCCCAGAGCGCAGAGCTTTAGGGGGTGGGGGTACAAAATTTCTGAATTTTTAAGAGAATAGTTATTCTCCAAAAATAGAATGGAACCATAGAAGAAAAATGTAGCAAGGTCTTAATGTTGACGTATACCGTTGGTAGATTGAGCTTGAAGATAGACGTAGCACACAAATACTTGATAGCTTATTTGTACACTGAAATTTAAAGTTGATATTTGTGCGCTACATGAAAAAACAGTCAGTATTTAACTTATGTGCAAAACAGAATTTTCACCCCTTGCATTGTAACATAGTTTTGTCCAGGAGACTTCAATAAGAAACTTCTTAATTTAAGTTCCTTAATGAATCAGGCCCTAAGACTTTAGGCTGATGTGTTTTGATACAGGTCATAAAATTAGGAGATGATATCTGCAATTATTTACAGTTGGGGGTTCATTATTCCTCATGTTTTGCACCTTTTACTTATGAACACTGAAATAATCAACTCATCAATTCATTATTTCATCTATTACAAATGACCAGAACTCGCCAATTAGAAATTATGATATCAACCACTTACTATGTATTCAGATATTATTTATATAAGAATTTTTAAATATAATTACATCACTTGTGTTTTATAATAATGTAAAGATGTAACAATCCAAAACAGAATTAAAATTATTGTCAAATTTTTGCCATTTTTGTATTTATTCAAAAAATACTAAACTTTTTTTGACACTATTAATATGTCTCCTTTATCAGGCTTCTTTAAAGGTCAACAGAACATTAAAACATTGATCTTCGTATTTTACAACAAGTTTTGTGGTGTCATAATTGTCGTTTAAATTTGATTGATTGTATTGTTCTGTTATCACCAAACCTGTTCTGGTATTGTCATCTCAGAATGGCGTAAGCAGAACAAAATCATTAAAAAAAATACGTCTTCTCCAAAATAAAGCATGTCCTTAATTCATTCATTTTTAAGCTCATGCATTTGCGCACCTGGTGAGACTGGCCGCGTAAAGCAGTAAGTCCGTCTTTAAATTGCGGTGATATGGGATAAAATAAATCCTACTTTTCACCGCAATGGGGCTCTTAGTAACATTAAATTGGCCCTTTAGAGAGAGATGGGTGAATGGTGTCATAAAAACATAGAAGTGACTAAAAAGGGATAAGAGTGAACATTTCATCACTAAATTGTATAATAATCACTTTGCATTATTATATTTTATTTATAAAACTCCAACATATTACTCAGCGCTGTACATTGAGGGAATTGTAACACAAACAAATAACATACAGCGACATGAAACTGCAGGTAAAGATGCCCAAACAAGCTTGCAATCTATGTATGACATTATGCAATGATTATACAGTTATATGAATACTTAGCATGCTGTAAAATGAATCATTTAGTAACTGGGCAAAGGACGAATGTATTATCACTTCTGTAAAGAAAGGGAATATATTTAGTCACTATTACTATAGCAACTAATGCGTGTTTACCGTGTGCTTCTCAAGCTATGTATAAATCAATGAAACACGCTTTGTTCTAAATGTCTCGAGCAACGCTAGGGTTAATGGAGCATGTCTTGTTTTTATTACCTTGTATGTATTTGGATATTGAGCATGCATTAATCTCAGCCTTCTGCAGTGAATACTACTTGTTGCTTTGCAATCCCTTTCTTTTTCCCAGAAAACTCTATTGGAACATTGGAACCTGTTGGAAATGAGTGTACACTCCCAGCAGTGAAACTGTTAACTACTTAGTGATACAGCGATCCCACGCGTTGCATGTTTTTACACCTTTATCTTTTCCATCTTCCTCTTCACTGCTGACTGAAGCTTGTAATCAAGATAAATTGCTAAACACTCGTTGTGGGGCACTTCTATAGTGTACAGTGAAGCCACATAGAAATGGTAAACAAGGGGTCTATATATAGGGTTCTGCAAGCTTCCTAATTGCCAGCTGTGTAATGTGCCTACCAGTAGCGGGATGCGAAATGTTCCTGCTAATTTGGGGTCTGTGACCCTATAAATGGAATCTACGCATTTTGCACGAAAGGAACATCAGACAGATACATTTATATAAGACGGAAAAAAAATTGGAAACACTTAATTTAAAATTCCACTGAGGTCATTTACAAAGTCCCAAATGGCCGAAGGGCCGTACAGAATCTCTTTATTGGATCAACGTGTGATCAGGGTGATTAATATTGCTCTGTATATGCTGGGGTCAAAGGCACATTGATAATAATGGAAATGTCTGAATGCCAATTTTTAAAAATGATTCAACAGTTAAAGGCAGTAGAAAAATGTCCACTGCAGCTTTCATGCTGCTAACCAAACACATACTAGTAGGCTAATTGGCTGATATAAGATTGACCCTAGTCTTTGTGTGTGTGTGTTAGGGAATTTAGACTGTAAGCTCTATTGAGCCAGGGACTGATGTGAGTGAGTTCTCTGTACAGCGCTGTGGAATTAGTGGCGCTATATAAATAGCTGATGATGATAGCTTACCTAGTGATTCAAGTCATGCAGACTTATCTACAAAGTTTAAAAATGTGGACGTTTTCCTAGGTGGGTGCTGGCATGCAGGCCTTTGGAATTACCCTTGCAAAAGGAGGGGGCGCACATACATTTGTGGGTTTGAATGTACACTGACATGGTGGAAAGTAAAAACTTTACTACGAAGTTTAACCTCATTTCTCTTAAGGACCACCCACCTTGCAGCTTTTTCCCCAATACACTGATTGGTTTACTGTCACATACATACCTGGAATACAGCAGGACAGTAAGGGCTGCCTTTACCATTCATTGTCAGGGAAGACTCCTGATATGGGCGACAGGGTTTGGTAAATCACAGAGTAGCAGGAACACCAGATACAGTCATCCAAAAGAGCAAGGCAAGAAAACAGTCATAGTCGTTTCAAAGTCGGGAAGCAGCTCCTTCGGGAATCCTCAGGTCGGGGTAAGTCTTGTCGGAGTAGTCAGCTTAGATATGATGTCTACCACCGGTTTCCATAGACTAGGGCGAGCGGCAGACAGGAATAATCAGCATACAAACAAGGTCAGCAACAGGTAGATGGATCATTTTACATAATGCTAGGAGCACAGCCATCGGGGAGATATCCAGTGATACCAGTTACCATAGGAGCCACATTTTAAAAATGATCGAGGGCACTCTTATTACCCCACTCCAATATGATTGAAAAATGCCATGCGAAGATGTGGTCAGTGGTAGCATAAATATTCGGGGTGCTCAAGTAACCAAATCCCCACAGACCTGTCTCCTATGCTAGTTATAGGTTTTTTTTACTACTCTCTAGTAGAGAAATTTTCTTCCTGGCTTCTGTTTTTTGGGGCCTTAAATACTTCTGCTCCACTAGTTTCATTATCTCAGTGTGCGCATGACGATAGGGCCTTGCTGGAGTGTGCTGCAAATGTTCATGTCATTGAGATGTGGAGTCTGCAGCTGAACTCAAGCACTTAAGTATATCTCACATATAGACAGTCAAATAAGTGAGATCCCTGTGGATGTTTAAGGTCTGGATGTCTGTGATGGAATCTTTGGAGAAGTCTAGGAGCAAAGATGTTCTTCAGCGGCTCTCCAGTAATTTTACTCTAATCCAAACATTTGCACTCAAAGAATTGCCAAGTTTTGCTCTTCCTCTAATATGCAGGATAAACTTTAAATTCCTCAGCACCTTGCACAAGAACAGGATCCGGTGGAGGAGGACGTTGCCCTGGAAATGGGTTGGCACATCAAGGCTTAGGAAGTGAGGAAATACTGGATGAACTGTTAGTGGGCAGGCAACTTTAATTTGTGGTATACAGTAAATATTTTCATTTTAACTGTAAAAGGCCATAGAAATTTTGGACCCAACTTCACAGAATGGACGTCTATTTGGTGTAGACAACCAGATTTGGTAAACCACTTGGAAATCAGGATTATTACTTCTTCTACAATCTGCAAATTCTGAACCATGGATTGTTTAAGTATTCAGTGAAGAATAACAACAGTGTCCAGTTATGAAGGTTACTCTGCTCTGTACTCTTCTATCGGCAATTTATTTAGGTAATCCAGGCCCCTTGATACCAGTTATCCAATGTTAGCACAAAAAAGAAGACTGTAAAGCGGAGGAATGCATGGCATTGTTGTAGGCAAAATCGGCAACAGTCAGTTAATCAGTAAAAGAGAGAAGAGGCAGCACATGTATTACCTAAGGTTTGCTTGATTATTTCTGTGTGCCTGTTAGTTTGTGGATGACAGAGTGAGATTGATATGCAAACATCCAACCAAAATTGAGATTTAAATTGAATTCTATAAGAATAGAAGAACATTTTGCAATCCTTAGTTTGTGTAGACTAGTAGAAGCTTTTCTGGTAAGGTTTATAGTTTTTGGACTCCAGTGTCGCCAGTGTTTTTGGTTGCCTCTTTCTCTTGACTACAATCAGGCTATGAACATCAGAGGCAAATATTCCAATGGTCTTCAGACCTGTTGCAATGAGTGAAGGCCAGCCTATGACTATGGTGAGGAACATCATAAGTCATCTCCAATGCATTTAAGTTCTTAAAGTTGGGTCTCTCTTGTTTCATGGGGCTTATCCTTAAGATGGGAGATCAGAACTCTTGATTTAGTTTGCTTGGGGGGATATATCTTGGGTTTAAGTAAAATTAATAGCTTACAAGTGAAAATGTATCACTGGAATGCCTAGCGGCCTCCATGAGGATTTTCAAGCAGGGAGGAGGCGCTATGAAACATAAAGGGGCAACTAAACATGTATAGGACTAGGTGCCGCAGAACCAGATATATTAGGTTGTGGATCTGCAGTCTGAAGGACCTGCACTGGATCCAGAAGTGTCCCATTCCCTCCTTGCATGTCCTTTCCTGCTCTTCACTGTTTGTGTAAAGACTGTGATATGTTTTGAGAGGTTAGTCCATTCCCTACAGTTTACAATCAACCTGGAAATACTGTCAGGTAAGTTCCGGGAAAACCGGAGCAGAGAAATGCCCCCTTGTACTTCTCACTATCACTGAAAACTATGGATTGCAGTGTTAATCATAGAGGATCAGGAACGCCAGCGATAGTGGTTGTTATGGACATTTCAGAAATAATCCAAAAATGAAGTCTCTTCAGAATATTCTCAATTTATTATGTATGCGCAATACAGACCATTCAATTCAAATAGTGGTAATTACATATAACTTTTGCAAGCATTTTATGCCCTAAAACCACAAAACTAATACATAGACAAAGCATCATATAAGACTTTAGATCAATAATATCACTCCACATATCAGTGTCTCTCAACATCTCCCATCATCCCCCAGATATAGGCAAACATCCAAGTAGACCTTCCCATATCTTATCAGGCATTAACCTATTGTACCACAGCTTCCCTGTTCCCTGATATTATCAACAGAGGGCACATTTCATTTTAAATATGGGACGCTATGCAATATACTTTATACAAGTTTTCCCACACTCCTTAAGCAACACTATCTGAATAACAGTAAAACAAATTAATTTGACAATATATATATTTGCACTGTAACCTTTACACATCCTATTATTTTTATAACCAGCTTTAATTCAACTTCCATTTTGTGTGAATTGGTTATCCATATTAGTGGTCATTACCAAAAGGACAAGGAAAAAAACAGTTGTATGGATACAAAGTCAGGGCAGGGAACAGCAATTCAGAAACAATAAGACAACATCAAAGGTCAAGGGCAAATGGCAGACAGGAAGAGTCAGGGTACAAGTAGGGTCAGCAACGGGTAGATCAGGTTAGATAATGCAAGGAGCACACCCATCAGGAGGATTAACAAGCAAAGAGTGATAATTACTTACAAGTTTCTATAGTACTCACCAATAGAGACACTTCCTGTCTGGCTTCTGTTACCAGGGTCTTTATATACAGTCGCTACACTAGTAACATGATTACCATGTGCATATGGCATTGCAGGAGTATGAGGCAAATGTGCATGTAGAGCTGTCAGACTTCATCTAGATGGAGTCTGACAGCTCGCTGGGAATGTAAGTGTGGTCTGACATTTAGACTCACTTATGACTTAGCATACATCAGAACTGTCTCTATTACATGTGTCACTTTGTGTGTTTGAAGATCTTTATTAAAACATCGAATTCCTCCTAGAAATGCTTTTTTACATAAAGTGCAATTTGAAAGTGCTCATTGTGTTCCATAATAAGTATAGGGATGAAGTTGGGTTTCTAGGACCTCACACACATTTGCAGGAAGGAAAAGGCATCCAACAGATTGTTAATTCTGTTACTTAAAATGAGATCTCATTTTACCACTCAAAAGTCTCTCCAAAAGAAGAATGGACATCAAGCAAATGTCATTTACATCACAGCCCTCTGAGTCATTGTCTGATCCACTGGGGTTTCAAAGCATGAGACTGGTTTCTGCTGATGTGAAACATCCAAAAGCAGATGGATCCTGTTTGCCTGGTTTGGCCTCATTGGTGCATGGCAGGGTGTTCTGGTCAGGAGCTCCCAACTGTCCAAATTTCAGCTGGACAGTCCCAATTTTAAGGCTCTTTCCCGCTGTCCTAGCTAGGGACATATTTGTTCCACGGGTGGGAATGTTGGGGGAAGGGAGGTGTGTAATGGGCAGCCTAGCCTTGTGATGTGGTCACGTCCTCTGTCCCAATGCCCATGACAGACATGTTGGAAGATATGCAGCACTCTGAAGAGCTGTATAGGTACCGTCCCTTGAACAGAGAGTGTCATGCTCTAAAATTCCTGTGGGTGGCGCCAATAGGTAAACCTTATTCTTTTGGAGAGGATTATTTGAATATTTTTCCCAGGAAATATTGCCAGAAAGTCTCCCTATTACTACTCATTGTTTTAGTGCATCCACTTTAGAGTCAAACTAGGCACATTTGTATGCCTAACCCCCACATAACAAGGAAGTCCCCTCTCCTTCAAGTCTACTTATGGGGTGGCACAAACCTTTGCACCCCAGCATGTGTCATCATCATATCCGTCAAATCCTTGCTATTACCTGTAATATGATCAATTCCACATGTGTATAATGCCACTTACATGGCTGTTTAATCTTAGTTATTGCAGTTTTTGTAAAACACCTTCACTGACTTGGGATACGTGACAGACTATCTCAGAAACATGGCAACACTCAGTCAGCAATGTTAGATTCATTGTGCGAGTAATAAAAACGGTGCTCTCGCAAGAAAAGACAATGTAGCAAGATTAAATATGTACCAGTACTCTTTCCAAATATAAAAAGCTATAAGATTACCGAAGATGGATAAATACACACCCACGCAAATATGGTACAAAAGATCAGAAAATAATGCCCCTGTGATTTAAACTATACTGAGTAAATTCCCATAATGCATTTTATTTTATTTTATTTTATTTTAAGTCTGCCAATTTCTGACACCATTTATAATCTTCAGGATGACAGTTTTGGCTTGATTTGGATTTGGGGAAGTGTCACGTGTAATCCCCAATGTATCATTATGTTTTGCAATATTAGGATGTATTGTAATAGATAATAGCTTTCAATACTAAAATATACAATTACAGCTTTATGTAACAATGATAATTACTGAGTTCTGTGAAGTTTTGCTTGTATTAGTAACAAGATGATCTTTTACCAACAGAATATTCTGTAACAATATCAAATGCTATATATATAAATCACCAATAGAACATAGACGGCCTACAAGTGTGGTTTGTTGTTTTAACCTTTATGGAAACACAATCGTCCTTTATATTCAACTTAGCATTTAGTAAGCTGCTCTTTTAAAAGTTCTGGGACAGAAATGGTGTAAAGTGCTTTAAATGTTCTGCAGGGAACAGAAATGCTATTTAAAATTTTCTAAAGTTCATGGAAATTCAATATCAATGGCATATACAGAATCATTATATGTGGAGCTTTAATATATGTACAGTATTTTTATTGTAGGTATGCTTCACTTATATGTGAGCATCTATTGTATTTGTTTTCATTTACGTTAACTGTGTCTGTTTCCAATGGTATTGAAAGAGGGCAATGATTTGGCCAATCAGAGATTTAGACCATCAATGGGACTAAGGGCTATAAATCGTGTTTGGCTCATTGCCCCTGGTTTAGCGCTCCAAACCACCGCATTTACTATTGGGCGGTTTGAGGCTGGAATGTTAAAACATCAGAGATGTCTTGTGCTTTAGCCAAAACTGACAGAAAAAGGGCAGGTTATCTTTTCCAGTCCCGCTTCTTATAGGCTAGATAGCTCAATGTTGTAGAATGCTGTTTGAGCTATCTTGCCATTCAGAACATATAAGGTGGCACCAATGACTTATATATTCTGGGGGTAATCAATATTTATTGACTAAGGGGGCAAAATTAATTTATAATTAACTTATAGAAGTCAATTTATTCTATTAAGGGTGCAACATTAATTTATTATTATATTATTGGAGCGTTATGAATATATAATTATATAACGGGGAAAATTATTATTTATGATGGAGCAACACTTATGTCATGATGGGGGCACTATTCACACTACACACGTGTCACTACAAGTGCCAGCATGCACTTGTGCCCTTCAGTAGCCCTCTGGGAGAGGCATGAGTACATTCCCCAGGCTTGTGTTCTGAGCACACAATACAATGCTGGGCAGGGATCAGCCACATATATATATATATATATGAGGACTAGCGTGGAAAGAGAGGGCATTCTAAACAAATCAACTTCCACTTTATGTTTATTATAAAGTAAAACGCATTTGCCGAGTTCCTTTGAGATGGCCATATTTGCTGAAAATTACAGCTGTAGTCATTTGAAAAGTTTTTATCAGAAGAGAACAGACATAAGTGAAGGATCTATCCCCAGCTTGATGTTTCTACATCGATTTTGTTCCACGTCATTTCAGAGTGCAATAAATAACTCAAAATATATATCAAACTGCGCCTCCCCTTTCATGTAGGTCACTTGATCAACCTTTAAAAACCGTTACCATGCTATAATGTAAGAGTAATGCATGGCAATAACATTCAGCACCGAACTGTTCTGCCTTTTTGCTAAATGCAATACAGCGTTTTAGAATAGTCAATCCTGCCAGAATAATCCTCACACGTCAGCCAAGTCCCATCCGAAATAAAATGATAGACTTTTGGAGCACAGCAGCGGGAGTTAAATGCTAAAAAATCATTGCAAATACAAGATGACAGGTTTTTTTTAAATGAAAAGTCTGTAATTCCCTGTAGAGATCTTAGTTTTACTGAGAATTTTTAAAGATACATCTGACCACACATCCCATAAAAATAAAATATGAAAGGATTAGAGTGACCCAATAAAGGATGCATAAAGAGCTAGAATTGTTATTTAGGAGCCTAGTTATTAATGGTCGCAGGGGTAATGTTTTGCAGCCATTTTTAAAAAAAATCATCCTGGGATTCATCCTGCTTCTGATAGGAGGCTGTACGCCGCATGCACATGGGCACAGATGCTGCCACTTGTAGTGCCACAAGTATGTACTTTAAATGGTGTCTCCATCTGGAAATGGGTGGGGTACGGAATAATGATGGTGATTATCCCGACAAGACTTACCCCGACGCTTTCATACCGAAAGGCTCCTTCCCGACGTGGCTGCAGGACCACTGATGTGGCCGCCGACTGCAAGGAATCGCTATGAATGAAGAAGCCGGCGATGACGTCACTGGGAACTGCGACGCTGTTATCAGTGCTGTTAAGGGGGTAATGTAAGTATGCGGCCATGGACAATGTACTTTACAAAGCGTTGTCCATGGCCGCATACTTACATTACCCCCTTAATAGCACCGATAGCAGCGTTGCGGTTCCCAGTGATGTCATAGCCTCCCGCCGGCTTCTTCATTCATCGCGATTCCTTGCAGTCGGTGGGCACATCAGTCGTCCTGCACCCTCGTCAGGAAGGAGCCCTTCGGTGTGAAGACGTTGGGGTAAGTCTTGTCGGGGTAGTCAGCATTGTTGTGCTAGCTACCACCACTGGAAATATTAAGTGTTGCCTCATCAGAATATAATAATGTTTTCCCCACTGATAATGAAACAGTATGCTACTATAATATAACAAAAGAAAATAAAAATCTTCAAATATAATCATTAATGAAATTTGGCCCACTAATTTATTCCTAAAATGATTTGGCCCCAGTAAGATTATTAATAATCCTTTTTGCCCCTCTAAACAAGAAATCATGATTACCCTCATAATTAAAATGTGTAGTGTGTCTCCTGTAATGTTAAGAATGGCCAGATACCTCTAATAGCTCGATCTCGGGCAAGTTTCTGTTTCTGTTGAATCTCCGACGAGTTTGACTAAACCCCCGGCTAGATAGGTGTTTTAAAATTGACACACATCACCAAATATTGGACTTTGGAATGTTAAAATCACAGGATAAAACATATGGCGACTTTGCACATAAAATCGCCAGTGACCTCAAGCGATTTGCAGCTATTTGAAAACACTGAAAAAAAATCTCAGCTTGTTACATTTACCCCCTGATGTCCCCTAAAATCCATGATTAACTTAAGACATATATGATGTTGAAATGAGAAGTATGTTAGAAGAAAAACTGAAACATTTAATGTAATAAAAGGAGTGGTTCTATAAGGGTAGAAACTGGACTTTGTATTGACATTTTTACTGTTTCCACCGTGGACTTTTCTGGAGTATCCTTAATTGCAAATTTAGGCACAGATTGATTTTAATGGGTTTTCCCAAAGATCGGAAAGTGGACTTGCATCTTGAAATGCACTTGGCGGACAAATGGGCATTATAAGAGTAAAAGCGTGGGACTTATTGGTTGCAGTTCGTAAAATGACTCCTACTGAGTAGCTCTAGTCATGATAAAACATTATTGTCTATAACAACAAACAATTCAACTCAAGGACTAGTAGACCAGTTACCAGTCAGATCGTTTGGATAGCTTAAATAAATTATGTATTTTTAATTGAATATATAAGCATATATGCTGCCTATGATTGAGAACAGCAAATGTTAATACTTGGAATATTTATATTATAGGAGTATCTCTTACTGGACTAAAAAATCATGGTTTTATAGAAGTGTGTTGACCTCCATTGAACCTACCATGTCATATTCTATCATAGTACAGCATTTATACTAAATTCTTATAGTACTTGCCAAATCGACCGGAGGGGAGGTCATGTGCAGGGATATGGTGCAATAAATCACACAATTTCGGTCTTGCCCCCATGTTGCAATGATTGCGGCATTTCACTAAGGGGTCAGAGTCAAAATGATGAGATTGACGTCCTGTTCACTTCACTAGGAAGAGGACGGGATCCAGGAGAAAGGCTTAATCTTCCAGGGGTGCAGTAGAACTATCCAAAATTCGTTAGAAATGGTTTAACATAATCATACCTGTCTACGTTTCATACCTACCTCCCAGGTGATATTGAAGGGGAGGTATTAAAAGAAGAGGGTGGTTGTGGGTTGATGACATCAGATATTTTAGCATTCTCTGAGATGGACAGGATTTGAAAGCACAATTTGCTTCAACGTGGCACATTCTTCCTCTATCTGGGGTCCAGGGGCCTCGCCCTAATTTGGGAGTCTTCAAGACATTCCAAGAGATTAAGCAACTCTGATTATAAAATTGCAGTGAGAAAAGACTTTAAACTTAAATTTATTTATTTTTTGGAAATATGACTAAAAACAGATGAAGTGTTATGTTCTGAAAGAGATGAAAAATGTGTAACAGGAGTTAACAATAAATCGTGTTAATGTTGAAGCGTACAATGAAAAATATGTTTTTGACAAGAGAACCTGGGATTAAAGTTCCAGAGAAGTTTGGTTTCTTGGAACTGTTCACATAAATCTCTAATCTCTCTTCTTTTTATTCTTAACTGCAAAAGTCTTGGTTGCGCTGAATGCAGAACTGAACTTCCTTATGTATCGTTAGAAAAGGTTATACGGTTAGAATTAGCTACAATCCAGAGTAAAGTTTCAACATAGAAACATAGTAAACTACCTCAAAGGTAAATTGGGCTTATTTTGACTTTTCCATGTTCCACATGTTTTGCTTTCGTCAGCAATAAGGAATGGGGGGTTGTTCAATTTAAATCCCCAGGCAGCTGTCAATCAAGTCAAATCACAGCTTGCATTCTGCAAGCTGTGTTGCAAAAAAGAGCATTGAACTTGTGCTGAGTTCTTACCGTACTCACATCCAAGTGTATCTCAAGATACATTTCATTTTGAATCTGGGTGTAAGAGCTCTCTGCCCAAACAGTTCTTGCCGTACATAGAAACACAGAACAGATGCAGTATACGTACACAGGAGCAAACACATGATTTGTAGAGGGGGGTTTCCACACCATGCCACCAGTGGGCGTGACCAGCATGCATGGGGGCGTGCTATTATTTTTGACAGTGCTGGGCTGCTCTCCAACTCTTCCTATCCCCATAATATACATGGGCAATGCTGTGTGCACTACTGTTAGGTGCACATAGCTCTCCCTTTTCAAGCAGAGCTGTGTGAAGCTGGATCTGGGTCCAGCCATCTCAATTATACAGTGCCCCAGGCTTGGTTGGGGGTTTCCAGGCACCAGGAAACCCCCCATCGGTTTGCCTATGGTACATGCATAGGTCCAAAAACAGTATAATAATTTATAGAAATATTTCATTTAAAAAAATATTTTATTTTTTAATTACAGAGAGGGATATATACATACTGTACATGTATCAAAATTAGGATACAAAAAGGCGCTACTCCAAAAACCAGCTGTAAAATAAGATCAATTGAATGACAACACATTAAATGTGCTCAATCTTAATGTCCAAAAATAATCATCCAGTCCTATCGGTCACAATATTACTCTCGACTCCTTATAGTCAATTTACAAAGTCTCCGCAGATGCAGGCTCTTCAGCAATGATTGCAAATGACTTTCGTCTGAATGAGATATCCTCTCTTTTCTCAATGACACCTACCAAAGGTCCTTCAGTTGAAGCTTTGTTCATAAAAACTATTTGCTACAGGTGCGCAAATGATTGAGCTCAAATCCACACATGGGAAAAAAAGAGAAAAAGTAACATAGTGTATCCCCGTGGATAAAAACACACGTGTATTGTACTAACATGGACCAAACAGGTATAAAATATACATCCAAAAAAGTTGTAGTGAAATTAGTACCAGATTGAATAAGATAAATTGCGTCCAATGTGTAATAAATATATATATATATATATATATATATATATATATATATATATATATATATATATATATGTATATGTGTGTGTGTAAATATATATATTATATATATATATTTATCAATCATTATAGTGTTAAGAGTGGAACTTTATATTGCGTGTACCGTAGTCTGTTCTGTCTTCTCTATACGGCAAGTAACTTATGACAAGAGCGTACTTCTACCCAGATTCAACTGGAAACGTATATCTTGAGATCCACTTGTATTTGAATACGGGCGTATGCTCGTACAAGTTGCCTGAATTTTTTTAAAAACGCATGATGAGTTCACATTGAGTTCAAAGATTAATCAGGCCCTGTATACTTATTGGATGGGAATTGATAAGATCAAAGTCTTTAACAATTTATAGCCTCTTCCTTGGATCTATAATTAAATACATGTGTTTACAAGGACATTTCCCAAGCTATCTATACATACATAATCAACATTCCAATGTTATATGTCTAAATTATGTGGGATGTCTATACCTAATGGCTCTTTTGGCAGGAAAGATGGTCACTTAACTAATTACATCATATGTGTTTATATTTATAAGGGACTGTAAACTTGCCAAGTTTGTTTTCAGTTTTAGTAAATAAAATTATATGTATTCCTAATAAAGCATAATAAGAATATTTGTCTATGTCTTACTGAGGCAATTAACCTACTAAGATCTAGGATTTTGAATTCTGTGGCACATCCTACACTGTGGTTCTCATTTCTACTATGTTGAGTTATCCATATTATAAGGAGAGCACAGTGGCTTAGTGGTTAGCACTTCTGTCTCACAGCACTGGGGTCAAGAGTTCAATTCCTGACCATGGCCTTAGCTGTGTGCAGTTTGTATGTTTTCTCTGTGTTTCCTCTGGGTGCTCCTGTTTCCTTCCACACTCCAAAAACATACCAGTTTGTTAATTGGCTACTATCAAATTGACCTTAGTCTCTCTGTCTGTGGGTGTGTTAGGGAATTTACACTGTAAACTCCAATGGGGCAGGGACAGATGTGAGTGAGTTCTCTGTACAGCGCTTTGGAATTACTGGCGCTATATAAATAGCTGATTATGATGATCAGTAAAAATAAAAATGTGTTCCCCATTCTCTTCCTATTCAATTGCTTTGATGCCTTTCTATCGCCGCTACACCAGTTCACTGCTCCAGAACCTGTTTGCCTTCTAAAACTGGGGAGGTTTCTGAAATGTAGATTTCAAACTTATATATCAACAAATAAATGAATAAATTGGCAGTGTGTCAGAACCAGCCCAAACGGCAGACAGCGAACTGGTGGGTATATGTTAAAGCAAGGAGGCCTATAAGCGTGGGAGCCTGAGTTGTTTCCACTATAAGAGGGAGACCAGAAGTATGGAGTCACTCTGGTATAGTGATTCATTTTATGAAATATCCCCAACGCCTTCCAAACCTCTTTATGAAATATAAAATAAAATCTTTTTTTTTTATCTGTCCAACTGCTAAATGATCAAAGCAGAGAGTCCCAGAAAATCCCCATCATGGACAGCATGGGAAAAAGTATGTGATTGGGGACTACAGAAGGGGACTTGTGGATTTGATCACTTTGTCATGGCCAAGATGTTTGGAAAACTGTTTTTGACTTTTTGCAACACCTCGGTCTTTATTTGAGAGGTCTGCTGAAAAGTTATTTAAATTGAATTAACTTTTTGCATGTAACAATGGTAGGATTTTGCACACAAAGGAATATGCAATATTTTCAGATGATAAGTAGCACTAGCCAGCTGCACATCACTCTCTTTTGTTTTTCTTACAATCATTAAATAATTAGCTCTGTGTTTATTGTAATCAGAACTTCTAGACCCCATATTCTCCTATGTCCATGCACTCCCATGAATATGTGGAGTAGAGAAATCGGGTAGAGAATACATGACTATTTTATCACAATGGATGAATGTTGCTAGACGTGATGTTGGAACTGGAGAATCAGAATCCACTATTATGTAAAACATGGGGGCCTACTTATTTAATATACAAAAGCTTTATCTAACAAAAGCTTTCCCTAGCATGAGTAGGTTTATTTAACACGGACCGTGGCGGTATGTACTGCCTCAATCCTCCTTTCGCTATCACAATTTCAGGATGGTGATAGCAGATGATAATGGAAGGAAAAATGCTTTATTATTTAAATAAAGCAGTTTCTCTAAATGTAAATAATATTAAATAATCATATTCATTTTTATATATATTTTATTCATTTATTTCACTAAGTGGAACTAAAAAGTCCAAGCTTAGGCTTTCAGTTCTACTATGCATGGATATTCTCCAAAACTGGACCGTAAAAGCTCTATGTGAAACCTTACCGCTCCTGGCTAGTATCAACAGGCAACAGAGTATTATTTAGCTTCTACAGCCAAAGTTTAATAAGAAATTGCGGCAAGAACAGATTTTCTATCGCTACAATAATTATTGATAAAAAAATCTGTGTTATATACAACATGAATAAATAGAGACTATGATCCTATACCCGTTTCTTATTGCTAGGTTCTCCCAGTCCCTTGTTTAATCAAGCATACTAATTGTCCTGAACATTCAGCATAAACAGGGGTGGACCTGGACTATATTTAAGGGGTTGATTTAGCATAGCCCCATCCCTCCTCACACTGATTGGTTGCCTCACCCACTCCTTCACTTTCATTGGACCTGACAGCTGAGAGACAGGAAAGGATGCTAACCCACCACTCCACTCACATGAGCAGGATCCTCTGCCTGTCTCTCGGCCACCAGGCAGACTTATGTAGAGTGCTGAAACCGCCCCTCAGCATAAGGTGCATTCTGGATCTGATACATTGGCACATTCTGCAGTTTATCGATGTAGCAAAAAATATTTCTGTAATGCAAAGATATGAAGTATCCTGTAGAAATGTCACTCAAAATATGTGTCACTTATTATGATGTCTGTAATTAGCTAAGCTAGGCACTCATCATCATTATCTATTTATTTATATAGCGCCCCTAATTCTGCAGTGCTGTACAGAGAACTCACTCACATCAGTCCCTGCCCCATTGGAGCTTACAATCTAAATCCCCTAACATACACACACAGACCGAGAGAGACAAAGGGCAATTTGATAGCAGACAATTAACCTACCAGTATGTTTTTTTGAAGTGTGGGAGGAAACCGGAGCACCCAGAGGAAACCCACGCAAACACAGGGAGAACATACAAACTCCACACAGATAAGGCCATGGTCGGGAATCGAACTCATGACCCCAGTGCTGTGAGGCAGAAGTGCTAACCACTAAGTCACCGTGCTCTCCTTGTCTCTCTCTTTATCTCTCTATGGGCTAGCCTACCTAATAAAACCACTAGTAAGGAACCAGCCGGTGCTGAAGACATTGGTTTCCTGACTGCAACCTCATACTGTCATCTGGAACTTCTCTAATGGATTTCAGAGCAAAGCTTGTGAGGTCAACTGGTCTTGAATAAAGACATTCTACTAATAAGGTCATCTTTGAGTTTAGACATCTAACAAATTCACTCTTTATTACAAGATATGTATAATAGTGAGAGGCTGTTTGCGAAGCATTTTAGACTATCAACATTACTGTACTATAATAATTTGTTCTACAATGTGATCATGCCTTTATCAACGTCCTACTAATAAAGAGAATATGTTGCAACAGAAAACACATAAACTATGCTTTTCATGTCTCAATAAAACAGCCCTGAGCTTGTGATATCCTGATATTCTTTTTTTTTTATTTTATGGCATTTTATTCTTGTTCAACGTTATCAAAAAACTTTTTTTTTTTTCCAAAACCTACTGTTCCAAGTTCCATCTGTAATTGTTGATCCACTGAGAAATTGAAACACAACTCTGTGATCTTAGATGAAGAAGTAAAAATTTCCATTGCAGCTGTTTTCTCCAAATGGCTGTTATTCTAATTTCCAGACAGCTTCTTTGTGAGTATTTTACTTTTAAATGTTTAATTTGATCATTTCTTGATATAGTTACACCTACATCTGTACATCCAACAGTTACATCTGTGTAACGGCTCCCACTGATACCTTGATAAACTTTTAGAACAGGAGGAGAGAGGGATCTTCACCTATAGAAGCCGTCTTTCCTGTAGAGAGAAATGTTCTCACAGGTATTCAGATGCCCCTAGGACTTAATCTCAAAGTAGTAAAAGTTTATCACAGGAACCAGGTAGCGAAGATGTATGGAGACTGGGAGAACAGCGCAACACACGGTATACAGAGGCAACCAGTGACAATGTGAAAGGTCAATGCGGTCAGCGGGCAGGGATGGTCCAGAAACAATGCCAGGGGTTTGACGGGCAATGGGCAGAGAATATCCAGGAACAGGCTGTAGGTCAACAACAGATAATCAAAACAGCAGCACACAGCAAAATGTGCAGGGAACGAGGTGGAGGTGCAATCATATAACTAGCAGGGAGGCTAAGCCCTGCTTGCCATTCAAAGTAAAGAGGGCCAATCAGATTTCTCCATCAGGAGCAAGCCTCTCTGCAGTGACAGGTGTTTGCGTCACGAGACTGAAATCCCTGATCCCTAGGTAACCCGGTGGGACGGAAGGAGCTTGAGTGCAACAGGAAACTATGTCCCGGCTGCCTAGCAACAGCCAGGACGGAGGATTTCAGAAAAAGTAGCACATAAGCTCATAACAATCTGAGCATATTATTTCCATAATTACTTCATTGTCTTTAGTCTTAGTGTAAGTCCTAGGCAGGTATGTCCTAGGGATGTGTGATATGAATCATAATTTCACTCCCTGCTGGCGGCTGCAGTGCCTCCAACTGGAAAAGTCTGGATGTGGCTTACCCAGGCAATGTATGTGTCCTTGGCTCGCCATTGAGCCAGGAAAATTCTATCCTGTCTTGTACTACATGCCATGCAAGTATGAAAATGAGATGAGCCAAGTGGGAACAAAATCAGTTAGGTAAAATGTTAGGATGGAGGTAGAGTAGCCGGTTAAAACTCTGTAACAATACTGAACAACTAGGAGATTTGGAATATGTACAAGTGTTGAATATCTCATTTATATACTTTACAGGATAATAGTTGCATGCCACTTGTACTATCCTACCAAGCTGCGGCACACTCACTTCTCCACGTCTTAGACGCACATTGCCCCCGACTTTAAATGAGGCTCAATGTCTGTTCACATTTCACTGACTTTCAAGGTGTATTAACTCACTGCATAATATATACACATTCTACTTCTCATCCTTTTATACACTGTTATATCAGTCGTAGGGATAAATTTATCATTTATTTTAGCACATTCTACAAAATGACAGCTAGAATCCGATTGGTGGCTGTAGGCAACATCTCCACTCTTTCAAATCCGCAGCTTGATAAATTTACCTCCTGGTAACTGCACGGAGATGTAGTTTACCCACCAGCCGATGACTGTAGAGTGCCACAGCCCCACAGGACCTGCCCAGGGATATGCCTTACTGAGTTTTCCTGGTGCCACAGGCCTGTATTTGGCAGCTGGTGTTACACTGGCGAACACAGTATGGGACCATTGGACCATGCGGGAGATCATTATAGGCCCCTACAAGTTATCAAAGGCTGAGATTGTTGACTTTATTTTTCTTTATTTAACTACCATTTAACTTTCTTTTTCCCACAATGCTCAGCAATTATTCCACAGCTAAATGGACAAGCGGTTTTATGTGGTGGAACAAAGGTTGCCTACTGTTGGTCAAGGTATTATTATTTTTCATTGAAAATAAGACACACTGAGAAGTTGATAACCTTGAATTCTAAACTGCAAACTAATAAATTGAAATTGAAAACAAAATTGGATTTTTTAAAAGAGTATTTCTTATTTCAATACCAACCAAACTAAATTGCTGCAATGTGGCTTTTATTTCTCTTTCTTCGGTCTTCACTTATCATTTAGAAATTTGTTCCTCGCTGTTCAGAAAATTATTTTAAAATCTGCTTATATAAAGTTCTTCTGCACATAAATGTGTGTCTAGTTGTACCTTATGCTATCAGTGTGCATGGTATTTGGGCATGAGTTTCAAGATTAGGTCAACAAGACCTGCAAGATCGGCTTAGTGACCGGTAGTTTGTTGTTAGGAATGAGGTTGTCATCCAACAGGAAGCAAAGGTTTTTCAACAAGCTTAAAAACATTAATATTTACTGTAAAGGGTATAGAAAAAAGAGGAAGCACAGCACAAGCACGACACACTATATAGTGTTATTACATGATGAATGAGTAGAATGAAGGGATTGAGCAATGGAGGGCGATAACCAGCATATAATTGTTTTGCATGTAAACAGTAATGTTTAGAATAAAAGAAATGACTACATGTAAAATATAAAGGAGTTATTATCTTTGTAGTCCATAAGTTATATCTTTCTTTGTCTTATGAGCTTTGGCTTTATTCATCTTTCATGGATAGACCCTATGCTTCTCTCCTTCTGATCCATTCACTTATTCTCAGTTTGTCGTACTATTGTTGCTTTCAATTTCTACCTCTCCCTGTCTTTCCTCTCATTGTTGGTGCTGATTTATGTCTCAGTGTTTAGTTACCTTTCTATAGTTACTAATTGCTATCTATCTTGATTCCAACGTTAACTGATTTATTCATTTGATTACTGATTTGAATTCGTAATCGAATTGTTTTCTTGGGATATTTCCCTTCCCATCACTAAGTCCGACGCATGTTTTGCCTACTGCTTTATCCTTGATTGTGCAGATACCTGGGGCCATGGTGCTTTGCTAGGAGCATGTCAAATATTTAGTCCATTTTAATAAAACTTGCATATTTGTACTTGTTTTTGGCCCATTAAAATCAGTTAATTTTGACATGCAAAAAACATTATCCCTGCAAGAAAGTTGGCCGAGTGGAGGCGATTCTACATTCGCGGAACATGAAGTGTTTAACACCTGTGGGATAGGTACTTGGGATATGCATTTCCAACTACCTATTGCCCTTTGGTTATGGTTGCCAACTGACAGTATACACTAAACGCTACAGTTTACTAACAGTAAGAAATCAGTGAAGCAGCCATGAAGTTCTGGGGTCCCCTCTCTCCCATCTATTTAAAGCAACTAGACTTGGGATGAACGTACACTGCCCAGTTCCTAAATAACAATAATAATCAGCCCAGCGTGGCTACAGGGGCTGGCACTGCTATTGAAGTAGGACAAGCACTGGAGTGTTTAGTTACTCATCACAGTTTATCATGCTCTCTTTTTATGCATAAAAATTCTCCCTTAACATTGAACACTTGTGAGTACTGACTAGTGGTTCATCAAAACATTCAGTCATTCCTGATTAAAACATTTTTTTCATAATCCACTAACCACGCAGTGAACACAGAGTAGTTCCATGCATCAGTATTGAATAAAATCACCTATGTCTTTAGTCCTAAAGTCTACTGCCCTTGTTAGTTATCTTTTGGCAAGGTGCCCTTCCAAACAGTTATTCTCATGCTCAATGAGTAGAGTAGAGCTAGAGTTTGTGTTCCCCTTAGATTAATGTATTATATTTATTCTTGAAAGAATTGCATTCCCAGAAACTAATCCTTCAAGAGTTTTGGCAGATATTCAGAAATTAGACGATATTTTTAAACGACTGATTTGGTTTATAGTCAAATTTTCATCAAGTGGATAAAAATATTACTGATGACATTTAAAATGGTGTGTGAGAAAATTAATAGCACTGCAAAAATGTGCTTGGACCCTATAGGGAGTGACTGCAATAGACTGGTAACCTTGGAACTGTATAATCTATGTGCTGATGTAAATTTTGAAAGTGGCTACCGTTTTACTTGTCTTGCCAGAAGGAAAAACTCAATTATTAGGTACAAGTCTTTGAATGTACAGTGCATTTTATAGATAACTAATCTTCAGTAACAATTGTCCCATAGATAGTTGAGAGGATGTTGAAAAAAAAGTTAAGTAATCTTAATAGAGGGAGGACAACAGAATTTAGCAACTAGTAGGAAGTTAAGGACAGGCAAAATATAATTTATTAAGAGGTTCAAAGAAACTTTTGTTAATAGTCCCGGTGTTGGAGGGACTGTATCAATTCTCAGACATTGCATATCGTAAAGTGGGCATGTCTTTAGAAGAATGTAAGTTGTAGTTGGGCTGATCTGGAATGTGATTGAATTGGGGCACGGTTTGGGCAGGTCATGGACAGAGCTTACCTTGTCCTGATTTTTGTATATGTTTAGAGGTATGTTTATGCAGTAGCAAGAGTACATGTTTATGAATGATCTGTCAATAATGAGAAAATACAACTACCAGGGAAAACATTGAGGTTCCTGAAGTGGAAGCGAAAGGAGACTAAAATTAGCCTGTGCAAATGGGAAATAGCATGGTACTGTAACAACATTTATGATTAGCAATACTCAGAGGACTCCTTATATTACCAGATGTTTAAGAAATTGTTGCCAAACATCCTCAAGGCCAAAAGCAATTACTTACATCACTGTCCATTAAAATGATATATAAAATAACTTTAGCTACTATAATTTCCTGTTTTATTTTGTGAACTTCCTCACTTTGAACCTGTATGGTGGGAATTTTTATTTTTCAGAACATTTTTGACTTGCTATTAAATACTTTAATGCACTTTGTCTTTCTGCATATACTGTTTTAATATTCTAAGTCAATATTTTAGTCATACTTATCTTAAATAGTTACCTAGCGAGGACCTGTCAGGTTTTGATTGAATGGATAAGTAAAATGTATTGTTGTCGCCTACTTAATTGGTTTTTTTTGTATTTGTCACCAGATTTGTACAATATCAGTATGGTTAAATAAGCTTTTCAGGAAAGCAGAGGAGTAGATCACTTAGAGGAAACAAGGATACTAATAAGGTTTACACTGGAGTCGTGTTGATTACTGCCTAGTCACAAATTTAGTGCTTTGGTTTAAACCTTTCAACTGTAGGGATTGCCTAGTATAATGTATATCAATTTAAATGTTTTCTCTTAATTAGACGAATTAGTGTTATAAATTGATAACTAAGAACTCAAAATGAAGAGTGTGACCAAATGGTATTGTGATTTTTTTTAATTCACAGAACTTGTGAAACTTTATTAACAAATGAATCCAAAAACATCCCCTATATAATTTACTGCACTAGGATTCTAATGCAAAGTTTTTGCTATTTTTATGTAAACTACAACATTACCTGATAGATGAACTTAGGGGACACATTGTAGTATCTAAGCTGCCTCCTCTAAAGGGAAATAAAGCCTTGACCTTCTAGAAACAAGAAAGGTAAAGTATGCTTGTTCTGAAATAAAACTGTCCCTCTCAACACATATTAATGTCATTTTAGTACTTGCAACATGAAACGGGAATATCCCCTTTTTTCAAAATGTGTCACCTGCTAATATAAATGGAAACAGATATATCCTGTAGTCACACACTGCATGCATTTACACAAATAAAAGATTGTCACAAGCAAATGCTATATATTTCCCAACAGATAAAATATGAACATATGTCCTAATAGATTATATAACCTATTGGAGGTCCTCATAAATCTGTGTATTGAATACTTCATACTGACATGTATGAAGATGTAATTTAGGCCTTAAGAATTAGGAATTGGTAAAAGTATCCAAATCACTGTCTCACTCCCTCTCCATCTGTCTCCCTTCCTCACTCTCCATCTCTGTGTCTCACTTTCTCTACTTCTGTCTCCTTCCTCACTCTCCATCTCTCTGTCTCACTCCCTCTCCTTCGGTCTCCATTCCCCACTCTCTATCTCTCTGTCTCGCTCCCTCTTCCTCTGTCTCCCTTCTTCACTCTCCATCTCTCTGTCTTGCTCCCTCTTGTTCTGTCTCCCTTCTTCACGCTCCATCTCTCTATCTCACTCCCTCTCCCTCTGTCTCCCTTCCTCACTCTCCATCTCTCTGCCTCACTCCCTCTCCTTCTGTCTCCCTTCTTCACTCTCCATCTCTCTATCTCACTCCCTCTCCTTCTGTCTCCCTTCTTCACTCTCCATCTCTCTGTCTTACTCCCTCTCCCTCTGTCTCCCTTCCTCACTCTCCATCTCTCTGTCTCACTCTCTCTACTTCTGTCTCCTTCCTCACTCTCAATCTCTCTGTCTCACT
The DNA here is from genome assembly GCF_038048845.1 of Mixophyes fleayi. NCBI lineage: Eukaryota > Metazoa > Chordata > Amphibia > Anura > Limnodynastidae > Mixophyes > Mixophyes fleayi. The sequence goes on along the minus strand of NC_134412.1, from coordinate 12,270,428 downwards.
CCCTCTTCTTCTGTCTCCCTTCCCCACTCTCTATCTCTTTGTCTTACTCCCTCTCCATCTGTCTCCCTTACCCACGCTCCATCTCTCTGTCTCACTCTCTTTCCTTCTGTCTCCCTTCCTCACTCTCCATCTCTCTGTCTCACTCCCTCACCTTCTGTCTCCCTTCCTCACTCTCCATCTCTCTGTCTCGCTCCCTTTCCTTCTGTCTCCCTTCCTCACTCTCCATCTCTCTGTCTCACTCCCTCACCTTCTGTCTCCCTTCCTCACTCTCCATCTCTCTGTCTCACTCCCTCTCCTTCTGTCGCCCTTCCTCACTCTCCATCTCTCGCACTCTTCTCTGATTAATACTAAACATATGTATGTAATTTTACATAAGTGTTAATAAAAGCACAGTCACAATTTTACCTTTTTTGGACTAAACAAGTCCAAAGATTGTTCAAGATTTCAGTATAAAAATATGGAAGCCTTACTCTTCCACCCATGCAGAAATAAGTACAAATTGGATACTTTAATGTCAGTTGTATTGTAGCCCTATCCATTCTGATTGTAAACTGATACACAGTCCTTAAATAATTCTACGAGGGCATGACTTTCTCTTCTAAAATGAAGGAGAGAAATCAACAACATATTTGTGAATAATCTGTGAACCATGAATTACAATTATCAGGGAAAACATTGAGGTTCCAGAAATGAAAAGGAAAGACTAAACTTAGCCCGTTGAAAATGGGAAATATCATAGTACTGTAACAACATTGATGATTAGCATTACTCAGAGGACTCCTTATATTGCCAGATGCTTAAAACTGTTGCCAAACAACCCCAAGATATAAAGTGATTGCTTTCATTATGGTTCATTAACATGACATATAAAATAACTTTATTATAATTTCTTGTTTTTTTCCTGAACTTCCTTACTTTGAACCTGTATTAGGGAACATTTTTTAAGTGAGCAATTTATTTGCTAAAGGATAAGTATAGAACTTTTTTTTTACTTGATTTTAAATACTTTAATGTTCTTTATCTTGCTGTTTGTACTGTTTATATGGAAGTGGGTTATTTACATTTAAATGTTCATTCCAGCAGCTACTTATGTCATTGGCCTTGAAGTTGAAGGACGAGTTTATAATACTGAATTTCTCATTCATGTCTAACTCCTGGTTATGCCATTTACATGCCAAACGTTTATGTTGATCCTTCAGTCACAAGAGTCAAACCTGTCAGATTTTGATTGAATTAATAATTATAAGTAAAATATAATGTTCTTCAATGTTTAATTGCTTTTTTTTTTTATTTGTAAAACGATGTACATAAAATCATTATGTTTAAATACGCTTTGCAGGACACCACAGTAGTAGATAACAGACAGGAAACAGGTGGACTAATAACTTTTACAATGGAGTTGTGGCGATTAGTGCCTAGACTCAAATTCAGTACCTTGCTTTAAACCTTTAAACCGTAGTTATTACCTAGTACAATTTCAGTAAATCTACATGTTTTGTCTTAATTAAATCAATCCGTTATACAATTTGATAACTCCGATTATTGAAAGTGAAGAGTCTGTTCTTTTGCGATTGATCAAATCTCAGATGTCATTCTCCAAAAGGAAGTTTTAAACATTAACCTGAAAATGTGGCTCTCAGAAGAGTTCTTGAGGTTTGGTGGGAATTGATTCCAGATCATGGAGCCTTTCATTCTTTGCACTTGATATTCTAACCCCTCTTTAAAAACTAGAGATGGGCGGGTCCGGTTCTCCGAGAACCGAACCCACCCGAACTTTGGGTATCCGAGTACCGAGTTGAGCAGCTCGGTACTCTCCCGCCCATTCCGAATCCAAATCGAGGCCGAACGTCATTGTGACGTCGTCGGATCTCGGGACTCGGTTCTCGCGATACTTCAACTTTATAAATACACGCCTCCACAGCAATCCATCGCCATTTGACAGAGGGAGAGAGCAGGGTGTAGTCATAGGCTAATTAGAGCAGGGACAGAGAATACAATATTGTTCTTGCAATTGCTCTAACCAAAATCGCTAGTGCAGAGAGGAGGATAGAGGTTTATTATTTTTTCTTCATATTTGGCACTCCCCAGCGCTTTTGGGGTGTCCCCCATAATTGTGCATTAATATTTCTGGCTGTCAAAAGTCATATCTGTCAGCAGTATCTACTAAATAATTTGTAGCACTCCTCAGTGCTTTTGGGGTGTCCTCCCTAATTGTGCATTAATATTTCTGGCTGTCAAAAGTCATATCTGTCAGCAGTATCTACTAAATAATTTTTAGCACTCCTCAGTGTTTTTGGGGTGTCCTCCCTAATTGTGCATTAATATTTCTGGCTGTCAAAAGTCATATCTGTCAGCAGTATCTACTAAATAATTTTTAGCACTCCTCAGTGTTTTTGGGGTGTCCTCCCTAATTGTGCATTAATATTTCTGGCTGTCAAAAGTCATAACTGTCAGCAGAATCTACTAAATAATTTTTAGCACTCCTCAGTGTTTTTGGGGTGTCCTCCCTAATTGTGCATTAATATTTCTGGCTGTCAAAAGTCATATCTGTCAGCAGTATCTACTAAATAATTTTTAGCACTCCTCAGTGCTTTTGGGGTGTCCTCCCTAATTGTGCATTAATATTTCTGGCTGTCAAAAGTCATTTCTGTCAGCAGTATCTACTAAATAATTTTTAGCACTCCTCAGTGCTTTTGGGGTGTCCTCCCTAATTGTGCATTAATATTTCTGGCTGTCAAAAGTCATATCTGTCAGCAGTATCTACTAAATAATTTTTAGCACTCCTCAGTGTTTTTGGGGTGTCCTCCCTAATTGTGCATTAATATTTCTGGCTGTCAAAAGTCATATCTGTCAGCAGTATCTACTAAATAATTTTTAGCACTCCTCAGTGCTTTTGGGGTGTCCTCCCTAATTGTGCATTAATATTTCTGGCTGTCAAAAGTCATATCTGTCAGCAGTATCTACTAAATAATTTTTAGCACTCCTCAGTGTTTTTGGGGTGTCCTCCCTAATTGTGCATTAATATTTCTGGCTGTCAAAAGTCATATCTGTCAGCAGTATCTACTAAATAATTTTTAGCACTCCTCAGTGCTTTTGGGGTGTCCTCCCTAATTGTGCATTAATATTTCTGGCTGTCAAAAGTCATAACTGTCAGCAGAATCTACTAAATAATTTTTAGCACTCCTCAGTGTTTTTGGGGTGTCCTCCCTAATTGTGCATTAATATTTCTGGCTGTCAAAAGTCATATCTGTCAGCAGTATCTACTAAATAATTTTTAGCACTTCTCAGTGTTTTTGGGGTGTCCTCCCTAATTGTGCATTAATATTTCTGGCTGTCAAAAGTCATATCTGTCAGCAGTATCTACTAAATAATTTTTAGCACTCCTCAGTGTTTTTGGGGTGTCCTCCCTAATTGTGCATTAATATTTCTGGCTGTCAAAAGTCATATCTGTCAGCAGTATCTACTAAATAATTTTTAGCACTCCTCAGTGCTTTTGGGGTGTCCTCCCTAATTGTGCATTAATATTTCTGGCTGTCAAAAGTCATAACTGTCAGCAGAATCTACTAAATAATTTTTAGCACTCCTCAGTGTTTTTGGGGTGTCCTCCCTAATTGTGCATTAATATTTCTGGCTGTCAAAAGTCATAACTGTCAGCAGAATCTACTAAATAATTTTTAGCACTCCTCAGTGTTTTTGGGGTGTCCTCCCTAATTGTGCATTAATATTTCTGGCTGTCAAAAGTCATATCTGTCAGCAGTATCTACTAAATAATTTTTAGCACTCCTCAGTGCTTTTGGGGTGTCCTCCCTAATTGTGCATTAATATTTCTGGCTGTCAAAAGTCATTTCTGTCAGCAGTATCTACTAAATAATTTTTAGCACTCCTCAGTGTTTTTGGGGTGTCCTCCCTAATTGTGCATTAATATTTCTGGCTGTCAAAAGTCATATCTGTCAGCAGTATCTACTAAATAATTTTTAGCACTCCCCAGTGGTTTGCGCTCAGAATGGATTCAAAGCAGTCCACATATGATCTAAATGAGCAACCAGGTTCTGTCACCAGTCCTGATGTTAGTGTTCCCAGTACGTCATCTGGCCAAGGCGATGTCAAACAACAGAGTGTTTTCAAATTAGTGCAAAAAACAAAAACCCAAAAAAAATTTACTGTATTGAAGCGAAAAAGAAGTGTAACTGAGCAAAAGTTAAGTGACGATAAAAAAAAAATTGCAAGCATGCCATTCTACACACGCAGTGGCAAAGAGAGAATGAGGCCTTAACCTTTGGCTATTAGTGGCAGATCCCAAAAAGTTACCCAGCCTACAATTGGTGCACAACTACTGTTACGCGTCAAAGCCGAGCTGCAAGATAACAGTGAGGCATTAGAGGAGAATGTTTGCTCTGATTCACAAATGACAACAATCCCTGTGGAGAGTCCATCCAACAGTGGGATGTCTAATCGTGAGCATTCTGCTGATGTGTGCCTTAATAGCCCGAGTGTAGCCGGTGATACCCAAATTGAGGATGCCACTTTGGAATTAGAAGAGGATGAGGGGGAGATTTGTGTAGGCGACGAGGGCGCTAATGATGATGTTGATGATTATGATGCAGACAGATACCAAATTGCCTTTCTCAATTTCTATTTATATTCTAGATTATATAACGGCTGAATAGTTTTCTATTTTACTCCTAGTGGAGAGAGGATCTGATGCAGACAGATACCAAACTGCCTTTGTCCATTTCAATTTATATTGTACAGTATATAACGGCTGAATTTATTAGTATTTTATACAAGTGGAGGGTGGCCTAGAGAGACAGAAACCAAACTGGCTTTCTCCATGTCAATTAATATTGTACAGTCTATAACGGCTGGATTTTTTGGTATTTTATACAAGTGGAGGGGGGCCTAGAGAGACAGAAACCAAACTGGCTTTCTCCATGTCAATTAATATTGTACAGTCTATAATGGCTGAATTTTTCGTTTTTTTAAAAAAGTGGAGGGGGGCCTATAGAGACAGAAAGCAAACTGTCTTTTTCCATTTCTTTCCATATTTAACTATAAGTGTAGGGTGTAATATACATTCAAAGACGATGGCTGCATTGCCAATATGCATAGATGGAGAGGAAGACAATCTGTTTTGTGTGTAGAATAAATGAAGGCCTACCAACGAAGAATTAAACAGTTTTTTTGGATGATTTATTACCTCAACAATTAGATTACTTATCTCTAAAACAGTTGGAGCACTAAATTGGGTTATTTTAGGCACAAAAACATGTATTTTCCAACAAAATAGCAAAACAAAACCAAACAAAACCAAAACCAAAACCAAAACACGCAATGGCGGTTTTGCAAAACCAAAACCAAAACCAAAACACGACGGTAATCCAGATCCAAAACCGAATCCAAAACCAAAACACGGGGGTCAGTGACCATCTCTATTAAAAACAAAAACTTGCCAGAATGCCATATACAATTGTCACAGCCTTGTATTAGAAGCAACATGGTAAACCCTTTGTGGCCAAGTATTGTTGAGGGTAATAGCTAGTCAAATAACTATTGTTTCACAGAGAGAAAATAGAGACATAGGGAATGAGTAATGAGCAATTTAGTTGCATTATTATATTCCAATATAGGAACAGATACCAGAGTCACCCTTAGTAAAAACTTAGCAGGAATGAATAAGTTAATTATTTCTATACGATATAGATCAGACACTTTTTTTTGAAACAAGGTTTCCAACAAGTCTCATTAATCTACCATGTTATTATTAAATATACATCATCACCTTTTTTTTATTCAATCCCTATGTGATAATATGATGGCTTTCAAATAATTGTCATCACTCTTTCTTTTTTGAGGCATTATGGTGGAAAAACATCACCTTCTTTGTAACAGTAACTGTGGTGTCAGACAGGCACTTGGATGCGCACACAATTTTTGCAGCTAGGACTCTGGAAGCTTGCTAAGTTTTATAGTAGCGAATGGGTGATGGCTAGCAAGAAAATATGCGAAAACAAAAGACAAAACAGCATTAGAACCTGCTTTATCACCACCAGAAGGAAGCAAATGAACGCAATGATTTTACTTTTAACTGGGAATAATAACATTAAAAATTGTCTTTTAATAATAATCTCCCATATTAATCCTGTGCTGTATTATGTAACCAAACAAGGCATCTTATACTTTAAGCAGATTCTGCACACAAAATTTATAACCATCTCCTACACCAGTTTATAAATTCTATAGAACGGTAATTATTCCTGTTATTCTGTACTTATCCATCATTAATCAAGCAGTGTACTCATTCTGCATTAAAACATTTAGGACGTCATTTATAGTCGGATGCAAAGTCCGTTTAAGAAATGTAGGAGTGGGAGTGTGCCGCAGCTTGGTAGGGTATTACGAGTGGCAAGCAACCCCAGTTGTGTACCACTCTTAATACCCTATTGAGCTGCAAGCAGTTCCTGCAGCTTGTTAACGGCTTGCGCCAACTAATTCCTGCCGCACAGCTTTAGCCCTGTTTTGACGTATGTTGCATCTGCTCCTCACTGTGACTAGGATGTATTTACATGGTCACGCCTTCACAATTCCGTGTTCCTCCCATTCTCTCGTAGTGAGTCGCAAGCTGTCGCAAGTGTTAATTGCATCCAAGATGCAGGCGGATTTGGGGCTTTCTGCACATGCGTGATAGTGTTTATTTGTTGGATGCGCCTAAAACGGACTTTGCATCCGACTCTAAATGAGGTCATTAATGGGTATATAGGAATGTGTTTCCATCAGGTCTCCTGCCTTCCTGATGTGAGAATGCTATATTACAGTATAATGGGCTATGACTATCCAATCAAGAATCTATAAACAAAATTTACTGCTGTAGCAAATTCTGTTTCTACTGGTCTATAAATCCAGTTAACATGCACATTAAATCCAAGTCTGTAAAGCATCTTGCAGCAAGTTCCAGGGCTCCACCATTCAATATAATGTTTGTTTAAAGAAAGCCCCATAGCAAATGTCTAGGAAGAAAAATAAACTAAATTAAACTCCACTAATATGAAGTTAATCTCCATTTGGCATCCAAAAATGTTCTCATGAAGAAGAGGAAAGATCAAGAGCAATGAGAACACAAAATATATGCTGAAATGTTATTATTATTATTATTATTATTATTATTATTATTATTAACAGTAGCAGTATATGATATATTAGTAGTATGATATATGATTTATATTATACAGCATAGTCAAAAGTGAAAAGAGGGATAGTATTCAGCCACTTCTTTCACAAGCACAAACTACTAGCATAGCATCTATTTCATTCAGCGCTGTATACACATTGCTTGTACACAAGTTCCACCTACAGACCATTTCACCTTTGCTAGGACTCATCAGTGTAGGAACACATTTTCCGCATGCAATGACGTCATTCACAATGAAGGGATTAAGGAAAGTATTAAGCTACTCCAGTTCATGAGAACAAACTTCTAGGGAATGTATTTGGCATAACAGCCCTTTGAGTCCCCCACATTGTTCACATGAGAAAAAAGGTTAGGGTTGGTGAAAATTTACATATTATCTTGATATAAACCGACTTATACCTAGAAGACTCCTGAAAGCTTACAAATACTGTAGAAATATTAGGAAATGGGTGACCTATGAAGGATAGTTATGTTCAATTCACATTGGTCAGACTCAAAATTAGACATTTTTGTGAACTGAGTACCTGACAGCCTTCATTGAGGAATTTTAGAGAACTAAAAAACTGGTTTGTCGGAAGAAGGAAGCATGAGAACAAAGTACAAGTGGGAAGGGAACTGACGTAGACTGGGTTAACCAGAAATAATGAGTAATAGACTAAGAACTGAACTTGTAGTAGAAGTGACTCAGTGATCGTCATCACAGACTGTATAATAATGACACTAAAAAGTTGCTTGAAATCCAGAAGCCCCAGTGGACCCCCCCCCCTCCCCGTCCCCAAAGCCTTCCTCCCATCCCCTTCACTTATTTTGCTTTGTTCCTTATTTGAAATCTCAGCTGACCTGTTTGAGTCTACTACTTGTTTAATCTTGTTATGGATTCCTTTTCTGTTCTTTTACTTTATCAACAACAACAATAGTATGTGCGCTAGGTTCTTTATTTTGCTGCTTAGTGCCATGGGGTACATTGTGGGTTTCCATGTTTTGCACCTCCAAAACATGCTAATTATGTGCCTCACTTGGAGTTGAAGGCAAAAATTCTGACTTTAGTATAGACGTAAAAATGCATCTGTACCCTTATTGTTCTGAGTCTGTGTTTTGAGTCGCACCTATCGTACGATACTTGCATCCTTGATTATAGTGTATAGATGCGGCCAATGGAAAAAAAGTAGCAATTATCATCAACACATAAACTAATACAAGACCTATTGGTCACACAAAGATACACCTCCTTAAAGGCGTATCTTAGAGATGCACCTATGTTGTAGTCCTCTCTAAGGGGCTTGGTTATCTTGTGTTTGCACGCACCTTGCTGTATTGAATTCACACATTAACGCCCTTGACCTGCCTCTCCAAGCAGATGCAAGTGGAATATACGTGTGCACAGTGCAGCAAATTTTACGTAAGTCGCACTTTTATGTAGCACGGATGAACTTGCATCCAACTCTAAATGAGGCCGTCTATGAACAGTCTCGGTTTTTACACAGTTTTTAAAAGCTATTGAAGAATATTGTAAACCAAAATATTGGCACATGTTTCTGGTACACTTTACATACTATAGCATGGGATATAAAAATGAGTAGTAAATGATGAATATTATTATTAATAATAATAATAATAATAATAATAAAAATAATAATAATAATGCCCTTTCTATAAATCCACCCTTGTCAAAAATACTATTCTACTTTGTCTGCATTGGCAACTCCTGTCTCCAGGACTTTTGGACTTTATTATTTGTTATATATATATATTGTGGCAGTACCTCTATTCACCAGAGGTTCTGCTATTGTGCCTTCTTTTTGTACTAGGGGTTAACTTCCTCATTAATTATCCCTTGCACCAGGGTGTGTCCCTACTTATACCTGTCAGTCCCAGTATACATTGCTGGTTATTGTTGTTACTTGCTGTTGTTGCTTCCATTCTGCTGTGCTTCTGGGTTACCTGCTGACTGGGATCTCTCCATATCCCCTGCTTACCTGCATCAGCCGTACACTTGGTATTTACTTCTGCATTTCCCTGTAAAGCTCATTATTACACCATCTGGTTTGTACTTTTCAGCAAATAAAACATTGTGTGATTTCACCATATTCCGGGCTCCTTAGCTGTATTCCTGCATTGAATCGTAACAGGTACACACAGAAGAATTTTCCGACCAAAGTGTTATCTACAATGATTTTACTAACCACTGAGGGTCGGATCGCTCGGCTGATTCATGCGTACACACTGACACGATTTACCTTCAGATCTGTGCTTTTCATCTGGTCCTCTAGTCGTTTAGAGAATGACAGCACAGTAGTCATTCATTCATTCCTGTCACACTGATTAAAACTGCCTTGTTGTAGCTATCCACATGTCCTTACGAATTTCGTTAGCTCCTATGAGTAACTATGAACAAACTGTTCCATCTACAGAACTCTCTACATTTAAGTCACCAAGACATGTTCATTGCCGGCATTGGCTGAAAAGACCATTACTCTGTGAACTCTATAGAGATTGTGATTGTGAGTGCATACACACTACATGATCAGAAGGTGATTGGAACAAGATTATTAAACAGTACGACCAACCAAATAGAACAACAATCGGTACTTTGGAATGATTGTCGTGCATTGTGTGATTATACACATTAACGTGATATGTGTCCGAGCGTCGTTTATCGGGTGATTGGCCAGATATTCGGCTGAACAACCTCCAGAGTGTACCCAGCCTTATATAGTTTCTTTCTCTAAAAAAAAAAATTTCAGTTTATCTTTTGTTGATTGAGCGGCACTGCAGATTCTGTGGCGCAACATAAATAATGATAATGATGATGAGTAGGAATAGATCTCAATATTCTACAAGGTGGCGTAGTGGTTAGCACTTCTGCCTCACAGCGCTGGGGTCATGAGTTCAATTCACGACTATGGCCTTATCTGTGTGGAGTTTGTATGTTCTCCCTGTGCTTGCGTGGGTTTCCTCCGGGTGCTCCGGTTTCCTTCCACACTCCAAAAACATACTGGTAGGTTAATTGGCTGCTATGAAAATTGACCCTAGTGTCTGTCTGTGTATGTGTGTTAGGGAATTTATACTGTAAGCTCCAATGGGGCAGGGACTTATGTGAATGAGTTCTCTCTACAGTGCTGCGGAATCAGTGGCGCTCTATAAATAAATGGTGATGATGATGATGAAGGAAATGAGAATTTACGCTATTTTAGTGGGTCAACCATCGTTTGATGGTTGACCCATCAAACGAGTTCCCCTTGAAAATGCCAAAGAGAAATTTGGCTTGAAATTGATATTGTGGGCTAAATGTGGCTCTCTGTTTGGATTTGGTGCTGCTTGTGAGACCTATATTCATTCATTGATTGCTGCAATATATTGTAAGGGGCACATTGAGTATCTGTAGGATCTACAGTCAATTGTTCGTCGTCCGTCTGTCTTATGGGTTTGTGTATTTACCTGAACACCTCCTTTTGGCATGCAGCAGTGTTTTATTTTAGATCATTAAACTGGCAGAAGGATTATTTCCTGCCATCATTTAGAGATCATGTCATATAGACAGACCCCAGGGAGGAATATTGGTCCAGTAACAACATTTGCACCTGGTGATCTAAAAGGCTCTCATAAAAAGACTTGGCCAGTAACAAGGGTTGTATAAAGCCCTAGAAATACTGTTTACTGTGCTTCAGCCAAATTTCGGCTTAAAATATCTGAATTTTTTTTTTTTTAGATATATACTGTTTGCAAACGGAATTTACTCCAGTTCACCGGATCTCAGCTATAACTCACCCCACTAAACTTCTATTAACCTTATGCAATCTCTGTGGGAGTAATAGGCAATACAACACAACACAACAAGTGAAAGTTATTGAGGGTGCTTAAGAATTTAAATGTAATTGTTTTAGTGTTGACTTATAAAATTGGCAAATCTCTGCACAAGTTATCGATCCCTAAAATGACATAGATTCAAGAAATGTCAAAAGCAATAATTTTTGCTAAGTTCTCATTTAGCCCAAGTGTGCTAGGAGTGTTCTAGGGTGTCCTGCCGCACTTTTCAGTTTTTTCCCATTTTTCTCTATTTAATGCTAAGAACATATATGTAATGCAATATGCTATCAAAAGAAATCCCTATATTTTTTTTTCTTTTTAAAGGAAATCTGCTTACTTTGAAATACAAAAGGTTATTTTTTGATGACGCTAACGAAGCACAAAAATACAGAAAACGGTTCTATTCATTTGATCAACTGAAGGGGTTAACTAGCTCTGAACAAAACTGATAATTGTAGAAACTCAAATATAATAAAATCGCTATAAAAAAAAGTCTATGTGTAATAGTGTAATTTGAACCGTTCAATGAATATTAACAGAAAACTATCATAACCTTAGCCAGATACATAGAGTGAATTTTTAATACATTCCCGTGAAATATTTACCATATTTCAAAATGTTAATTTGCAAAAACATTACTATATAATGGCAGAGCAAATGCAGAACCTGAAGATTGCGAGATTTTTGCACATCTGTGAAATGACCTGTTCTGCCGTGAAACTCGATTCACACGAAACTTCTCTGTGATTTAACTCATGTGTTGTCTTTTCATGTCACATCATTTCAAACCACTGCTAGACTCTCAGTGGTACACACAGTTAGCAGTAGGCAGGAACAGACATCATCAAGATCAAATTTCCCTTCTTAGAGCGTAAGCATGTGGTCTGGATCAATGAGTCATAGTAAACTGAATTCAGGGGAAAGTTTCAAAATACTCTGCTATACATTTGTCCCATATTGGAGGGTACGACCACAGTATTTAAAGGATTAGTTATGTACATTTTTAATTTGTTCTCTTGTTCCCGACAATTATGTATTTTTAATACAGACCATCTGTGCCGTAGACATACTCATGGTGCATGTTATTATTCTGTATCAATGGATCACAATAGCCCTGCTGTTACATGTGGCCATACTGTGGAACTATAAGTCCCAGGATAACATTTTAGTTAAAGGACAGTGCAGTATTTAAACCACAGCTATAGGAAACTTGTTGCATAAAGTGATTTATTGGATGCCTGCACTTCACGGAGTACGACGGAGGTTCCAGCCACTGTAGTATTTCTATTTAAAAAGTATTTTGAAGATTACGTTACCAGTGACAGTTTGAAACAAAATACTATTGCTCTTACAAACAACTGCCAGCTTTGACGGTGGTTTAGTGGTTAGCACTTCTGCCTTACAGCCCTGGGGTCATGAGTTCAATTCCCGACCATGGCCTTATCTGTAAGGAGTTTGTATGTTCTCCCCGTGTTTGCCGGGTTTCCTCCAGATGCTCCAGTTTCCTCCCACACTTCAAAAACATACTGGTAGATTAATTGTCTGCTAACAAATTGACCCTAGTCTGTCTGTGTGTGTGTGTGTGTGAGTGAATGTTATGGAATTTAGATTGTAAGCCCCAATGGGGCAGGGACTGATGTGAGTGAGTTCTCTGTACAGCGCTGCAGAATTAGTGGCGCTATATAAACGGTGATGATGATACTTTCAAATAGCGAGAGGATATCAATTTGTTTGTTGGTTTCAACTATGGATTTGTACTTGAACCAGTGGAACTGTTTCTTTGTACCTCCCTGGGTGGGACTGTCTGTTATCCCTTATTCGCCATCTACAAGGTAACAGATATTAGATCAGTGATGAGCAATCACTCACTCTTTGACGTCTGCATTTGCGGCCCTCTAATCTTCATGGGGGCCGCACAGAAGAAGGAGGGAGAGCACACTGAGCTCCCTCCTCCACCTTCCCTTCTCCTTTATGCAGGGTGTCCTCTCTGCATAGTGCAGAAGAGGCCACGTCACTCTGCCTTGATAACATAGCAGAGGATAAGGCCGTGAACAGCCGGTTAGGGCACCACAGGTGAAAGCTGGATGGGCCGCTGGTGGCCAGTGTTGCCCACCGCTCTATTCAATTCTGGCTTGTAAAGATGTTTGTAGGGAATCAAGTGCTTTGTATTAATGGTTTGATTTAAAGTTTCAGGGTGCATAAGTGGTTTTAAATAAATTACTCTTTTTAGAATAGTAATTTTTGCAAAGGACTGTTTATTTCATTTGTTTATTAACCGACCATACCAGACACAGTTTGGTTAGAATTGTTTGACGCTAAAATTAATTACATGGGCAGCACGGTGGTTTAGTGGTTAGCACTTCTGCCTCCCGGCACTGGGGTCATGAGTTTGATTCCTGACCATGGCTTTATCTGTTTGGAGTTTGTATGGTGTCCCCGTGTTTGCGTAGGTTTCCTCCACGTGCTCCTGTTTCCTCCCACACTTGAAAAACATACTAGTAGGTAAATTGGCAGCTATCAATTTGACCCTAGTGTTTGTTAAGGAATTTAGACTGTAAGCTCTAATGGGGCAGGGACTAATGTGAGTTCTCTGTACAGCGCTGCGGAATTAGTGGTGCTATATAAATAGCTGGTGATGATTATTAACGTTTTGGGAGTTTGCAGCGTTGTGCGCATACACCTGTTATTTTAGTTTGATTTTAATATTAATGCTCTGGTGGTGAACAATTCTTCACCCCACTTTACTTAAATAATACAAGTAAAAAAAAATAATAATAATATTAATAATACTAATGATCTCCATACTAAAAATCTGATATTCAGCGGTAAGTAACAGCAACACAACTTTTGCCTCAGTAAGCAATGCGGCACAATCTTGCTACCAACTGGTGCCATATTTTATACAACGCACCTGTTACAGATAAGACACTTTGGACATCTGTCCACTTTTGATAATACATTATGTCCCTGCACTACATATGGTATTTATCAATCTCCTCTCGCTGAGTAAGGTTTATATATGTTTTACTCTAACCCTATATATTCTTTAATTTGTGGGTTGATCATATAAACCTATGTACAGCATATATATATAACCCCAGTAGTAGGCACAATTCAGTAAAAGAATTAATAAAAAAAATTAAATAAATCAGTATGGAAGATTAATAAAATGTCCAAATGCATTTTTATCTCTCTCTCTGTCTTTTTCTCTCTCTCAAAGCTTTAGGGATTTTGATAGCTTTAAATTAATTTTAGCCTTCATTTTCAATGCTTTTTAACACTATCTAACAAAAGAGAGGCATATTACAGGTAGGGGTGTGCACCGGGCACTTTTAGTATTTTGGGTTTTGGGTTCTGATTTGTTTTGCCAAAACACCTGACAAAAGGTTTTGGTTCTGATTTAGGGTTTTGGGTTCTGATTTTTTTTTTTTTCCTACGCTATTATTAACCTCAATAACAATCATTTCCACTAATTTCCAGTCTATTCGGAACACCTCACACCTCACAATATTGATTTTAGGTACAATATTTGATTTTTTGGTACAGCAGCAACAGTGAATGTATTTTGAAATAGCAGTACCTATTTTTTGGTACAGCAGCAACAGTGAATGTAGTTTAATATCTGATACACATCTATGTGGACTGCGTAGTGGAGTGGCCCCCGTACCCAATTTGGTACCGGGGCCAGTGGTGGCAAGAGCCCGCTACTGCTGAAGCACACTCAAACTTCTTTCTTTTTACATAGTCTTATTGCCAGGATAGTAAATGTTTTGACACCGTACAGATTTCATAGCAATTCAGGAGACTCTAAAAGTTAGCTAGACATAGACCATCTCTTTCTAGACCATCTCTTTCTAGACCAGCCAGTTTCCCCAGCATTGGTCTTACTGGACAAAGGGAACAAGCAAGCTTTTATACCTGATACTCCTCCCCCAGCCTTAGCTTGATGGGCAGGTGACACACCCACCTCCTCTTTAAAAGGAAACGCCCATCACAGGTTCTGTTTGCAGTAAGACAGACACACTCTGTCTGTGTGCTGAGGAGGAACATTTCAAGCCATGTAAGTTAACCAAATTTTAAACTATTGTCTGTCAGACATAAGTCCTCAATCCAGGTGCGTTACTGCACAAATGGTTTACTTCACTTCCATGCTTACTCTGCATATTGGCAGCTAAATGCCTCCCTTTGTGTGTGTGTATATATATATTATATATAATTTTCTACATGCTTACATATATAGAATTTTAATTAATTGAAAAAATTAATATGGAAGATTTGTAAATCTTGCAAGTATTTTTTTTTATCTGCATTTTTCTGCAAAACAAATAAGGCTTTTTATAAACTTAACATACTATATTTGTACAACAAAATGCACTAAAGTCTGTTTCACATATATATCATACGGTACCATGTTACTTGTGTCCTTTGTAATTGAATAGATCAACGCAGTTCTTGCATCAATTATAGAGGATGGTATAGATAAATATTATTGAGAAATCTTGATTTTTGGAAAGTGGCATTTTTTTAATCTCCTATTTGTAGTTTATTTTGTGTATTTTAAGATTAACCATCTTTGAAGGCACATAAGACAATTTCTATTCCCAAGTGGTAGAACAAAACAACCAGAATGGAAGCCATATTGCACTTTTCTATCTAATAATCAGGGCTGGATTAAGCCAATGTAGGCTCCTGGGATAAGTGGCCCCAAGTAATTTGTAAAGGCCCCCCAGTGTATCACCTCCACTCCCCCCATACATAGAAACATACCTGGTCCTCTTCACTGCAGCCTTCAGGCTCCGGGTGCCTTCTCTTCTTTCTTCTTGCCCTGCTGTCAGTGCGGGCACAGTGCACAGCGCCCTGGTCAGTGAGGTGGCCTCATGAGACTATTAGTCTCCTGAGACCTCTTCACTAAGCAGCACTCACTTGACAGCAGGGCAGCTAACAGCATCAGATTTGCTGTTAGCTGCGCCTGCCCAACTTAAACGAATGGCACCCGATCGCCGAAATTAAGTAAAAATCGTTGCTAGGGCCCTCTGGCTGCCCGAGGCCCCTGGGCTATAGCCCAGAAAGACCAATATATTAATCCGGCTCTGGTAATAATATACAGATATTGGGTTTGATTCAGAGTGGGGTGCAAAAAAGAGAGAAAATTACATGCAAAAAATGTTTTTCTTATTCCTCCCATATTTTATATGTGAATGCCATTATATATGCATGCAACAGCTATGAATCATCAATTAGACCAGCAGTAACAACTTCCGGACATGCATACAAACAAATATAAATCCTGTGCTAGAAGACACTGGGAAATCCTAATCTATGGCCGTAAGTGCCAAAGTCACATCTGCACGCATTCGTTTTCTCAGCACGCGCAGTTAGAAAAAACGCAAACAGGCGTACTTCTCAACCATTATATCCAACATACAGGTAAATGTGCAGTCAGAAAATAATTATCATAACGTGGTGACTCTTCATTTATGTTTTAATAAAACCTTAGGTAAATATATTCCAAAAATTGACATCTAGAAAGGCCAACTTTGAACCTGGGATTCTGTTCTTCCCAGAGAGGCACTGAGAATAAATGGAACATTTTCAAAACATTTTGAATAAATATTGTTACATATGTATGGTATGTGTATGTGTATATGTATATATATGTGTGTGTGTATATATATGTATATATATATATATGTATATATATGTGTGTATATATATGTATATATGTATATATGTATGTATATATATATATATATATATATATATATATATATATATATATATATATATTATATATCCCATGGTAGCAGGAGTTCTAGAAATAAAAAGACCAATGTAGTAAAAGTGTTACATAAACAAAGGGCAATTTTTAAAGGTAAATGGTGCAGAGAGGTCATTACTTAAATATGAGGGATGTAATAAAGTAATGGACAAATCAGGCTAGCAAAGGCAGAAACTGCAAAAAAGCAATCATAACCCCAAAAAGCTTGTCAAATATACAAATAGAAAAATTTTTTTTTTTTAAAATGATATAATTGGGCCTCTAAAATATGAACTTTGGGAAATTAACTGACAGAGTAAAAAAAAGCTGATGTAAACATGTTGTGCCATAATAACTCATGAACACCCTCAGAGGATATATTTCTATGTCAGGAGGAATTACATATACAGCTATATAAGTGTAAGATTGATAAAGTATCTGGATTAGAGAGTATCCTCCCTTGTGTGCTGAGGGAGCTATGTTCAGTTATTGATTAACCACTATTTCTTAGATTTATGAACTCCCAAATAATGGAATCAGTAGCAGAAGCCTAGCAGAATACAGATGCAGTAACAATATTTAATAAGGGAGCAAAATCAAGAATAATAAATTACAAACCAGTGAGCCTGTGTGACTGGCAAAAAAATGAAAGAATTCAAGAGATTACTTCCAGGATTTTATTGCTGAAAATAACTAATAGAGAGTACACATTACTATTTAAGGAGCCTACCATGTCAATATAATCTGATCATTTTGTAGGAGGGTGTAAACTGTATAATGGAACCTGGTAATGCAGGTTATGCGAATTATTTGTTTTTGCAAAAACATGTTATTCAGTTCCACATAATACATTGGTACATAACATAAAAGCACTGTGAATATGTATATAGGAATGCAATTTTCTGATGGATAGGAAGTGTAGGGATTTTGTAAATGAACCACAAATTGAACTAAATTTATTACTGGTGAACCTCAGGGATCGACACTGGGCCTTGTTCTTTTCATTGTTTTTTTTAAAATGCTATTATATAAGGTATACAAGGTAGACTATCCAGATTTACTGATGATATTAAGCTTTGTTTTATTAGCTCAGCACGGTGGCTCAGTGGTTAGCACTTCTGCCTCACAGCGCTGGGGTCATGAGTTCAATCCCCGACCCTCAACTAGGCCTTAATCAACATTATCTTGCATAGTCACAGCCTGGCTATTGTTTGCCCAGTGTACAGAACCACAGGAGATCCTGATAGTTCTGATAGCAATTGAATAACAAACTGTATTGAAAGCCAATAGGGTATGAGTTGTGTTTTGCTATAGTAATATTGTAGTAATTTAATCCTTTTATCCAAATACAAATATGGATAGTAAAACGTGTGTAATGAAGTGGTGGTTTACTCAGATAGCAGAAGGCTATGTCTGTGCCTATTAAAATGTGCGGACCAGAGTAGGGCGAGTCAGTGTGTGTGAGATCTGCTGATGAGACTGGAAGTTTGAGGCTTCATCTCCAAAGCTCACAAATCCAATTTGGAGTGCTGGATTGAAGAGGTCATACTCTGATCTGAGGAAGATCAACATCTGGAACAGCAGTGAACTAACTTTGCCTGGGATTTGGCTATCTTGTTACTATATTGGCACTTTACCATTGTGCTTCCTTCCTGGGGCTTTGCCTTGTCACTTGCTTGTCTATTGTTACCCATCTGGTAAATAGAACATTGTTAAAGACTGTTGCCATTCCTATACATTATTACTTAATAAAGCACCATTGTATCTTCATTTGTGGTTGGCATGAGTGATCTAAGAACCCTATATCCTCACGTGGTGTCAGGAAGATTTTTTACCCCCTGTGAGGTTAAAATGGCATATGCTCCTGGGGATTTGTTCTGCCTCTATTTGGATCAACACATCTAGGATTTATAACGGGTTGAACTTGGCGGACTTGTGTCTTTTTACAACATCAATAAGTATGTATAGAAGTATATTTTCCCCCCACAGTAGTTAATATAGCAAATCATGTATTTATCCATGTACTCTGTAATCTTGCACCATTTGGGTGAATGCAAACTTTTAGTTGACAACTTTGTATATTTTTAATAGCACAGTAAAGCAGTTTCACTCATGTTAGTTGCAAAAATATACATCCTCTACATACGCTGATATTTTCAAATTTGTAAAAAAAATTCTAATACTTTAATACATATTGTAAGTCCATAACATGTAGTATTATGTATTTGGTGCATTATGTTCATTCGTTCACTGTTCCAACTTTTTAATTAAACGACTTAATGCTGCGTGGTGAGTGCCGTCAACTTTTTGGGATATGATTGACTCACTTGAGCACTGTAATCTGAATTGCTCCTCTTCCCGGTTGCTTCTGAAAATCCATTCTATAGTCTTACTGGCAAGATGGAATTTAGATTTTTGTTTCAACATCTCTCCCTCCGTAGTGGTGCAATGACTTCCAGTGTTCCCCTTTACTCCAGAATTGATGCAAACATCCTTTGCCAACCTAGTATAGTATTATAAAAGATATATACTTTTCTATGAAATCATTGTCTTTAATAAAAAACATCTTTTCATTATGACTTTTTTGACGTTTCACTGAGTATCATTCATTTTAACAGATACTGAGTGTGGCTCTGAGCTGTCTTCTGTACTTTTGTTAAAGACTTCTTCAAAAATAGAAAGTGCAGACTTTTTGAATACCTTCTTAAAATTTTCCACAATAAAAAGGTACAATATTGGAGTAAAGCAGCTATTAAAGCAAACAGAACAAGTAGTAATTATCTTCAAAGCTTCTAGGACTGCCTCTTGGAATAGTCCTTTCTCTACACCCATTCCATACCATACATGGTAAGGTGTCCAGGAGATAAAGAAAGATACAATTGAAATAGATATTATCTTGTAAGGTTTACGGGATTTTGTTAACTTTTCTTTGTTTATCTTAAAGGCTATTGTGACGTAGCAAATACTGATAATAAAAAACGGGAGTAAGAAACCCACAAGGAAACGCAAGGAAAACAAGCACCATTTGACCTTGATTTGAAGTTTTGGATCCGTGTCCCATTTGCCCATAAGAGTGTAATCATTGATGCAAAGAGACATGTTGTTGTTTTGTTGAATGTGTCGAATGGCAAGATATGGGGAACTACACAGGAGTGCTAAACCCCCCAATAACAGACAGATGATAGAGGAACGGTGAGCATTCATATGTTTTCTATAAGAATGGGGATGAAAAACCAAGCAGTAACGGTCAATACTGATGGCTGTAAGACAAAATACAGTTCCATACATACCGAACGATATAAGAAAGTTTATAAGCTTACACATGAATAGACCAAATATCCAGTGAGGATACGACATAAAATAAACTGCCGAAAAAGGCATGGCGAAAATGGAAATAAGATAGGTGATGATTAAATGGAAGAACCAAGTGTTGTTGACATTTCTTTTCATCCTGAACCACAAGACCCAGAGATAGAGAGTGTTGATGACCAGTCCAAACAGGAATGTTATCATTAACAACAGACAACATATCAATTTTGATGTAGTTATTTCCATATAGTTCATTCCAATAGTTGTGGTGTTGGTGAGATTTACGGCCATTTTGTCCAAATACCTACAAAAAACAAATACATTTATAAAAGACTTAAAAGACACAAAGGGTAATTAAGAAACTCTGTGCATACATTGTTTTTCAGGGTACAACCCATTAACGACCTACTTTTTTGGGTCCACTAAAAAAAATGCAAATGGTGGAGAGAGAACAAAGATAAAACAATTTCCATTTTCGGTTGACCCTCTTCAAAAAATAAATAGTAATGTCCACTTTCGTCACTGGACCTTGTCTGTAAATTGAGGACAAATATGACTCATCTAACCAATTTATTTATTTTGTATTGTATTTTAAAGATTATATCCTCCTTTACAACATTTTTACATATACATGTAAGAAACAGATAAAAAATCAAATATAATGTTATTCCCAAAAACATATTTAGAATTTATAGTTTCAAAATCCAGAGCTGTCTTTGTTTACTGTAATTTGAAGTCCTCCAGCTAACACAATAATCTCAGTTGTCATCCTGTCTCTTCCAATCTTTACCATCTTATATTGTCATTCACTAAGACATCTTGATGACAATACATCAAAGATGGGGGGTGCTGGCAACTGTACGATGGGAACAGTTGCTTGCAAAATTCGTTAAGCAGTCCCAGCAATGGACGTACAACTATAGTCTAACTGTAATCATTATTTGGTTTTATTATACAAACTGAAACAAACCTGTTTTTCTTGGGTGCACAGAAAGTCCCATTATAAGTATAAACACCTCTAAGACCCTGTCTGGTGTCCTGGAGAATTCAAATCCTTTTGCAGGGCTAAAAGTACCATGCAACCTTCCACAAATGCATGGACCACCTCTGTAAATGCACCCTCTCTGTCCTTTTATATAATTTGAACAGTTTCATCCCACAAAATTAAATAGATCTACTTCAGGGGGATTCCTTGGATCCCTTTTGTGCCTAATTAGCAATAGACAGTCTAATTTGGGCCCACAAATCCATGGGTATACCTGTACAAACAGGTGCAATTGGACAAAGCTAGGCACATCTCAATACCACTCTGTTTTTGCTTGTATTAAGCATCACTGCCTATATCAGAGATCATGAAGCTGTTAAACATAATTCACTTGAAAATTATTTTTAGCCCGGTAGCATGGTTGTGATGAACACTTGTGACTTTTTGGTTTCTTCGATCTTGCTGAAAAAAGGAACCACAACCCAGAGTTACAGTATTTCTGCACTATATTATGGTACATCATATAGAAGTATTTTAGCAATTTGCAGAGAGGACTTACTAATGTAAATGGTGTTTGGAGAAGGTGTTTGATCGCATTAATACTCGGCTATTACTGTTTACATTTCACTTTCGCTTTACACTCTGGCACTTGCGCCTCCTTATCCTTGGAGAGGCAGGAGGGGAAGGGAATGGAATCCGTCATTAACTATTAGAACAAATGCTAACTGTTTTTGTGCTTATGACGTGGTTGGGTGTAAGCGTATCTGGTTGCAAGTACGCCTGACGTAACCCTGGCGTATACGCTAATGATGCAGAGCTGCACCAATCTAGCAATGTCTGACTCAGAATACGGGCATAAATATGCTCGTTTTATGTGCTGCTTATTGTTTGGACAGTTATGTGCTGAACTCAGCATCAGGCTCCTATCTAGTAAGTCAAATACAAATACATTAACATTATTTTAACCACACCTACTGTGATGTTTATTTAAGTAAAAAGGAGGCATTTATAAGATGGAAAATTTTCAGGTACGGTTGGTATAAAATATTTGCAAAATAATTTCAACCACATGTGGCATGTGATCTGTCAGTGATAGGTGCTCCCATACTGCCTAATCATGTGTTTGGGACTATGGGGGTTATCGCCCTTTTACAAGCACCAAAACGCGCCTTAGCTCTTGTTTCTTCGTATATGCACGCCTTGGCGGTAAAGCATGTACAGCCAACACGCCGGAGAAGCTCTGACAAGTTAAACAAGATGTTGTAACCAAAGACTCTCCTCAGCTGGGTCCTGTTCCACACAAATCCCCACATTGGAGTGTTGTTGGTCCATCATGTTTGGTCTAAATTTCCTCCTAAAGAATCTGCAATATATAGACAGATATGCGGTTCTCTATACTCAAAAAAACAAAAACAAAACCTACTGCCAGTCAGTACTATGTGACACGATCTTTTTGACCCACTTAGCACTTGTCCCATTGCAATCTGTCATTTGCAGCACTTAACCTAATGCATCAACTCCTGTTGTCTTATTGACTGTAAGCTTGAAAGTAGGACCTGCTTACCTCTTTGTCTGTTAGTTATTGCCAGGTCTTGTTATATTACTGTGTTTGCTCCCAATTGATGATAATGACGCTATACTACTAAATGTTAGTAAATACATAATAAACAATTTGTTTGCACTAAAGCAACAACCAGTATAGTGAATAGGACACACAATATTAAAATCATCAGCAACAAATGCCCTTTCCTTCTCTTCATCGGCCCACAAGGACCACTCAGTGGACCTTCAAGCCTTTCTCAATAGGTTACTTAGCCGAAATGTCAACATGCAATATCATTCATAATGGGCCTGAGTCATTAAGGAAAGTAAGGCAAAAAAAGGAGTAAATGTTCTCCGGGACAAACCATGTTACAATGCAAGGGGTGCAAATGAGGTTGTTATTTTGCACATAATTTAAATACTGGCTGTTTTTTTATCTAGCACACAAATACTTGATAGCTTTATTTTTCCACTGAAATGTGAAGTTGATCTAGGACATGCCCCACCCCAAATATAAATCTGTCCCCACTTTTTAAGTTTACCTCCCCCCTCCAATTCAACCTGGTTTTGCCCAGGTGCAAAGTTACTCCTTTTTTATTGCTTTGTTCTCCTTAATGACTCAGGTCCAGTATGTACATATACTGTACTCTACTGCTATAGACTACTGTAGTGTTGTATGTGGTGTATATAACCCTAAAAAATCTAAAAAGATTGCTAGTTTTTCGGCCTAAGGTGAGCTACCAGTTTAAAAGAATCTAATGGTGGTTTACCTCATTGCCTTCTTGTGGTTTCTGCCTTTACACGTTCAGGAAATGTCACTAACACACAGTTAGCAGTGTTGAGTAGAGTGGGAGGATGTGGTTTTCATTTGTCATTAATTATCAGCTATTTGCATGTTGTGAATGTACACAGTTGATTTCTTACTTTCCTATTTATGCACAATGCAACACTTTTATTGCGCTGTTTCTGTGAGCTTGGTATATAGACACAGCCAAACAATTTGTTTATATTCTCAGGTCGTGAGTTAGTGCTGATATAGAACACCCAGATCATTAATGGAAGGCTTTCTGAAAATTATTTTTATTAGTTTTAAGCATGACATACAAGAGTGAAACGGGAGATACAGAAAAGAAAAGGGATGGGGAATTTACACATAAACAAATGAGATACAATTAACTATCTCACAGTATTATTAATTCAAGAGGATAGCTCAGGTTTATGATAACCTAGAGAGAAGATAGACAAAGTATGTATCTCTAAAAACATACAGTAGAGGGGTCAAAAGAGAATGTAAAAAAGAGGAGGGTATATGATGTGGGAGTCACTATAGTAAATAATGTGGAGGGGGGACAGTGCTATTGTATTCAGTCCAATGGTTCCAGGTGCATGTGAACTTGTTGGGCAACTTATGAATAATAGTGGAGATGTAGTCCTTACGATAGACCTGCCAGGTCCTGGTAACAATTGCAAGTAGAGAAGGAGGTTTTGCATTTTTCCAACACAATGCAATCTAGCATTTTGTAGCACGTAAAATGTGCATTAACCTCTAAATGTGTTTAGAGATATTGGGAATGTTATAATATAATAGGAATAAGACAGAGGCAGGAAGGTGGGCCCCAGCTATGTTTTCAAGCAGGCAATGAACCTCATTCCATAGTGGGGGTTTTTTCAGGCAGTGCCACCACATGAGATAAAGGGCCTGATTCATCAAGGCATGTGTCTGCCAATTTTGAGCGTATCGTACGCAAAAATACTCAGAGCCGGGACATATGCCAGTAAGTGCAGCCATGCCCGCTCCATCTTCGTATGCAAAGGACACTTTCTACAGCCTAAGATCTCAGGGAGTGAACAGGTCAGGGAAGGGGTGTTTGGCTGTAGTCAATTTACAGTAAGGGCGTGCCAAAATCAAGCCCATGCAACCACGTCTGAATCATGCTCTGGGCATCAAAACGTTGTTTATCTCTTGCTCCAGTTACAGGGCTAATCTAAGTCCTGATCTTTAGTGATGACGGCTGACTGTGCATGCTATAACATGTGTTTGTAATCAGGAACAACTGTAAAAATGTGTTTTATGTGCCGTAGACTTTAAGAACATTCTATTAAATGTTTTTATGGGGAAAAGAGTGTTTTCAAAAAGACGCAAAGAGAAGTATTTAGAAAGCATGTAAAATGTACCAACTTTAATACTGATTTTAAAACAGAGACACTTTAGAGAGATTAAGTATAATCTCTTCCCAGATCTCAGGGTCAAGACGCCTGAGCCGAAGTTAATGATAAAAATAGGAATTGGAAATATTTAATCTTGATTGAATGTCGTCAAAGGATGGAAAGCATTGTAGCATGACATAGGATAAGAATATGATGTCATGGCAAATAGGGAACTCAAACATGGGGAAATTGGGGATTATTCCAAATTGGGGTCACTACATCAGGACTGATTAAGTGGAGGCTATGTCTATAAGAAAGGGCCCCTTCATGCCCATGACTGCCAATGTTTAATGCAAGTAGGGCCCTCCAACCCTGCTGAATGCCTTTTCTGCATCAAAGGTGCCCATCAAGGTTGGAAGTTTTTGTTAGCGATATATATGAGATCTATACCACATCTGATATTCTTAGATGCCTGTCTATCAGGGATACATCTTTGGAATACATTGGGCAGCACGTTGGCTTAGTGGTTAGCACCTCTGCCTCATTGCACTGGGGTAATGAGTTTGATTCCCAACCATGGCCTTATCTGTATGGAGTTTGTATGTTCTCCCTGTGTTTGCGTGGGTTTCCTCTGCGTACTCCGGTTTCCTCCCACACTCCAAAAATATTCTGGTAGGTTAATTGGCTGATATCAAAATGGCCCTAGTTTCTTTCTCTGTGTGTGTGTGTTAAGGAAATTAGACTGTAAGCTCCAATGGGGCAGAGACTGATATGTGTGTTCTCTGTACAGCGCTGCAGAATTAGTGGCGCTATATAAATAGCTGATGAGACACTGATTTTAGAGTAAGTATTTTAGGACTCGATCAGGAGCATGTGGGTCATTGGAACCTTACTATTTGGGAGGTAGTATCTAGCATCTGCCTGGGTTGTTTTGTTAACACAGCCTAGGGGGAGCAGAAAGAGTCTATGTGCTTATCAAACTGGTAGCCTCTACAATGGTGGCAATGTTGTGTTGTGGCCCACATCCCCATTAAGGCTCACAGTCCTAAACTCGTCATTGTAAATTAGTTTAAAAGTGTGGCACACATAGGAGTTGTGGTCTGTCATAGATCTTAGATTGATAACAAGATACTGCAGGAAATGAAACCAGTACATAGGATATCAAGCAGTTGCACTATGTGTTGCGACTTTGGGTAACAGGAGGGAACATAATGATCTGTCCTGCACAACAGAGACCCTATCAGATTGAGGAGAGTTAAAGGACACACCAGTATCTATATTAGACTTAAAATATCCACACACAGACTTAAAATAACTATAGGTACTATGCTATTTATTTTGTTCAAAAGAGCCACTTCAAACATAATTAAAATAATCTGAAGCCTTGTCTACTGGGAAACTTATTTGAATGGCAAATGTGTTATGAGGACAAGTTTGACATAATTAGAATAAAATAGTTTAAAACAATTTGAACTGCAGTGGCATTTATTTCTGGTGCTTATAAGACAAACAATAAGGGGGAGATGTTTATAAGAAAACAATGCGGTGCTGTTGCCATGAACTACATTCTGATCATTTGAATCACACCTGCTGAAATTTTTATTTCACCGTAAGTGTAACATATCCTGTGGTTTTTTAAAAAAAAGACACTTCTTAGACCTGCTAACCAGAGAGGAAGTATCTGGTGGTACAAGAATATAGTTTATTTAATCCGTAACCACACCTGCTGCTTCTTCAACTTTAATGCAAACAAATCGTTAATAAAAAGGGCAAATTTATGGCTCTATAAAGATAAAGAATATTACAATAATCTGTAACCACACGTTATATTTATTTCAATGAAAACCTAGGCGTTTATAAATTAATTTTCATGATCTAAAAGAAGAAAAAAATATGTATACATCCGCACATACATCCGCATATACATACACACATATTTTAAAAAAATATTTATTATTATCTTTTACATATATATATATATAATTTTTTTTATATTATTATTTTATTATTATTTATTATTATTATTATTATTATATCTTTGACATATATATATATATATATATATATCTGCAACCACATGTGTGGTACTTACAAATTAAATGAGGAGTGCAATGCCAAGGACAGTGTGGAGAAAGATAGGTGTAATTTCTAAATTTGTTCCACAAACTTAAACATGGTGTTTCGGATTACAGAAAAAAAAAAAAGTATCAAGAAAACCCGAACTTCTAAGAATTCCGGATTGTATGTTCCGTACCTGTATATGCATATTTGTAAAACTAAGCACTTGAAGAGGGTTTATGTGAATAATATGTAACTGAGGGTGTCTCTTCACATACCACTGTGAAAACTGCATAAATTAATAAATTGAAATTGGCCCGTCAAGATATTATCTTAATAAAAATTCAAACCAACATTGAAAAATGTATTCCACAAGCCAAATGTCTGACCTCAGGCTTTGATTGTGGTGGACAGTTACGTACAAATACTTGTTAGAACGCTGCAAATTTTCATTCTTCTCGGTGATGTCTACCTATAGAACTATATTACTGGTAGCCCCCAGACCCGATTGTCAGTACATCAGATCTCAAGCATAGGACCCCTAGCATTCTGACATTTGGGGAGAGGTTTTTATAATTAAAGCTCTGCTATGGATGGGCATTTCATGTAATAACAGTACAGTAGATTAATGTGTAAAACCAGAAAAGAATGTTAACAAAGCAATTAATGGGTTACAGTACTTAACTCATTACAAGTTACCGTTAGAGCTTTAGGATGCTTGAATAATGAACACTATGTAGCTAAATGTTTAAATGTATAGAAGAGCTGTGTAATTCACCGCATGGGGTTGTACAAAATGCTTATGGGGGTTGTGTTATTGTCTGGGGTCTGTAGATTATTCTGTAGCGTGGACTATGCCAGACGATGACAAAATTATGTTATGCAATAAAGTCTGTTGGTGCTCAATAGTTATAAAATGCTGCATCTAAAGCAGTATTTCGACTAATATTCTTATTATTGATATTATTATTATTGGTTTTATGTTGTAATTATATAAGAATAACAATATACAGTAAGATCTATTAATGCTCGATAAATAATGCTGCTATCATTGCTAGTAAGAAATGTAGTTTGCAGTTATATTCTTGAATACGTACCTGAAAAAAAAGAAATGTCTACAATCTTGAACATCCAGGTGGCAGTTGAGTAATTAATCAGCCTTATAGTAATCTGTATTGTTTTAGCTTTCTTCTAGGGTGAAATTGTACGTAACAGAAAGAAAGTAAATATAAAGAGCTTTGTCTTCTGCCCGCTAGAACATATGAGCTTGCTTTGCCTTTAAGTTTGGATACCTTCTGCTTTTTAATGTGCTCATTAGCAACTTTCACCACATCACTTTCAGATCTAAAATTAGCCAATAGAAAGGAAATAAGTATAAATGTATCATGCCAATTACTGTTTTTATTTTCACGGCTGTAAACACAGTTTATAGGCCTGTGTGATGAAATACAAACTTACTTGTATTTTCCAATATAGGCAAAGTTAATAGTGCTGGTTCCCAAAATCCCCATGTAGGAAAAAAAGGATAAGCTCAGGGGTAGTTTCTAGTAGGTAGGTCTTCCTACAGGTTACTTTTTCCTCTTGTCTAGCACATACTTGCCAACTCTTCGTGAATGTCAGGGAGACTCCCTGAACTAGGGGTGATCTCCCTCACTCCCTGAAGAGTCTGGCATTCTCCCTGATGCTGAGCCAGTACAAGACGTGGTTGGCTTCGCCATCTGTGGTATGATGACATAGTTCAGAAATTGTGTCCTTTGTCCATGTATTGATGCCTATGGAGGAGGCCATTTTTATGGAGACCAAGATTTAATCATACTGACCGGTAAGACAACATGACTTCAGTAATGGAGACAGAAATGTAAAAGACACTTCAGTCTCTAGAGATTCATTAGCTGCTTTTCTTTAACACATAGTTGCCTATTGACTCCCGCATTACTGGGAGACCTCCCAGGAGAGCAGGGCAACCTCCCAGTTCTCGCCCCTGCAATAGATGAGTGGCGGGGGCGGGGCTTAATGACGCAAATATCGTGTCATCTTAACACCCCCTGCTGTAATTGGCCAAAATTGTGACACTCGTTTAGGGGGCGGGACCAAAATGATCGGTGGGTCAAGTCCCGTCCCCGCCCGCCCACCTCCCCCGGGATCTCCCTGAAGCCAAGGAGGAAAAGTTGGCAAGTATGGTCTAGCAGTAGTCACCATCTATTCAGTGACAGGACAGAGGCTGATATTCAGAAGTGCAGGTCTAGTGTCTCTCTCCGTTCCATAGCTCTGCAGTTTCTTGTGGCTTACACCATGTTGTAGGAGGGGAGGAAGGTTCATTTGACTGAGGCAGAATTGCTAACTCTACACAGCAGAATGGAAATACAGGAGCAACACTATTCCACTATAGTGAAAATGAACAATACAACCTGTGTAATTACTGTCTTTGCTTCACATTGCTTGTGTGCTTGTGTATCATCCTGTGTGTATCTGTGTGTTAAAAGAATATAGGTGTCACAGGAAGAACAGTTATTAATCACTGAGGAAGTTTCGGCTTTGCAGAACAGCTGCTGTCTCGCAGGATAAACTGTGAAGAATTAGATATCGGGGGTAAATGTATCAAACTGCGATTTTTTTTTTTTTTGATTTTTTTTTTTTTTTTTTTTGGGCGATTTAAAATCTCCACAAATTGCAAGGGATAGCCGCGATTTCAAGTGCAAAATCGCCATATGTATTAACGAGCCTTTTTGACTTTCCTAAATCCAATCTCTGTCGATTTTTGTCAATTTTAAAACCCCTATCTCTCCGATGTTATAGTAAAACTTGAGGGATATTAAAGACCAAACTCGCCCGAGTTTGAATACAAACACATCACTGTTACACTGCAGGGCAATGTTAATATAACAGGAGGCACAATGGAAGTTTCAATAAACCATCTTTTTGTTATAGAGGGGCAAAAATTATTTTGAATTTTCTTACAGGGGACAATTTATTTTAAAAATAAATTAGTGTCTCAAAAATTACACTTATGATTTTGAAAAAAACCCATCTCCGGTGATTTTACATTAAATCGCTTGTTAATAAATCAGTGATTTTAAACTCGCTCGAGAAAATCACTGTTAATTTAAAATTGCAGCTCGATACATTTACCCCCAGGTGTTATGTCAAAATATTATATTCTTTCATGCTTAGCTCTGTCTTTTAATCTCCAGCTCCAATTTGTTTGCCGTCAGCAGAGTCTCACTTGTTACATTGCATGTATAGTATTGTAGATAGTATAGAATTATTTTACACATTGCTTTGCACAGAATTGTTGAGGATCCTTTGCCTGTCCAATCCATTTCAAAGTCTATTTTTTTATTGCCTAGAACACAGGAGACCAAGTGACTTGTCCAGGGCCACAAGAAATTGATACTGTGATTCTAAGGGCCCCCAACAGGTTTCTCAATGTTATTTTGTAGAATAAATGATTTTAATCACTGAGCTACATCTTCACTATTCCTACTTACAAATTAGTGCATAGTGTAATATTAATTATATTATGTCATATATTAATTCCTGTAAATATATAATTTAAGGTTTCTCATGTCATTGTTAATAATCTCACTTGATGTCATTGTTTCAGTGCACATTAAAAAAATTATGACTAGTTATAAGGCACCACAAATGATCCGTAGAGACAGCATAAAACAAAATAGTGCATAATGTTACGGGACAATACAATAAACACATTGCAGTACAATACAACTAGGAATAGTTATGTAGAGCAATAAGCAACGAGGGGTAACTTAAAATATTATAACTAGAAAAGGAAATGAGGAAAAGAGGGGGAATGAATCAGAACGAGCTGAACAGGTGTCCAGGAAAGTGGGATCAACTAACTGGATCAGAGTAAGGGATTGAGGTGTGAGGACAACGGAGAAGAGACCAAGGGCATAGAGTCCAGGAAGGAAGTGCGAAATATAGATGGAATGCATAGGAGAAGGTAACAAGAGTAGGAGGACAGGGAGCTTGAGGGCCCTTCTCCCAAGAGCACACAATCTAAAGGGGAGGAGGTAGACAAACTGGGTGACACGTAGGGATGAGTCAGCGTAAGGGAATTAGACATTACATTAGAATTGTTGAAACAGGAGTAGGGGACGGAAAGGGAAGGGTGAATGAGTTGGAGGTATACTGAAAAGGCATATGGCGAGGAGAGATATATGGACAAGGTTGTAGTTAAACAGTGGAATTGTGGGTTTAATGAACAGGTGGGTTTTAAGGAAGAGTTTAAAGCTTTGCAATCTAGGTGACGGTCTGATAGAACAAGGGAGATTGTTCCCGAGGTGGGACAGCACCGGAAAAATCTTGGATGCAGGAGTAAGACGTGGTTACAAGAGGGGAGGCGAGGCATCGGTCATTGGCCAAATGGAGAGGGCGAGAAGCAGTATATGTATAAAGATGAGGTTGAAGATGTAGGGAGCAGAGTAGATGGAGAGAGCTTTGTAGGTGAGAATGAGGAGATTGAAAAGAGTTCTGTAGAGGAAAAGAAACCAGCGTAAGGCTCGGCAGAGAGGGGAGGCAGTGGTGGCGCAGCAAGAGTGGAAGAGAAGTTTTGCCAAAGCATATAGATTTAGGAGGAGTGATACAGGTGTGGGGGGAGGCCAGTCAGAAGAAGGTTGCAATAATCAAGTTAACAAATGATCAGAAAGTGGAGGAGAGTTTTGGTGACATCATAGGATTGGAATGGTCTGTTGCGGAGATGAAAGCAACAGGATTGAGGCAGAGAATGGATGTGAAGGATGAAGGAGAGGGAACAGTAAAGGATGACACCCAGACATTGGACAGTTTTGGCCTTGCGTCTAAATAAAAAATTTAGCCCTTAATGTACACTAATAGGAATGTTATAAGTAACTTTAGATTTTCGTGACCCGTTTAACAGAATTTGGATTGCGGCTTTGTCCCTCTGTGGCCATGGGACTACTCTGTGACTTCTTATCATTTACAGTTGTACAGCATAAAATTAACATTCTATATATTATATATCTACATATATGATGTGATTGAATATGGCAGTTTAAGGGGAAAATGGGTTGCTGACTCTTGCATAGATATTGTTAAAAAGCATAATTTACATATAAAATGAAGATGGCAACAGTTTAATTGTTGTATTGTACAGTTTTAGCCTCTGAATGCTCCCTCTCCCATTAATACACATGAATATTTACACCTGCCCAGAAGATGGTGGGCTTCATGCTGACATATAATAGTCGAGTTTAGAGTCGAGTGATACGGCTCTAACACACTTAATAAACATATGTTTATTTATATGTCGTCTTTTCCGATCTGTTTAATTATGTGTTGTTGTGAGTAGGCAGCCAACTCTATTTAATGTGTTTATTTAGGTAATTACACAGTGAAAAAATTATGTCCAGATGCTGCTTCATAGTTATTTGTTTTCATGCTTCAAGACAAATATGTTAAATAGAGCACGGTGTTGATTGTTATAAGTAATTCAGTATCTGTATCTAATAAAAATATGTATGGGTGGTATTTATTTGCATTCCCAACAAATTACGTATTAACCATTCCAGTCTACTTCAAAGTATATCTTGATTTAGTCATTCCTACCGTTTATGTATCTCAGCTCCCAGCTACACAAGTGGAGGCTGAGAAAAAGTTACAGGCCAGGGGGGCAGCGGCATTTATCATAGATATGATTAACGGCAGGTTCTGTATGAAGCTATTATTCCCACGTTTTGCATTAAATAAAATAAAGGAAATACATTCCATCATTTTCAACAAAGTGGACCCTGGGCTACTGTCTCTCTCGTTCTCAGTAAGTAGAGATGCTCGGGCTCGGTTTTCTGAAAACCGAACCCACCCGAACTTAGGGGATCCGAGTAGGCTCGCGAGCCGGCTCGGTACTTTCGAGCGTCCTTGTATCTGAATCGAGGCAAAACATCATTGTTACATTGTTGGATCTCGCTGGTTTTGGATTCCGTAAGTACTTCCCTCCCCAGGAGATCCAGCGCCATTGCTCACACAGAAAAAGGGGTAGCAGTGTTCTTGTCACTCTCCAGTCTTCAGTGCCATTGCTCAGTGCCATTGTTCACACAGAAACAGGAGAAGCCCATACACAATGTACAACGCTAAGCAAAGTACATTGTCTATGGTCGCATACTTACATTTCCACCTTAACAGCAAGGAAAAGAGCGTCGCGGTCGGCAGTGACATCATCAAGACCGTTCGGATTATTCATAGGTCACGATCTCTTGCAGTCGCCGGTCACAGCAGTCGTCCTGGAGCCAGGTCGGGAAGGAGCCGTTCGGGTCACCACGTCGGGGTAAGTATTGTAGTGGTAGTCCACATCGATATGCTGACTACCACAGGCCTTAAGTGTGGGTCAGGAACTGATATAGATTCTATGTCATTATGAGAAAAAAGGTTAGTTGATTAAAACTTGATCATTTTTCCCAGAAAAAACTGCAGGTTGAAGACTCCTTTACACCTTGAAGTCATGACAGTAAATTAACGCCTATCTACAGATCATGTATCTAAATCATTCTTCTTTTATTTTTAAATTGAAGATTTCAGCCTTAGACATGCGCTTTCCTGAATAAAATGGAGCTGGGTATTGTAAAGGGCATTTGTCTACAGCAAAACCCTTTCTCTGTAACATCCCAGTATTTCTGAAAAATGATCTGCCACAAGGAGCAACCAGTGTCAGACTGGCCCAGCGGGCTACCGGTTAAACCATCTGGTAGGCCCGGCTACTGTATGGCCACACCCCCTTTTACCTGTGGGCGGAGCTTACCTGGAGGCTCCTCACGAGTCCTCGCTGCTCAATTGCGATTGTAGCTGCGATCATGTGACCCGCCCCCTCCCCGTCAGCTGATCTTCCAGCCGTATGAAGAAGGGAAAAGGAACAGAGCTTACCCTGCAGCAATATCAACATATAGGTAAGTTAAGTGTATTCTTTAACCATTTATCTATAATAAAATATATATATATATTGGTGTGTGTGAATTGGGGGCACTACTGGGTGGCATCACATTGGGGGCACTACTGGGTGGAATCACATTGGGGGCACTACTGGGTGGCATCACATTGTTTTGGGAGCACTACTATGTGGTATAGGGGGGCTGCCTATCTATACTAAACAATAGAGAGGGGGGCTGCACAGAAAACACTATAGGGAGGGGGTGATGGGACCTTTAATGCTGAGGTGGTTTTGGGTCTATAATTGAATGTGTGGGGAGGAGGGCTGGTTTTGGGTCTATAATTGAATGTGTGGGGAGGAGGGCTATCTATTAAATGTGAATATTAATTAATGCTAGGAATGGTCATGCGAAATGGATGCATTAAACGTAAATGCTATTAATTTATTGCTGAGGCTGTTTGGAGGGAGGGTAATATGTTTATTTATTAAATGGGAATACTAGTAATTTAATGTTGGGGTTGGTTGGAGGGAAATAGATCTATTTATCAAATGTGAGCACGATTACTTTAATGTTGAGGCTGGAGAGGCCTAATTATTAAATGTGGGTGCTGTTGATTTAATGGCATGGATGGTTGGCGTTTCTAAACGTACCCATTATTTTTTCCAAATAGGGCCCTCAACATTCCAGGATCCAGACAAGCAACTAAAGAAACCAGTAGCCACAGATGGTAAAAGTGACAACAGGTAGGACAGTCTGTCAAATGTTCTGAGTCTAGTGCAGGCTTGGCTAACTTGTGGTACTCCAGGTGTTGTGAAACTACAAGTTCCACCATACCCTTACAGCAATAAGCTGCTATATATTGGCAAAGCATTCTGGGGCTTGTAGTTTCACAACACCTGGAGTACCACAGGTTAGCCAAGACTGGTCTAGTGGGATAATCCTGCTTTTTGGTGACTGTTCTTCCCAATCTAAGGGGCAGGTCAAGACTGTGTATTCTTTATACATACACTGTATGCTTTATATACTACACTAAGGTGCTAGCTGTCCTTCATGGACTGACCACTCCCCCTCTAGTGTCAGGTCCTGCCTCTATGATGGCTGATCACACACCCTTTGGTGGGCCCCTAGTGTTGCAGTCCCCCGGTGGGCCCTTCATGCCCCAGTCCGACACTGGGAGCAACCCCTAGATATCATTTAATATCATTTAAATATCTTATACAGGGTGTTCGCAAAGTCACTGAGCACTTTTCATAAAGCAGTGAAAACAGTGGAGGATAGAAGCAGGGGAGAAGTTGCACGTGGCAGCCAATCAGCATTGAGGTAATATATCTAATTTGCGTATTATAAAATTATAAGGAGCAGCTGCTTCACTTCCCCACTGTCTTCACTGCTTTATGAAAAGACCCCCATATTTTGTTTCAGATTTTGATCCCAATATGGTTTTAACAACTGAAGAACTTGTATGGCTAAACCAACACGTATTTCAAAAAGGGGATAGATACACAGATGTGGTGCGACAGCCATTTGCTGAAAAATTCCCAGACACCCTCCACATGGCAATGCAGTTTGCAACATTATCGATAAGTTTCACGAAACAGGATCTGTGGTTGATGCCAAACACTGTGGACGGACAGCAAAGCTATCGGAGGAGAAACTGTTGGATATTTCTGACAGTACGCTGCAGAGTCCATCAAAATCATTACGAAAGTTAGCTCAGCAGCATAATATTGGTCTTGGAACTGCTCATAAGGCCGTGAGAGAGAATTTACGGCTCTTCCCATACAAAATAGCGAGCAACTGATAGAGGTGTTTAGAAAAAAAAATAACAAGCCTGTCTTCATGCCAACGGTGGTCATTTTCAACATTGCTTTCGTGTTTACATCATGTGTTCATAGGCAAACCGAGGGGGGGGGGGGGGTTCCTAGTGCCTGGAGACCCCCCTCCAAGTCTGGGGCACTGTATAATTGAGGTGGCTGTACCCTGCTCCCGCTTCACACAGCTCTGCTTGAAAAGGGAGAGCTGCGTGCACCTAACAGTAGTGCACGCAGCATTGCCCATGTATATTATGGGGTAGGGAGAGTTGGAGAGCAGCCAAGCACTGTCTAAAATTATAGTCACGCCCTCATGCATGCTGGCCATGCCCACTGGCGGCAGGGTGCGGAAACCCCCCACTACAAATCCTGTGTTTGCCCCTGGTGTTATACATTGTATATTAAAATATGTGTGTTGATTATACATAAGTGCACACTGACTTTCCGAACACCCTGTACTTCACAAAAAACTGTGGTGTTGCATGCAATACTTGGTGCAATTTTGTGCTTCGTCCATATTGTACAACGGGTGCTGTGATGCACCCACTTACTCCAATCAATAGGAGATACATTTTATATGGCATTTGTACTACAATTCTGCATTTTTCATAGCAGAGTTCTATTAAGTAATATGTTCAGCAATGCAAACATTGAGTTCTGATGTTTTAGCACTTCTGGTGACATCCATGACAAACTTTTAAACCACCACTAAACTTAAAATGCAAGTTAGACATCAACAAGTAACAAGTCACAAGTAAAGCGCTACAAAAGAAAATGGGTAAATTGCTCAATCACTTTATAACTGGAAAAGGCTGTACAAAAGGGGAGGGTCTCAGTGCAGCAAAACAAATAAAAGCCCCCTCCCCTGCACTCAACTGCAAAAAAGACCCAATTTAAATGTAAAACATGCCTCTAAAATAATAATAAAAGCAGAAGTCTTGGCGGCATACATCTGCAAATGTTTGTCACTAAGACTTCTCCTTTTTCATTATTTTAGATGCAGAAGGATCATCTTTTTATTTACATTCACAACTATATATTTTGGAAACTTCCAAAAGTACTGAAAAGTTTTAGAGAACTCCAACTTTACCACCCCAGTTATCCCTGTATAATTAACAGAGGAACCAAAAATAAAATCATTTGTAAAATTAAATAAACCCCTCCCCCAATTGTACTAAAGAAAAAACTTTTTTTTGTAATTGCTTCGGCGTAATCCAGTGGGAATTAAAATCTGCCTATTCTATCTATAAATGTCGTAGACACAAGGGTTCAAAACAAAACTGTCCTGATCTGCAGTAGTGGGATAAAAAAAAATCCAAATGAAACCACAGAATATTTCGTGCACCTATCCATCAATGAATATCATCAAATGTAACATACTCCAGTCACAAGTTTTTTACTAACCAATATCAACCCAACCAGCAGATGAAGAGTCATGATTGGCAGGTGGGTAAAGAGAGCCTAGGCTATCCTCATATTTACTCACCGGCTGGTGCTTGTAGTGTTTAGTGATGACATCATTAACGTGGATTTTTGCTGTATTTTTTTTTATCTCAGACTGTTTAGGTTTATGATAGAAGAGAAAGGTTTTAATTCTTTTTGAAATCAAGAACAAATAAGAAACAATTGATTAAAAAAATTAATTAATGAGCATGTTTTATGTATTTACATTTTATTATAAGTGTTTTTTTTACACTTTTGTTATAATTTGGGGTCTGAGACCTCTTTCTATCATACAAGGAACACTGGAGTGGCTAAATAGCAGTACCAGGGGTCCCATCCTTTTTCAATACCCTTACCCCCATAGTCTGGGATGCTGGAAGGAAGCCTAGCACTTTTCAACGTGGGTTTGTAACATCTGTGACGTAACCCAAGCATAGGTAATGCAAACATCATAGATTCTTCAATTGTCCTATATAATGGATCAGTTTGTTTGGATTTTCGGTTTGGTGCTCATTAATATACATGTTTCATATATTACTGTATAATATATCTGCTTATTTAGCGGTATGTCACTCTTTACAGTCCCTGCAGTGTAGTTGGCATGTCTAGAAAAAAAATAAACAATATCCCCAATGGAACAAATATGATATGACAGCTAAATTATGATGGAAATTTGCAAAGTAAATGTTAATCTTGCCAATCTGTGTACCAGCCAAAACAAGTCAGACTGGTATGGTAGATGTCAACAAATGTGCATATTAAAATAAATATTATTTTTATTTCTACTCTCCGCTCTCTCTTTATAACAGGGATACAAGCACGATTGCAAAAGCTTAAAGTTCATAACACTATAATTATTTTTATGATTATGTAGCTGGTGTTTCCCCAGATGTAAGCCTCAGCCATATTTCATAGCGATATCAAATGGGACCCCATGTTCGGGGAGGCCAGGGAACTGCTAGAATCGGTTCGTTGTTGATGCAGTAAAACCTGTTATCAATGACCACCCTTGTTCCATTGTGGATACAGTGAAGGATACAGTGAAGGATACATTATTATCGTAGATTTGTAAGGAGCCACAATGCTCTGCAGCGCCGTACAGTAGGGAAAACAGTAAATACATTAAACAAGGACATACAAGGCAGACAATACAAATGCAGACATGAAAACAAAGGGTATGGAGGACCCTACTCATTAGAGAGCTTACATTCTAAGTGGAAGAAGACACAGCTGAAGCAAGAGGAGTAAATGTGTCTGAGTGTAGATTGGGACAATTGTAAGAGTGCATTAGTGTGAATAGTGTTATTGGGGATAAGGTCACCTCTAAAAAAGAGATGGGTTTTCAAAGAGCATCTAAAGATTTGAAGGCTGTGGGAAACTCTGAGCGTGGTAGGGAATTCCATAAGTGGGGAGCAGCACAGGAGAAGTCTTGTAGGCGGAAGTGAGAGGTGGTTACCAGAGACAAGACAAGGCGCAGGTCAGAGGTAGATCTAAGAGGGCGGGAGGAAGAGTATTCTATGTTCTACCTCGTTCTGTTATAAACTGGGTACCGATGGAACTGTTCCATTGGCATCTGTCGGTGTTAATTCGTTTTATCTCTGAACAAAGAGTATGTTATGGGGACACTAACATCAAAGTGCTCCGTTCACCTGCCCCTACTCCAAATCATCCTCCAAGAGAGGAGACTACATCTTGATATTGACAAGGTGGACCATGTTTAAGTGCAAGCACATTGGGTGGGCAACGTAGTTGAGGTCCACAGCAAGTACCTCGCCCACTGTGTGGTGTATTAGTGTGAAATGAAGAACTCATCAGAAACATAGGAA
Source organism: Mixophyes fleayi (assembly GCF_038048845.1). Taxonomy (NCBI): domain Eukaryota; kingdom Metazoa; phylum Chordata; class Amphibia; order Anura; family Limnodynastidae; genus Mixophyes; species Mixophyes fleayi. The sequence goes on along the minus strand of NC_134412.1, from coordinate 12,231,653 downwards.
ACCTTGTAGAGGTTGGTGACGTTTGAACCAGCTAAACTATTATATTAATAGCCCTTTGTGCACAAATTAAAGGTCAGGTGTAAGTGCCGACTGATAGTGATAACAGCGTCGGCAGTATTTGATTTAAAAATTGTGTGCGTGCCAGTAGCTATCACAACTAAGATGCACTATAAAAACCCATTGTATGTAAAGTATGCATTGAAATCATCTTTATTTATGTTAATATATAAAAAAATATATATATTCAAATTTCTAAGTATTATACTGTTAGCTAGTTATTTTGCTTTCCAATGTGAACTTTAATTGTTAAGGTTGAGCTATACTGCAGTCTCATCTGTTTCTACATATGACCAGTACAAGTTCCGTGCGCTTTTTAAAGACAAGTTGCATTCATGAATCAGGCCCCATTGTATAAGAGGCAGTTATTATGACTATATTTGTCTCTGCACAGACCGTTTTATTCTGAACGGTTCTATGTTCACATAAGTCAGTTGTTCTTCTTTCCCTTCCTCCTATTATTAATACACGACAAGAATTACACTAGAAGTGGGATATAGAGTTCTTCATCCCATGATCACTTCATTTATAAGTCAAATTCATACTTGCAGGACTGAGTTTAAATCAGGAGGTCAACATCCCAGACCACCACCCCATATTTGTGATATCTTGACACTGCACATTGTGGATCTGTTCAATTAGAGGCTGGGGACAGCACTTTATAAATAATTGAGGCTGCATATTGGTAATTTAAGGCTCAAACAAATGATCACCATGTAATATGTAACCTGAATTCATCATCAAAAATAGATTTAACTTGGTCTATTCATTTTTTGTGTGGGGCTGCATGTCGTCATCGTTATTTATTTACATAGCGTTATATAGAGTTTAGCAACTTCCGTAGCGCTTTATACTTGGGAACAAACAGTAAGAAAACAATACTGGGTAACAGACAGAGAGGTAAGAAGGCCCTGCTCGCAAACTTACAATCTATAAGACATATAAGGTTATAAAGCTATTTTGAGGACAAATATATTAGATTAAGTACTGCAAGTGTTTTTTTTTGTAAGGAAAAAAAAAGTGCTGGAACTCACCTCTTTCTGCTTCCTCATTTTGTGTAGCCCTCTTTCTGTCCCCTTATTTTTCTGTAGCCCTCTCTCTTTCTGTCCCCTTATTTTTCTGTAGCCCTCTCTCTTTCTGTCCCCTTATTTTTCTGTAGCCCTCTCTCTTTCTGTCCCCTTATTTTTCTGTAGCCCTCTCTCTTTCTGTCCCCTTATTTTTCTGTAGCCCTCTCTCTTTCTGTCCCCTTATTTTTCTGTAGCCCTCTCTCTTTCTGTCCCCTTATTTTTCTGTAGCCCTCTCTTTCTGTCCCCTTATTTTTCTGTAGCCCTCTCTTTCTGTCCCCTTATTTTGCTGTAGCACTCTCTTTCTGTCCCCTTATTTTGCTGTAGCACTCTCTTTCTGTCCCCTTATTTTGCTGTAGCCCTCTCTTTCTGTCCCCTTATTTTGCTGTAGCCCTCTCTTTCTGCCCCCTTATTTTTCTGTAGCCCTCTTTCTGCCCCCTTATTTTTCTGTAGCCCTCTCTTTCTGCCCCCTCATTTTTCTGTAGCCCTCTTTCTGCGCCCCCTCCCCCGCTTTCTGTAGTCTGTACTTACCTTCTATGCTTTTTTTCTCGCTTCTCTGCTTGATCGCGGCTCCTCTCACTGGCAGCGCCATGATGTCACAACACTGCTGGAGCCGGAAGCAGGACCCACACTAAGATGCGATGCTGCACTGTAGCAGCACCGTAGAGAAAAAAAAATTGTAAAAATTTAATTAAACTTTGAAAACCCATGAAAAAAAGATGGCGGAACGCCGTTCTGAGCGTTCTATGACAAAAAAAAGCCGAGTACTGGTAATAGCTTGACGGAATATTTTTTGTGCTATAAATGCTTTTCTTACTGTTTGGCCAAATTGGACAAGATTTGGCCACTCTGTGCATGAAGAGAGCAGTAGTGTCTCTTCTATCTTCACTGGGATTGATTAGTCTGGTCAAAGGATGACCACAATTACCAGCATGCCTGATAACAATCGCTTTTGATAACATTATGGCCCATCAGGCCAATTTTGGACATACACACAATATAATATTGGGCAAATTGTTTATTATTGTTGCAGATTATACAGCATGTAAGGCCCTATTTAAAACTTACTTCATCTCCATATCTATATAGAAAATTATAAAACCCAGCAGGGAGTTGCATTCATTAGATATTAAGTAATGCCCTCGCTCTCTAACTAATGTTAAGTAGAACAAATTAGCAACAAGGTGGCCCCCTGTCTTTTCTGTAAAGTTAAAGCGAGGCTAAGTAAAATAATACACGTATGTTTCTCAATGTTGTCAATCTTCTGTTAACTAAAGGACATCTTTAAATATAATTTAATGTTGTCAATTTAATATATATGTCATGGTTTTCCAACTAAATGTCCTTTCATTTCTCTTAGGAATTATACTAGGTGACCTTAATCCCGTGATGAACTCCACCATAGACACAGACACTGCTGAACTGCGCCATGCTGTGCAAGTGGCGGCCACTGTGACCTTCAGCCTAATTTTCATCCTAGGCATGATGGGAAACGGCACGGTCATCTGGATAACAGGCTGTCGGCTTCAAAGAACCATCAACACTGTTTGGTTTTTCAATCTGGCATTGGCGGATTTCATCTCCACATTCCTAGTTCTGGTCACTGTCCTTTACTTATTGCTGGACCTTCATTGGCCATTTGGGCCTATCTTTTGCAAGCTTGTCAATTGTATCTTTGGCTTCACAATCTTTGCCAGCATTCTCTTACTGACTGCTATCAGCATTGATCGTTGTATTCTTGTTCTCTTCCCTGTCTGGTGCCAAAATTATCGAAACCCCAGATTGGTGTCGACTACGTGTCTGGTGATTTGGATTGTCTCCATTGCTCTGGTGCCAGGTTCTTACACCCTCTCGGAGATGTCCACGGAAAGCAACCGAAGTTCCTGCAAGAACCTAGATGTGTTTGAGGACTGGGAAAGAAGAGAAGCTGCCATATTTACCGTTTGTATTTTTCTCTACCAGTTCTTAGTGCCACTGTGTATTATTCTTATTTCCTATGCTATTCTTCTAGTTACCCTACGTAAGAAAAAACTGAACCGGTCCAGCAAACCATTTATAGTTGTCACTGGAGTGGTCTTCTCCTTCTTTTTATGCTGGCTTCCCTATCATGCTTTAGCACTCACCCGTGTGTTTCTTGGTGGGTTACCACTTTTGGTGAGCTTGGTGGCTGTACCACTTTCCAAATGCTTAGCTATGTTCAACAGTTGCATCAATCCCATTCTCTACGTTTTCATTGGTCGAGAATTTAAGGATGCCGTGAAGAAGTCACTGACACAAGTTTTTAAAACTGTCTTTGAAGAAGTCACACACTAAAGAAATGAAAACCATTACTTGGCTGACTTGGAACATTAGGAGTACAAATTAAAGTTTGACCTGGAAACCATCTCCAACTAATTGAGACAGTGTTTTCTCATTCCAGACGCCAAACATAAAAACCTCAACGTGCTTCATGCTGTGAAACCTGAAGCCCACAAAAGTAATCGAGGCCATTCAATGGCTAGTTTAGTCAAAGGAAATGTTCTTCACTGAAGATGGGACAATAAATAAGCCTGGTCAATGTAGAACGCATCATCTTATAATACATTATTGAACGACTCATTCAAATTGGAGGAAGTCAAAACAAGGTCTAAAAACAGTGTTCGCTTTTGATTGAAAGGAAAACAGACAAGATAATTCTATACATCTCTAGACATGATAGAAGATCATTCATCGGATGTGATCTTTTGTCCTGATGCATTGTTCTGTTTTGTAAAGAAAAGTGTTAGATTGTGTATTTGTTTGTTGATTTAAGAAGCATAACAAATGAGCCAAGAGATTCTTATGTACATTAAATATTTTTACCATGCTGAAGAAAAAAGTAACTACAATGTGCCAATCCATTCTATAGTACAATAATCCAATTATTAAGAAGCTAAACCCATGAGTTTAAAGGCATTACAGCAACAACATATTTCCTCATACCATTAGGTCTATTTTTACATAGAAAATTATTTATTACAATGGAATTGTTATTCTTAAATATCACCTGATGACTTTCTAGTCGGCTACCATAAAACACAACTTCTGCAGCAAAGGTCTACCGTGATCCATCATGTTTATATAAGAACATAACACAATGACCATGCATAGGTTTAAACAAACATAAATCATTGTACTGCAGTCAAAGAAACATAGCAGTTCAAAGTTAATTTACTTATCCTACTACAGCTCAGTAATGCTTCTGTCATGTTCAATGAGCAAAATCATTGCCGACACCGTTAGACTTGATGCTATCAAACAGTATCATTACTTACAAATAACCTCGAAGGTGTTCTCAAAATTAACTTATGGAATAAACAGGCGCCAGACTTCATCTGCTATTAGGAGGAAATCAAACACAGCCACAACCTGCCCCACAAGTTCACCCGCTCATATCTCCAGCACAGTCAACCGATTAAAGACATTAGTCATGCTGGCGATTCAACTCAAAAGGAGTCTCACATTTTAATACATTTATTCCAGTGTTAAAAAAATTAATTTTTTTATGTAAAGACAAACTTGCTGGTATGCTGAACATTTTGGATAGTTATTTGTTGATTGCCCAATCTAGTGTTTTAACAATCATTGCTTTGGTTTTTTTTAACAAGTGAAAGTAAGGGAAGTTTTGCCATTTATGAAAGCGTCAGTAAGACTGGGATTTTTCATTCTCGCCAACTTTCACCTTTCATTTGATGGTAACTAATCTGTAGGTACCCTCACGAGCCCCCAATCCACACCACAGATCGTACACAATACTATTTCTGCTCTCTTCATAATATTAGATTACTGAAGGGTGGAATGTGCAATTGCATAAAAAATAAAATACCTGTAAATTGCACAGAATATTCTTTTCTTTGCCTATAAAGTTGGCCAAAATGTTTCCATTTCCTATTTGTAAAAATGTTGTTACCTGTTTGCTCACGAGGATAAGGTACACCTGCTTATTATACCTAAATGAAAATCACAGGTGGAAATTTACATACACTAAACAAACACAATTCTACTCATTTCTGAATGTAATAAATATAAATGATTTGTGGTAGATACTCCATATAATTATGGTTTGCATTAATAAAAACAGCAAAAAAAATGTGCTCCATGGATTACTGTATGTGTCTAAAAAGGAATCGTTTTATTGGTAACGACAATGTTATCATATGACATTGTAGAGTGTAACTGTTTGTGAGTTTTGTACCATTATATTATCATATATGAATACATGCTGTTGACTTGTGTTGTTTTGTGGGTCAATAATAAAGAAACGGAATAAACAACTATGTAAAGAAACAAATAAGAAAATCACTGATTAGTTCTTCTCTACTGTACTGATGTGTGTCTAAACTCAGTCAAGTTGCAATTATGACTTATAGGGTCATATACAATTGTGCGCCGAGTGCCTCCGGAACGGGTGTGAAGGCACTCTGCGTTAACGCAACATCGCAGATTTCCCTTCACCCTCCCATAGGATTTCGAAGGGAGATCCACAATGTTGGGGTAACGTTTTACAGTAAAAAAAGTAATTCTCCTTCCTTTAGCACAACCATTTGCATATGAGTTGTGTGATTTTTAAAACTTAAATATTGTAATTCTAAGCTTTATTATACCTCTTAGTACATAGTCTAATTTAGATTTTTCAATTATTCTGTCCCCCAAAAGTTAATGGGCAATGCCTCAGTTTGCCTCATTATAGGCAAACACCTGAATGTTATATTAGTAGGATGACTGTGTCCCATATAGTGTATTTTTTATTGTACTTCTTTGTTTTATTTGTGTCAAGTCATGTAAAACCTTGTTAAACCAAAAGCAAGTTCTATACCCAGAGAGGATCTGTAGATTAGGGTGGGGCTCTTTCATGGTCAGATATAGGCCATGAGTCAGGGGGTGCATGGTGGGAGGCAGATTCTAGCAGAAAATCAACTGGGTTAATGCACTATAATAATGTATCAATTACCAGCACTCAACCGTAAACCGTAAATCATGTCCACTGCCGCTTGATATTCAACATAGGACACTCGTAGTGAGAGCCACTTGCCAAAGGTGAAAAGTGAATAGCGAATAACTGATATATCTCCAAAAGGTTGTACTGAGAATCACAGGAAAAGACACTCTCTCCATAATTTGCATTTCAACAGGAACATGAAAAGGAGAATGGACATCCTTTGTAAGCACATATAATATATTCTCTTAACCAGTGAAATAATTACCAATGAATTAACAGTGAAAAAAAATATATTAAAATAAACAAATACAATAACAGGTATAAAAATTACTTGGTGATCTTGAGTGGGCTGAGAGGAATAAATATCACCTATGGATACCATAGCTCCCAAATTAACAAATGAAAACTGAAAACGAATTGTGAAAAAGCAAATTAGCGAAACGCGCATCGGGAAACAGTGTCCATCATGTATAATCCACAAAAGGTCATTTTATTAAACTAGGTCATTTTAGACTCGGGACAATTAATATGGATAGCAGGAAATATCAGAAAATTGAGTGAATGACTATTAAGAGCTTAGCTTTCACTAGTAGGTAGAGAGTGAATATGGTAACAGTCCGAATAATATAGCGGGAGAACTGTCTCTACAAATATCCTATGCTGGAATATATTGTTGAGTACATTCCCCCCCTAGTGGTGGATAATGATTGCAAACAAGAGGCATGTGCACCATACCAGTTATATACATATACATGTATATGCCATATACAATTCCAAACACATATATATGGAATTGTATGTGTATGTATATGATTGTACGTGTATATGGCATTGTAGGTGTGCTTGTGTATGTGGAATTGTGTATATATAGGCAGCACAGTGGCTCAGTGGTTAGCACTTCTGCCTCATAGCGCTGGGGTCATGAGTTCAATTCCCAACCATGGCCTTATCTGTGTGGAGTTTGTATGTTCTCCTCGTGTTTGCGTGGGTTTCCTCCGGGTGCTCTGGTTTCCTCCCACACTCCAAAAAACAAACTGGTAGGTTAATTGGTTGCTATCAAAATTGACGCTAGTCTCTCTCCCTCTCTGTGTATATTAGGGAATTTATACTGTAAGCTCCAATGGGGCAGGGACTGATGTGAATGAGTTCTCTGTACAGCGCTGCGGAATCAGTGGCGCTATATAAATAAATGGTGATATATTTATATTAGTATGGAAAGGAGGATACAAATGGTGCTAGTAACAACTATGATTCTAATAGAGGTAATACAAGAGTATAACACATACACATTAATTATGTATATAAGTGCAGCAAAACACTTCTCTTATGTATAAGCGACAGCCAATAAGCAAGATGTCAGATGGTTAGTCCGGAGGAGATTCTTTCTAAAATAAAGAAAAAGCGCGGCGCCTCATAGTGTAGTATTAAAGGTGTACTGAAGCTTATGATAAAATAATATGCGTACCGGAAGAGACTTGTCAATCGCCTTAATGAAGATATTCCTCTGGATCTCACTATATATATATATATATATATATATATATATATATATATAGAGAAAACCAGTAGTAGTGTAGTATTTAATACCACATCTGATACACCTCGTGGGGATAGATATCACCCAGTGATGCACACAGCAAACCTTCCACATGCAATCACCACTTAATGAGATCATCGATGCAGTGATACCATAGTACAATCCTTACAGGTAAAAAAAAAAAAAAAAAAGGGGGTGTCATATCATAATTCCACAGCTCTCAAAGAAAAACATATATGTGTAGCAGATTGAAAATCCTCACCAGCATATCAATAAAACATCCTGAGTATCTTCTCCCCTTAGATCATCACTTTGTAGCAAAGATATAAGATCTGCTACACCATCCATGGCCCGGAGGACGAGGTAAAATAGTGAGAAGAGAGACAGACAGAGAGCAGAAAAGACATGCATGTGTGTATGTATCATTTCCATATTTATACATTTTCCAAACAGTTCCTAACATTCAAGGATCCATACAAGAATCCAGTACCAAGTTGTGAAAGCTGCAATTACAGGTAGGTGAGGGCAACGCCATCTGTCATGTCTAAAAAGGCGCAGGCACACCCCATGTTGGCCACGCCCCCTTCACCACCACACATTCCTTACTCTGCTATGTGTAGAGGGAGAGGGGGGCCCAGAAATTTGCTCTTGGTGGACCTATACTGCTCTAAAATACAAAAGAGAAACTCATTGAAGGGATCTCCTCTACACTTCCAGTGAACTGAACAGATAATAGTTATGTCAGGTTCTCAGGGCTTCATTTATGCAGAAGTCAAATATTTCATCAGACACTGGATATAACTAGTAGATTCTGAGAAAATAAGAAATGCTATTTTATGCTGAACGTGCATAGCACATGGCATTGTACCAGAAAGAATGTTCTTTTAGAGACTTAAAGGCCTGTGTTTCAAAATTATATAAATAGAGGGAAATATTGTAAAATAGAGGGAAATATTGTAAAATAAAGCTTTATTTACTTCAAGTGTCATATACGGAAAATGCGTATAATGAGCGAACAAATACTAGATGTATAAGATAAAACGGTATCCAAGGTGGAATTAAAATAATGGTCTTTTATGCAACGTCATGCCATTTGTTCTCTCTATGTAGTACTCAGAGACCTTTTAAATATATTAATAATATTTCCCTGCAACAGACATAGGGATGGAACACTCTGATTCAGCAAATGCAGACACACTACCTCACTGAGGTTAGGTGTAAGTGCCTTAGTAAATGTATGAACAGCGCTGGATTAACAATGATGGGACCCCTGGTTGCCTGGAGAGCAACAGGCAGCCAATCGCGAGGCTGCCTGTTGCTGATTGGGGTGAAGGCTGCGCCTACAGAGGCTGTGTGTGACTCACGCTGTACCATCTTCCACTCAGTCCCAGACGGAGGTCAGCGACGCTCAAAACAACAGGTAGGAAAAATTATTTTAACAGGGGATATGTGACAACAGGAGATACGTGACAACAGGTCCAACACAGGCCCAAGTGGTCCTTAATCTGGCCCTGCCTCTGTTGATGAATACAGGTCTAGGAAACCTCTACTCTAACAGACAATACACTGCAAGATACGTCCAATACATATGTGGAATATGAAGTCAGACACGGGAAAAAAATTCAATTAATATCACCCATTATTATTATTAATTTTTATTTATAGGGCGCCACTAGGTATCCGTAGCGCCGTACAGGGACAGACAGAAACACGATACAGGGTGAGACAGCACGGTACAGTTAACAAAAAGCACAGTAACTCGGAAGCTCAATGTACAGCTAGATGAGAGGTGAGAGCCCCCAGCGGGGTAGAGAGAGGGGTAGGAGGGCAGGAGGACCTCATGGAAGAGACAAGGAGCTGGAGAGCAGAGTTAAGGTGGTGGAGAACAGAAGGAGAGGAGGCATTATATTATAAATGACAAAACACTACGAAAAAAAAATTCTCTCCATAAAATACATTTCTTAGGATGCTATTAATGTCTATTGTACATAAAATATATTTTGACAATAGTTCCTGATAGCAAACACATGTTCTAGCATGCCTATGTGACCCTCATCGCTAGTAATCGGCAATGTTTCTGTGAATGCGCAGAGCGATTTTAATGAAACAGGCCCTTTGTGTCTATCTTATAGAGTAATCTTTGAAATTCATCACACAGTAAGGTATTTTCAGGTTTGTATCTAACTTAGTTATAACTTCATTGTACATAATTTAAATATTTGTTTCTCTTACTAACTGCCCCAAGTGTGAGGAGGCCCAAAAGGTCTCTCTTTAACCACTACCACAAACTGCCCCCAGCCGCGATTTGTCTGTTGGAGAGATGAGCCACACCAAAATGATCATCATCATCCCTCCACATATCACTTGTCACCTTCCCCTTCCTATAGTCCTTGACATATACCAACCCCACCACAGAGCAGAATGATTTCACAACATTGTTTCAAAGCTCTAAAGGTACCTATGTAGAAATACAAGATAATCAGATACCAAAGGCTTTTGCAGTCAGAGAAATAGAGGACTCCAGTTGTGGCTGGACTCTCTCCACTGATGGTCAAACTGAGGTTTATTGAGTTTGTTGGGAATTGCAGTTCCGGGTCATGGCCCATTCCTGGTACAAAGTTACTGGATGAAGACAGTGAGAAAAGTCTCTATCCTTGCTTAAAGTAAGCAATGGCTCAGCAGGCTAATAGCCAATCTCTCCACCTGCAGTAATAGGCAAGACTCTAGTTAGAATCCTCTGTGTGGTTTTATTTTAGTAAATTGAATGTTGCAGCAGGCTGATTGAAGACATTGAGGAAAGTATAAGTTAGCTCAGTTGAGAGTACTACGGTGCCCATGGACAGTCATAGTAGGGGCTCCGCTTTGAATTCCGAATGGCTTCATTTTTAGCACATTTCATATTGCAACAGGCTTGATAAAGTCCTTTAGAAAAGTCTCTCCATAAGATAACATATGTTCAAGCTTGGTGGCTCAGTACATAGGTTATCTGTTTACAGTTTATATGGCTCCTTGTTTGAATCCCCAGTCAGGTAACATTTACAGCTCCTTTATTTTTGCTCCAGTTCCCTGATGATATAAATAAAAGTCTCACTGCTGCTTACATAATTTACTGGCTCAGATGACTAGTTGCCAGGATTGCTGACTGTGATGCTGAAGGTCCTGGTTTGAATCCCCTGATAGGCTTGATGGTTTTTCCTGTGTCATTAGCCTGTTCAGGGGCTGGTTATTGGGTTCACTTCTAGAAGTACTAATTTGTCTAGCATTCTTTAATAAACTTGGCTGTTGTGTATAAAAGTACAATAGCCCCCCACTGGGGGCCCGGGGGCCAGAGCCGGATTAACAATGGGCCTGATGGGGTTGCAGCCCCAGGCCTCTCCACAAAAATAGGCCTAGGCCAGCCAGAAGAAATCTTTTTTGTTGTTGTGAGGGCACCTGGTGCAGGGAAGGTGTTGCAAGGTGATGACCAGTGCAGGGTGGTGATGTGGACTGCTGGCAGCTCTGTTGATGAATGCAGGTCTAGGTCTGCTCTGCTCTAACAGACAATACAATGCAGGATATGTCCAATACATATTTATAGTTATTAATAACAAAACAATAAAAAAAAAAACACAATTTTTTTTCTCTCCATAAAATACATTTATCAGGATGTTATTAATGACTACTGTACATAAAATACATTTTTACAGTTGCTCCTGATTGCAAACACATGTTCTACCATGTATATGCCACCGTCATGGCTTGTAATCGGCACTTACACCTGACCTGTAGCTGGTACAAGTGACATGACAGAAAATCACATACGTTTGAGATGTCAAAAGCTTGAATCGGATGCTGTTGATTGCGAGCTTGGCACACACTTACTGTACACTGACTACATGCATACGCCTATTTCCCTCCCCAATCCGCCCCTTAAATTTTACTTTGTAGTAGGGTCCTTTGTACTCGAAGATGAATTGAACGTTGCTGTTCTCTCTGGTGTTTTTTCTGGGCATGCGCAGAACACATTTACACAAGATACAGCACCTATTGGCATTTACGTTCACGTTCCTTAATAAATCAGGCCCTTTGTGTCTAACTTATATATTCATCACACAGTAAGGTATTTTCAGGTTTGTATCTAAGTTGGTTGTAACTTCATTGTACCTAACTTAAATATTTGTCTCTCTCACTAACTGCCCCAACTGTGAGGAGGCCCCAAAGGTCTCTCTTTAACCACTACCACAAACTGCCCCTAGATGCAATTTGTCTGTTGGAAGGGTGAGACGCACCAAAATCATCATCATTACTCCACATATCACTGGTCACCTTCCCCTATCTATAGTTTTTGACATGTACAAACCCCACCACAGAGTAGAATAATTTGACACCATTGTTACTCTAAAGGTACCTATGTAGAAATATAAGATAATCAGATACCAAAGGCTTTTGCAGTAAGATAAATAGAGGACTCCAGTTGTGGCTGGACTCTCTCCACTGATGGTCAAACACAGGTTTATTGACTTGCTGTTCAGCAACATGGACCATTCCTGATGCAAAGTTACTGACTGAAGACAGTGAGAAAAGACTCCACATGTTGCTTAAAGAAAGGAATGGTTTACCAGGCAAGTAACCAGATTATTTACTTACGGTGATAGAGGAGTCTCTGGTTTGAATCCTTTGTCTGGTTTCTTAATACATTGAATGTTGCAGCAGGCTGATTGAAGACATTGAGAAAAGTATAAGTTAGCTCAGTTGAGAGTACTATGGTGCCCCTGGACAGTCATAGTAGAGGTCCTGCTTTGAATTCTGAGTGGCTTCCTTTTTAGCACATTTCATATTGCAACAGGCGTGATAAAGTCCATGAGAAAAGTCTCTCCATAAGACAACATATGTTCAAGCTTGGTGGCTCAGTACATAGGAGATCTGTTTGCAGTTTATATGGCTCCTGGTTTGAATCCCCAGTCAGGTAACATTTACAGCTCCTTTGATTTTGCTACAGGCCCCTTGATGATATAAATAAAAGTCTCACTGCTGCTTACATCATGTACTGGCTCAGATGACTAGTAGCCAGATTGCTAATTGTGATGCTAAAGGTCCCAGTTTGAATCCCCTGACAGGCTTGATGGTCTTTCCTGTGTCATTAGCCTGTTCAGGGGGCTGGTTATTGGGTTCTCTTCTGGAAGTATTAATTTGTCTAGCATTCTTTAATAAACTCGGCTGTTGTGTATAAAAGTACAATAGCCAATGTATGAAAACAGAACTTTTTCTTATATTATTAACTTGCAACTAGAATTACTTTTCTCACTATTGCTGGGAACTCTGCTGTCAGTTGAGCACTATACTGCATATAATAGAGAGACTTTTCTTATGGACTAACTTATTCCCTCAATATGACTAAAGACAGACCATCCTTCAGGTAAGTAGTAAGGCTCTTCTCAATATCATTAAACAGTCAGGTACACCAACCAATGTACTAAGGGAGATTTGAACCAGGACCTAAAGCATGCTAACACCAGGAAAGCTCCTGGCTACTAGTCAACTGTAAAATCCAAGGTACAAAAGATAGAGCTACTTGTGGAATTGAACTTAGACTTCAATCATCTCTACAAGCAGAGAACCAGGCTACTAGTGCTCTGAGCCAACTTAAGTAAACAATGTTCCTCAGTGTCATAATTAAACCTGTTTCATCAGACAAGGTAGTTAAAAGAAGCCTCACTTGTGGTTCAAACCAGAGACTCCACCATTACCTGTGAACAAAGGATCTGGACACAAATCCACAGAGCCAGGTGGTTTGATAGGTCTGGCGGGGAGATTATGCTCAATGTCATCAACCAGCTTGGAGCAACATCCAAAGTACTAACATAATGCTGTCTGGGGAACATAAACCAAGACTTCAACACAGTGCCGTAACTAGACATTTTAGTGCCCTGAGCGAGACAGAGCAGCGGCGCCCCCCATCTAAGTGGGAGTGACATTTGTCGAGGGGGCGTGGTCAACCTGGAGGTGTGGCTAGCACTTCACTGAAAGAATTCTCAGTTACACACATTTGCAAAATCATGATATGCCAAATTCATGACTATATACATATACATATACATATATATATATATATATATATATATATATATATATATACATAAATATATATATATGCACACACACAAAAACTTATAGACCCTGTCTCAGTGTAATTATATGAGAATGTGACTTACCATCCCTCTCTCAGTGATGGGGTGCAAATGAAAAGACTGGTGCATCCACTGTTTCCTGAGACAGGTCAGGAGGCATGTTTCTTGTTCTCTAGTTTTTGATCTGGTCCTGGTCTGGGGCACACGGGTAAGCCATTCGAGAAAGAAGTTCAAAATAAATTGGCTTAAAATAATAATAAAAATAATATAGCAATCCCAGACAGTGTAGCCTTTTCCTGTAAATAGTACCCTTACAAACAACACTCTTGCCAGAATGAAAGGTGATGGTATATTGGAAGAGATGCAACTGATTTTATGGCGATATCAGTCATATATGTTCCTGCATATTAAAAATATGATGTAAAACTGGATTTTAAAATATTATATATATATATATTGTGGCAATGGATGGGAGTGGTTTTCCACAGGCCTCTCAGAGTGGAATTAGCTATGGATCTAACAGTCTGCAGGTAAAAGGCTGTAAACCAAGTTATATACAGGTGAAGCACTGTGCTTAGGTTCAGTTATGTACAGGTCTGAGACATGTGATAAAGTAAATGTAAAAGGTGATTTACTTACATGCTTTAACGTGTTTGTATCCACAGCTAACAGCAGAGCCGATAGGGGTGGCTGTACTGAATAGGCGTTACAGAGCACCTGAGGAGACTTCCTTTAAAGACAAGGTGGGAGTGTCGCCTGTCAGTCATCCAAGCCTGTGGGAGGAGACATGTGTATTTAACCTTGAGTTGTGCTCTTGTCAGATGTGAATGAACTAGTTAGCCAGTCAGTAGAGAGCTGGTCTGTGTCTAGTACGCTGTAGGGTCACCAGGAGGTGCAAGAAAAAGGGAATGCTTGCTGGTGTCATCCTGACAGAGGAAGTGTTATCTATTGTGATGTAAACAATAAATATATTTGATTTAAAACAAGAAGTTTTCATGTTGCTGATATCTGCTGGGTGTTCTTGCAACAGAAGGTGACAAAAGTGCCACGAGAAGGGTGCGGTTTTGTTACAATATATACAGAGGTGGTAGAGGCTAATACAATACAGCAATCACAGTGGCCTAGTGGTTAGCACTTCTGCCTCACAGCACTGGGGTCATGAGTTCGATTCTCGGGCATGGCCTTATCTGTGTGGAGTTTGTATGTTCTCCTCGTGTTTGCATGGGTTTCCTCCGGGTGCTCCGGTTTCCTCCCACACTCCAAAAACATTCTGGTAGGTTAATTGGCTGCAATCGAAAAATTTACCCTTGGGTTCAAGGGCCTGCTGGAACTTGTAGTTCCCCAATGTCCAGCACGCCCTGATAGCCATGGGTAAGCTGGTGCTTATAGGGTCGCGTCATTTGGCCCTGCCCTCTAAACAACAATTGCCTTTTCGGACCAATTGGAGCAGAGGGCGGGGTCACAATAATGCGTGATTAGCGTCCTAAGCCCCGTCCCCGGTCACTGTACTGTTTCGGTGGTTAGGAACTGGGAGCTTAGCCTGCTCTCCCAGGAGTCCGGGAGGACTCCCAGAAATCCTGGACATTCCGAGAGAGTAGGCAACTATGACTAAACGGAAGGAGTGAACTGGGTAATAGGAGAAATTTCAGACACACTGTGAGGAGTATTTAATCTAGGTATAAAAAGAGAGGACATGCTAGACAATATTAGATGGGGAATAGAGGATAATGTTGGATCAGTGGGTTATGGCAGCTAACTTGGAGACCATTGAAGGAACATTATGATTTGGTTTGGTGTTGTTGAATCATAGTTGGACAATTCATATGACTGTACTGTAATTAGTCCTAGTTACCCTCTCTTAAGGAGGGAAGCAGTGAATATATAACGTGTTGGAGTACATCTATATGTTAGAAGGGACCTGAAACTCTTTATGAAGGACGAGGTTCACGCTGGAAAATGTGATGAGGCTGAAATATAATTTCAAATATTATTGGTGGCACCACAGGATATGGGTATGATGACAAGATACGTATTGGAGAATGTTATAAGTCTACTTGTATAAATGTTGAGGAAGAGTTTCAACTCCAATCAAAGGTAGAAAAGGCTGTGGAATGGGGCAATATTTTAAATATAGGATATTTTAATTCCCCTGTAATAGAGTAGTGTGATGGGACTGCTAGCACTCAAAAGGGTGACAGATTTTAAGCTCACTGCAAGACAATTTCATGGGTCAGTGAGTAGAAGTTTCAACTACAAAAAAAGTGCTCAGTTGGATCTCGTAATCTCAAACAATACATATCTTATCACAAATGTTAAAATGAAGCAGAACCTGTAGTATAGTAATCACAATGAGGTTGCTTTTATGCTATAAGAAATATGTGTATATTGTTTGAAAAGACAACACTTAATTTTATAGAAGGCTTATCTCCCCATACTGAGATAATCAACAGAGGGTGACACAAGGTAAGGCTAGGTACACACTGAAGAATTTTCTGACCAGCGTGTTATCTACAACGATTTTACGATTGAAGGTCCGATTTCTCAGGCGATTCATGCGTACACACTGACACAATTTACCTTCAGATATGTGCTCTTCATCAGGTCCTCTAGTTAATTAGAGAATAACAGCACAATAGTCACTCAGTCATTCATTCCTGTCACACTCATTAAAACCGCCTTGTTATAGCTAGTCACATGTCCTTACGAATACCGCTAGTTTCTGTGAGTCTGCAACAAAATTTTCACTATCAGAACGAACAATCAAACTATTCCATCTACAGCACTCTCTACATTTAAGTCACCGGGACATGCGCATTGCCGGCATCAGCTAAAAAGACAATGACTCTGTAACATCTATGGAGATCGCGATTGTGAGTGAATGCACACTACATGATCGAAAGGTGGTTGGAGGTGATTGGGGGACATACGCCCACTCAGTTTGAGGAAAGGTAGAGGTACGTGTTGCTTGTTGAGACACTAACCCCTTCCCCACATGTGACAGGTTTCCACCGTGCCACAAAGGGACATGATGCTTTATTTCTACATACCTAGGCCAAGTCTAGTTCAATTACCATGACTCTTAATAGTGTTAATACGATCATCAATTGTGTCACAATATAAATGGGATACCTTGTAAATACATGGTTTTTAAAATTTTTCTTATCTGTATAAAATAATATCAAACCACTTAAAGCCCTTCTGTAAAATTATCTGATTAACTGTATCTACAGATTAAATGTATACCTGACTTGCAATGGACTTTTGGGGGTAAATTTATCAAGCTGCGGGTTTGGAAAAGTGGAGATGTTGCCTAAAGCAACCAATCAGATTCTAGCTGTCATTTTGTAGAATGTACTAAATAAATGATAACTAGAATCTGATTGGTTGCTATAGGCAACATCTCAACATTTTCAAACGCACAGCTTCATGAGAAAGAGAAAGAGAGACAGAGACAGAGACAGAGACAGAGAATGTCTGTGAGACAAGGTGTCTCACAGACATTCCGGAGACACTTCACGCCCAGAGTGTTAGGCTGTAGTGAAACAAGTTTTGAGGGAGATTAATGCAGGATATGGCCATTACATTGACAGATTATTATTCTAAAGGGTTCAATTATATGGCTCCAGTTTATATGAACTACAAGATACATCAACTGAATTTTAATTACACAGGAGAGAAATGAACTTTAGCAATAATGAAATATGAGAATGGGTTGAACATGAGGAACGTTTATCTTATTTCATTCTTTTAACTAAATACATACATACATATACACATACATATACATACATACACACATATATATACACACACATACATACACATACATACACATATACACATATATATACACATACATACATACATATATATATATATATACATATACATACACACACACATATATATATACATATATACACACATACATACATACACATATATATATATATATATATATATATATATATATATACATATATACATACATACATACATACATACATATACATATATACATATACATATATACACACATACGGGTTTCCTTCTGTACCATCTGTTATAGCAGGCAATTTATTTTAGGCAAAAGTTTCATTAATAACTAATTCAATAATGTTCACAACAGACTTCTTGAACATGTTTTTGAAGCTTTCCACAATGAACAGATAAAGTATTGGGGTAAAACAAGAATTAATACAAGACAAACATGTTGATAAGACTTGTAATGTTCGCAGGGTACTTTCTTGGAATCTTCCCTTCTCCACGGACATTCCGTACCATATATGGTAAGGTGTCCAAGCAATAAAGAACGATAGGATAGCAATAATCATTATCTTGTAGGGTCTACTAGACCTGGCCAGGTGTTCCTTCTTCATCTTGATAAAAATTTGGAGATAACAGTTTGTAATAATAGTAAATGGAATTAGTAAACCCACGAACAAACGGACAATGAACAGGCCCCACTTAATCTGCTGTCCATTCCACTTTCCAGAAAAGGTAAAATCATTATAGCATATAGTGACATTATTGTCATACTTTATCTGCCGAAACAGAAGGTAAGGAGAGGTAAACAAAAGAGCCAAAATCCACAAACAGGAACAGATAACGGAAGCATACCGAGGATTCATGTGTCTCTTGTACCAATGTGGATGAAAAACCAAGCAGTAACGGTCAATACTGATTGTTACAAGGACAAATACTGATGTGTACATCGTAAAAGACACAAACGCGTTAATAATTTTGCACATAAACAGTCCAAACATCCAGTGGGGTTCCATCATAAAGTAAACGGCGACGAATGGAATGATGAGCGTAAAAAAGAGATTGGCCAAGATAAGATGAGAGAAATAAGTGATAGTTATGGTTTTTCTCATCCTGAACCAAAGGACCCAAAGATATAAAGAATTCCCAAACAATCCAAACACAAATGTCAACAGCAAGAGCAGAGATGATATTATTTTGGGGGCTGTAAAAGGCTGGTGAATTGTCCCATTACTTGTGTCGAAGTGAAAACTTGAGTTTAAGTTAACAGTCATTGTATACTGAAAGACATAAAATAAAAACAATAAAATTATAAAGCATTGAAGACAAATAAAGCCGTTTCCTGTGAACATTGGGTGAAAGATTGCGTCTCTAAGGATTCTGCATTCTCTACCTCTGGCATGTCAAACTAAAAACCCCAACCGGGCCAAATAATGAAAGTCTAAGATTGTGTGGGCCACAAGAAAACTACAAATAAATAAATACCCATCGTTGGCACACACGGGTAATATATTTGATAAACAATCTACAAGAAATGTACTTGAACGCAAACTTACCAAACAAATAAAAATAATGTTTTGAACACAGTCACAGATTACCTAGTACCAAGCACTTAGCTTAAATTACAAAAGCGCGCTGTTCTGACTGCTTGCGACAACATACAGCGTGGGTGGAGGCAGATGAGCGGAATCGGAGTGCACGTGTCACGTGACACTGGCGGGGAAGGTTGACTGAACTGACACGCAAACTGTCCTGTCGCATTTAGTGCAGTTTTAAGTCATTTAACCAAATAAAATAAAAAAAACAGGCCGCCTTCCACCTATTATCGTATACTAACGCAAAAAATATACATTTGGGCCGCCAATTTAACGCGTCTGCTCTACCTTGAAATGCTGTACATGATCTCACTGTACAATAATCATCTACTATCTTTTCAAAAAATGTCACATGGTAGGAGAAACTTCCCTTTATCTTGCAGTCTGACATACTTTTAGATGTATTTTAACAAAGAAAAGAAGCACATTTTGTACCTCCAAATTGTTTTGTTTTTATATACTCAATAACAGGCTCTGTCCTCTCGGAATATTTAAAAAAAACAAATCTGCAGATGAATATTGTGTCCATGGGTACATTGGCAACCATAGAGGTTAATCATTTCTACGCCCTGAAAAGCATAAAGAGCTTAGTACTGTGGGTAGGTGGAGTAACCTGGAAATGTGCAAAGTTTGTTACTTTTATTAAATAATCTTGCACGCAAGGAAGTAAACTTATTCACTTTTTTTGCAATTCAGTGCAAAAGTGTCACAAAATGTCCTTTACCAAGATATGCCCTGATTGTACCCAATTCTCCTGTAATCTGTGCAAATGTCTGCAGCCCTGCAAATACCTCCATTCTAAAACTCATAGTTATGCAATCTGTGGAAGGGTTGGGCACATGTGTGATGTCACAAAACAGTATTATAAGTATTATATGCCAATTTCTCTCCCTGTCAATGACCTTCCCAAGGAAATCATACGTCTAGTTGACATGATTTTTTTTTGCAAATTTGCATTAAAATGTTCAAATGAAAAAAAACCTCTCAATGTCATGTAGGATCCTTTCATCACTTCTAACACAGGATAGTGTTAAAACATATACAATTGCAAAAAAAAAATGTAAATTGAACATACCCACTTTCAACAACTGCTTGTTCATCCGTAAGATACAAGTAACAGAATGAGATTGTGGGAATGCACTTAACAGAGTTATAGGCACAATGGCACAAACTCAAAATAACTATACTTCCACTTTCACATTTATTGTGCAGACCGGATATTAACAGCATTAAATAGGTTACTTTCTGCTGCTTTCTGACCTTATGTCTTGCTTATTTAGTTAATGCGTGCAGACAGGTCGAAAATAACACCACTATGCTAATCTTTTTGTATTAAAGGGATTGTACTAGTGTTTGTATTAAAAGGGATACATCCCCCTTCTCCTTTGACAGACCTAAAAAAGTTTTGGGTATCCCATGCCAAAATAACATGGAATATGTTTGGTGTTAAGCCTCTAAGAGATTGACTCTAAGGCGAGGTTCAACTTTCTCTTGCCTAATCAGCTACTACAGGGTGCTCTTTAAAAAACAAAGGTTGTATATTACATGTAAATTACACTTTAGACATGCACTCGGTCACGTAATATATGTAGCTAAATATATTTAATGAAATACAAACATCATACGCATTCAAACAATAATACTGATTGCAAGGGAAACAGCTGGTAAAGAATGTATATCACCCTATAAGACGATATGTTAGCACAGGAGGACTAATTTTAGAAAGGTATCAAGTCCAAATAATTTATCTATTACATTCTATAGAATGATAGCTAGAATCTGATTGGTTGCTATGGGCAGCACCTCCACTTCCCGTTTTAGATGGTTGGATATATATATACACCCCATAAAGTTAGTATTTGAGGATTAACGTTTTTTGGTTAAGTAAGTGAAACAGCCATATAGAATACAAACTTTTGATACTAAAAAATAACTTTCACTACCTATATAAGACAAAAGAGGACACATAGAACCTTTAAAATGGATCTCTACTCTGTACATACAGTCTAAACAAAATCACATTACAGAAAGTCAAATTACCTGAAATATATTTTTGAATTTCTATCCTGAAATTCTGATCTTTTTTTTTTAGCATCAAAACAGCAAAATCAAATTTTCACTTTTGCTTTCTGCTTCTTTTTTTAACATTCATCATCAACATCATCACCAACATTTATTTATATAGCGCCGCCAGATTCCGTAGCGCTTTACAATTGGGAACACAGAGTAATAAAACAATATTGGGTAATACAGAGAGTTAAGAGGGTCTGCTCACAGGCTTACAATCTATGGGACAATAAATTATTTCAACACTATGACTAAGTAGAGTTGTTACAAAAGCAAACCACATATTTCAATAAACAGCTGTAGAAAACATAAAACATGAATAGAGAATAAAAACACTGAATGAGCTCTATGAATTATGTACTGTTACAGATATTTATTCATATATATGACGTACAGAACGTTCTATTCTGTTCCGTTTTATTTTTCTTAGTATTCTAAAGCAAGGATATTACAAAATAATGAGGACCAGAGTTCCACTTCTTCTCACAAGGAAGACACAGATGAGTACTATTATTTTAGACTGACAGAGCAATTTCAAATTCTCATTGATCATCCCCAGGTAAACCTTTGGGAGGCTTGTTGCGAAAAATGGAAAATGATTGACACCAAAAAGTTTGAACAAATTATTTGTAAGACACTAGATATATGAAATGAAGAAAGTAATTTGAGACAAAACAGCAATTATTGGCAAATCAGTTGGCAATGTGCCAAGCCCAAATAAAAACCGTTCAGCAACGTTTTGGAAATAGAAGGAGACCATCAGAATATTAGGGTTCACCATTCAGTATAGAGTCATATTTAAGTAACTTATCTATCCCCCAGACACTATTTAGCTTTAAACTGTACAGTAGCAACAGGGAAACATTGTGCTGCGTTTCTTACAGGTACAAGAGGCAATTACAATCTACAACTTGGGACAAACACAGTTTTAGGGCTAGATTTACTAATCTGCGGGTTTGAAAGAGTGGAGTTGTTGCCTATAGCAACCAATCAGATTCTAGCTGTCATTTATTTAGTGCATTCTACAAAATAACAGCTAGAATCTGATTGGTTGCTATAGGCAACATCTCCACTTTTTCAATCCCGCAGTTTAGCAAATTTACCTCTTAGTCTCAGTAGGTGGTTAGGACAATGAGAGGAAATAGAGGTGTGTTCTACCCTGTCTGCTTGCACCAATAACTAGAGATATACAGGGGCCTATTTATCAAAAAATCCTTTTGCCAGCAATTATGGGTGACTTAGTCTGGAAAAAAGGCTTGTAGACTCATGGGACAAAGGCTGGCGATGACCCATGACTGGCGAGGAGACGCGTTAATTCTTCTCTCTCCGGCCGTTACCTTTTTTGGTCTGTGCAATGTGTATGATAAGCCCTATAATGCCATATAATATCCCACAGTTTATAAGATAATTTGCAAGCTCCTTCTGAAAGATATACAAGCGTAAATGAATGTCTTTCTAAGCAGTTCGCTGGAAACCTGAAGAGTTTATCTGATGTATAACTCCAGTCTCTGACACCACACTTCCTTCCCTATGGGCTGCAATAGAATTTGACTAGCCATCTAGACCACAGTTGATTTCTTTAACAGTAACATCAACGTTGTAGTTCCGTGCAAAATAGTTAACTCTAGGCAGCGCCGGTGCTAGGGTTCTCAGCGCCCTAGGCAAAATTTCAAGATACCGCCCTGCCCCTCCCGAAACCACACCAAATACCTGCCTCACAGACTCTTACCAACTCGACTGTGTGCAAAAAAATAGCCTTACCTTCTCCAGCGGTCCAGATGCAGTGATGTTTGATGCAGAACGCTGTCCAGACTCCACTGCAGACACAGGATTTCTAGAGGGAAGGTATTCAGGTGTTAGATTTCGGAACACCTGCATCACACCACTGGACCCCCCTCTGTACCACACCACTGGACCCCCCTTTGCATCACTTGCAAACTATGGTGTAGAAATTGTACCCCATAGATTGCAAGTCAAATATAGAGCATGAGGTGGCAATAAAATAATTATTTTATCCACCATAGTTTTAAAATCAAATATGCAGCATGGGTAGCCCTTATATATAAAAATAATAATAATAATAATAATAATAATACAAAAAAATAAAAATAGAGATACTCACTTTTTCTTATTCCTGAAGCTGGTCAGCAAATGCAGGGGACCTCTTCAATGGCTGCCCATCGCTCCTCGGGTTCTCACAACGAAGGAGGAGGGTGGAGCACAGCGGTGCATGCTGGGAGGGGAGGGAGGAGTCGGTAAATAACTTTAATCACAGACAGTGTGAGACTATTAATGGACCGCCGGACAATGGGAAGGTCACATGATCACTGACATCAGTGATCAAGTGAGTGCATCGGGAAGCCCGGGCGCATCCATTCTCAGGAAGAAGAGGGCCACTACAAAACCGCTGACTAGATTTTCTAATCTAGTCAGCGGTGTGGGACATAAGTACAGTGACGGAGGTGCTCCTCCGCCGCTGCACTTATGTCCCACACCGCTGACTAGATTAGAAAATCTAGTCAGCGGCGCCCTGCAGGTTCCGGCGCCCTAGGCAACTGCCTAAGGTTGCCTAACCTTGATAAACCTTTCAAAGGCAGCATTTAGTCAGAATCCATTATTTATTATGGATCTCTAACTTAATAAATATATAATTCGCTGGACCAAAAAGCCTCGAGTTCATTATTTAAACCATTTGAAAAGATTGTAGCTGAAGATTTAAACCCAATGGGTGTTTTACCGTGGTCATTTGTAAAGGATTTAAACCACCTTAAATAATTGATCGAACAAGTAAATGGTACAATATCATCTAAATACGGCCACACGTGATGATCATGTGACTTACTTTGAGCACTGGACGTCAAGATTATAATGTCCAATTTGGCCATAAACATTGATAACAAAATTGAAGAAATCTGAGTCTTTGGACCAAACACTGGATTGGTTCCCACATACGCATACAGATGGGGCAGCCATCTTCTCACTAAGGGCAGAACGGTGGCGTGGTGGTTAGCACTTCTGTCTCACAGCACTGGGGTCATGAGTTCAATTCCTGACCATGGCCTTATCTGTGTGGAGTTTGTATGTTCTCCCCGTGTCTGCGTTGGATTCCTCCAGGTGCTCCAGTTTCCTCCCACATTACAAAATACTAGTAGGTTAATTGGCTGCTAAAATAACCCTACTCTGTGTCTGTGTGTGTATATTAGGGGATTTAGACTGAAAGCTCCAATGGGCCAGGGACTGCTGTGAGTTCTCTGTACAGAGCTGCGGAATTAGCGGCACTATATAAATAGCTGCTGCTGATTATTTACAAACCTGTCCAATCCTAACATTTCTGGTAGTGTCATTACTGGGCATTGGGGATTTTTTTAATATTATTATGATAAAGGAACAAAAATGATTTTACAAAACACATTGTGAACTCGCAATGATCCATTAAATCAGGGGTAGGCAACCTGCGGCTCTCCAGGTGTTGTGAAACTACAAATCCCAGCATGCTTTGCCACCTATCTGCTGGTTATCTACTGGCAAAGCATGCTGGGACTTGTAGTTTCACAACACCTGGAGAGCCGCAGGTTGCCTACCCCTGCATTAAATGTTGCAACAACACTGATGCATTAACTGGTCATATAAGAGAATAAAAATGTTATTGAACATTAAAGGACAATTAATAGGAAATTCCTTAAACCCTACATATAGTTTTGTACCAGCTTAGTGAGCTAATACTAATAATTGATGACCCCGCAAGACCTGTAAAAAATGTTTTATACAAGCCATCATCAAATATTTTCCTAGTACGGATTCTGAAGTCTGATATTCTGTGAGTATAAGGTTTCATAGTCTGATTATATAGATCTCATAAATTTGATATATAATATAATGACTATGTATTATTTGCTGTAAGAAAATCTACAATTATTTGCAACATTTTTGTGATAGCTGTTCCTCAATCGATGATACAGTTAGAAGGGTTAGTCATTGTTCTTTGAAGTTAAAAACTAATTGAGGCTATGAGTGACGGCATCACCTTGTTGAATTCTTTCTTGAAGTTGTACAGAATGAAGAGGTAAAGAAAAAGTCAGAACAATTGACATAATCATTGTTGCTTGGAGAATGTTTTCTCGAATCGATTCTGTTCCAAATCGATTCCTTTATGCACCAAAAATCGGGAAACAAAATGGTATCAAGAAGCTTTGAAATAACTCAGAATAAAACAAGGACAATTTCATGTCATTTAACTTCCCAGAGAGGGTGAAATCATTGTAGCAGATAATAAGTTGGATGTTGTTACTGAACGTTCCACTTGATGGGTGTCACAGAGGGTAGGATACCATTTTACGATACTGCTAATTCCGACACAGTTTATACCAAAGAATTCTGATCCCAAGAATGCTTATAAAAAAGCAAATGCAGACTTACAATAAAAAAAAAGACCCTGTACAGCACAGACATACCTCCGATTGCACTAAATGCCGGCAGTTGCAATGGACGCCAGTTATGGCGAGAGTGAGATTTCTGAATTTAAAGCGCTAATGCCAGGACAAGACAAGTGTATAATGTTGAAGTCTTTATCCTAATTGTAATTCTAACCCTAACCTTTAAATTAGATAAAGGCAGCATCGGGTCCTGGCATTGCCGCTTTAAGTCCGGATCGCTAACCGTCGGCATGATAAACAACGTCAATTGCAACTGCCGGCATCAGGATGGCCAACATGACTACCCCCGATCACAAATGTTGTGGGCTGTATTGCAACTACAAAAAAAATTAGAAAATATTTTGATACGCTGTATGCTTCTATAGTGAATGGGTCTCATAACCCTAGTTAATGTCATATACATTGTTACCATATACGGAACTCGGCGGTGACTCCTAATATCTGTAATAAATTAAAGTAGGGCGTATATTATTCTTTATAATACACTTTTTCTTTACATAAACATTTACCGAACACATAGGCCCCGACCGACACACAGACTCACAATGTGTAACACAATTATTATCCAGCATAAAAACACTTTCCCTCCAGTTCCTTACGCTTCTTTTCCTACAACTTGGTAATGGTAAAAGCCATTCTCTTAGAGTTCCTTTAGTGGGATCTTGTCCCACTTGAAGATCCTCACGTCTCTCTGCGTTAGGCTTAGAGACACTACAGCAGGGGAAAGCAAAAGTACCACACACACACACACACACACACACACACACACACTGTAGGCCTGATTAAGGATGGAACGCAAGCTTAACTTGCAATTTAAAAAGTTACACACAAGGGTATGATTACGTCCACCTTAATCAGAGATGAAGGTACGTCCATGTCTGAATGAGCAACAATTTTGTGTCCACTTAACAGACACACCTCTCAGGCACGTACGCCCAACTTGCGAACACGTACAAAAACCTTCTATAGGATACACTTCCTATGAAGTATCATTTAAACCTGAATCACCAAGATAATGCAGCAGGAACAACTTCCTCACATGGAAAAGAAAAAAAAAAAAAACATTTCTACAACAGGTTCAGCAAATCCTAATCTATGGCCGAGTGACCACAGCCTCAATAAGCATCTGCGAATCATTCAAATACCTCTAATCCTTGTCTGAACCCATAAGCAATTGCTCAAACATGCCCCTAATGTTTATTGCCTATATTAGAACAACCTTCTTCCGTAACGCCTCTTCAGGCGTCAGGAATAGGTGCGAAATAAGTTGCAAGTCTGAAGAGCATACAATCACTTTCTGACCATGCGCAATGCTATATAAAAAAACAAAAAACAAACGGGTGTACATCACACTGTTATTAGGTTTACTACTTGTCCAAACGTCATATACATTATGGGGAAAAATAACACTTTACTCAAAAAACTGAAGACAGAAAGCAGTAATAAATAATAAAATGGTATTGTACCACAAACAGCAAGTTTACCTATTGCCCACGAAGATGTAGCAGTCCCCCACTGAATATAGTGTATTCACATCTGGAGTGTCCGCTTTCCTTCCAGGAAACATTTTGGCCGCAGGTACGAACGACACAAAGTTTAACTTAGAAATTGCAACACAAAGAGTATAACGGTAGAACTAAAAATGAAAGTATTCCATGCTTGTTGAACATCTCACTCCAAAACCATGGGCATTATTACAGAACCGGTCTTCGTTTGATAACATGCGACTAAATCCTAGGTGCCCAAACTGTGCGCCGTGACTCCCAGGGGTGCCGTGGCCAGGAAGAAAAAGTAAAAAAAAAGAAAAGCTTACCAATCCGGCAGCGCCCGGGACCCAGCAACCTCCTCCCTCCTCACTGAATGCCATATTCAGTGTGAAGTGGCAGGAGAGAGGATACTGGATCCTGGGCGCCGCCGGATTGGTAAGCTTTTCTTTTTTTACTTTTTCTTCCTGTCCACAGCGGTAAGCAGAGGGGGCAGAGCGCGGGAAGCAGAAAGTATGCAGAGGAGGCTGAAAGTATGCAGAGGGGGCTGAAAGTATGCAGAGGGGGCACAGAGTGTGTGGATGCAGAGGGGGCAGAGCGCGGGAAGCAGAGGGGGCAGAGCGCGGGAAGCAGAGGGGGCAGAGCGCGGGAAGCAGAGGGGGCAGAGCGCGGGAAGCAGAGGGGGCAGAGCGCAGATGCAGAAAGTATGCAGAGGGGGCTGAAAGGATGCAGAGGGTGCACAGAGTGTGTGAATGCAGAGGGGGCAGAGCGCGGGAAGCAGAGGGGGCAGAGCGCGGGAAGCAGAAAGTATGCAGAGGGGGGCTGAAAGGATGCAGAGGGTGCACAGAGTGTGTGGATGCAGAGGGTGCAGAGCGCGGGAAGCAGAGCGCGGGAAGCAGAGGGGGCAGAGCGCGGGAAGCAGAGGGGGCAGAGCGCGGGAAGCAGAAAGTATGCAGAGGGGGCTGAAAGGATGCAGAGGGGGCACAGAGTGTGTGGATGCAGAGGGGGCAGAGCGTGGGAAACAGAGGGGGCAGAGCGCGGGAAGCAGAGGGGGCAGAGCGCGGGAAGCAGAAAGTATGCAGAGGGGGGCTGAAAGGATGCAGAGGGGGCACAGAGTGTGTGGATGCAGAGGGGGCAGAGCGCGGGAAGCAGAGGGGGCAGAGCGCGGGAAGCAGAAAGTATGCAGAGGGGGGCTGAAAGGATGCAGAGGGGGCACAGAGTGTGGATGCAGAGGGGGCAGAGCGCGGGAAACAGAGGGGGCAGAGCGCGGATGCAGAAAGTATGCAGAGGGGGCTGAAAGGATGCAGAGGGAGCACAGTGTGAGTTAGCTGTAAATTATTCTTTGACAGAAATATGTAAAATATATAAAAATATTATTTTTCCCTTGGATTTATGTATATTATTTTTTGAATACAACTAAATAAGTATCTCTGTCCTGACCTAAATACTTATTATGTTTTTTGACTACTTATAAAACAGGACTACTCGATAATTATATTGGAGGGGTGCCTTGACAAAATTATGAAGACTCTAAGGGTGCCACGAACTGCAAACGTTTGGGAACCACTGCACTAGTTTGAATATTTGCTATACCTGGGGAAACCATGAAAACCTTCATAGAACTAGCAAATGTTTGGTTTATGTTTGTAAAATTCCATTCCCCAAGTATTAAAATATAAACAATGTAATTTTAATGTGCATTCAGAATAAAAAAAACGGTAGTTTAATCTGGAAAGCTACCTATGGTAAACTTAAATTTTATTATGTATAAGATTTTTTTTTGTTTTAAACTTTTTCTTAGAAAGTGGGCTTTCAAAACGCAAATTACATCCACAATTTATAATTCTTCCCAGAACCATACTATGACTCATTGTCATTCTAACTAAAATCTTATACAAATTTGCAATCATTTGAATGATCTCTGGAATCAATTTGCTTATGTTGTGCCATATATCAAGTTGTGCCAGATTAAGTCACGTGTATAAAATATTTTAATGATTACTGCACTACCTTGCCACAGAAAAAGTTATGTACGGTCGTATTTTAATCAGAAATCAGAATATAAGGATTTGGGGACAATAGTTTATAGTAACATTCTTTATATAAAGAAACAAAAAAACAAAACTAAACCAAAAAACAAACTGAACACATACAATTTTGAAATCTAGGGAGTAGCATAGAAATCACTTTGATCCCTTTTAAAAGGAAACAAACTAAAATAGAAATTAAATGCGACTTCTTGTGGACCAAAATTGACGGAGCCATTTATGTGAAGGTGCACACTATAAAACGTACCCACTAAATAAGTTGTGTGGAGGAAAATAATCCCCCACCCAAGTGCTGCGATCATTTAAGTTGCGTCACTACTGCACGTGGACTCTTGTATGCAAAATTATTTACATTACAGCAACCTATACTTATTCTGTGTAATATACAGAGCACGTTCTGTCAAAGCAACCCAAACTGAAAACAATTGTTTGTATTTCACTTTATTTTACACTGAAGGCAGCTTGGGTGATAGACAATAGCTTGTTGCATTTCAACTAATTTACCAAATGCGCATTTTGTGACACTTGCGATGGAACGGTATGAAATTTCTCTCATTCATCTCGCTAATCTTCATTTTAGAAAGAATCGGGAGGGTGGAGAGATTGTGGCAATAAATGTAGGACTTGTTGGACTTAAACAGCATTAACACAAATAAATTTATTACAACATGGAAATGTAGTGTTTTTAAGTGTTAAAACAACGTGAACAAAAGGGGCAGCCAAATCCATTCAATTCTTCGGCTAGTTTCTGCCAGGACAGTTACCTAGGACAGGGAGCCAATCAGAAGTTTAACTGATAAAGGGTTGCCCAACCATTATTAAACAGCATTGTATACCATTAAAGACACACAGACATGAAAGCATTAAAAACCAAAACAGAGTTGCCATATTCCCTTCCCAGTATATTTAGTTTATTCCTTGTCATAAAAACAAAGCACCCATATGAACAAATGATCCCCTTCTGTGTCCATCAGAACAATGAAATAGCATATTAGGGTTGAAAGTCACAGCCGATAATTTATTGTAGGTAATGTTCAGCGTTACAGGAAGGTAGCAGAGATCCAGGAGGCTGTGGGAGATAAAACGACACCACTGAGCGGAACTGAACCGAGGGCAGGTCGCGGTGTGGAGTCATGAGCACAAACGTGAGTGGGAGTCGTGCAGGGAAACTTTTTGCCCTGGTGGTAGCGGTGTGTCACCGTGGGCTTCTGAAAATGGATATCCTCATGCCAGAGCCAGCACTAAGAGACAAAGAATATAGTTTAAAAACCGGGAAAAACAAACATCAACGTTTTATTAAATGCAAACAACCAGATGGCTCCGTAGAGCCATTTAGAGGACAGATACACATTGGTAAAAGTGTACTTGGGTCCACTAGACACAAACTGAAATATAGGACTGGTTCCCATCTTCTTGCTAGCAGAGCCAAGAATTGCTGGAATTCTCTTGGTTTTCCAGCCGAATTAGGCCAGTAATGCCTTAGACTAGCTTACCTTGACCCTAATCTTCCAATGCACGGACTCCAAGGTGGAACACCGCTGAAATCCAAGGTATAACGTCACTGGGGGAGGGGTAAACCATTCTTTCCTAGAATGTTCAGCAAGGCCCCAGTGGATTCTAGGAATTCTAAGTACTCCCAGCACCTCTACGTGTACTTGCTAGTTATCCCTTAACACAGCTGTTCCCTCTATAGATGCTGCTGCACTGCTGACTCAGAAAGGCTGTGTATTTTTCACCAACGTACTGCCTGCTGGAGGCATTCAAGCCTGGATCCCAGCCCCCAGGTAATTAGTCATTGGAGACCGACTTTTACTTATGATATTCCACCCAAAACAGAATTTTCAAACCTGTATAATCCGTGAAAGCTTTAACAATAATTATGGTTGTCAGTAGCTACCGACAATTAAATACCTGTAAGTGCTTCCTGTGCAAAGTATTTCACGTCTACATCTTGGTCTTGAGTTAGCTTCTCCAGGACTGGTTTTACATCATTCAGCAAGGTACTGAAACAGAAGAGATTAATGAATATTCAGCTACTTTAAAAAGAAACGAGTCATTACACAAGATCATCCTTATAGACGTTCTCTGAGGCGTACAGCACTGAACACATTACAAATGAGTGATGTCAAGTGGACGTGATATCTAACTGGTGCTATCAGATTCTCAAGATTTACACAGCAAAGCAATCCTAGAGAACGGCCCTGGAGTGCTTCATCTAGTACGGAGTACATGGATACCTAATAGGAGTATGTTTTAATTAAGGCATTGGCTAGTTAACAAGCAGATCCTGCGAAAGACACTTCTGGGTTGTATAACATCCCCCTTCACTTCCCAAACACAAACCGCAGTAGGCTGAGGGTATGGCTTTGACCAAATTAAATCCAAAATCAGATGTACGTGAGGAGACTGCACAGTGCAACAATTGACCTATTAAAATTACACCATAATTGTGATTATAATATGTATACTACCAATAACAAATGCCTAAAAAAAAAACCAAAAAAAACACCACACACATACATATATATATATCTATATCTATATCTATATCTATTATATCTATTATATCTATATCTATATCTATATCTCCCTCTATCTACTATATAAGTGCCTAGTGGCGTGTGTGGAAAAAAAAAAACAAGCTGCAGCGCCACCTGCTGGGCAGAGTTATACACTGACATATATTTCTTGAAGGAGAAGTGACAGTTGGGAGTGGTTGGTGGTTGCCGGGGGTGACAGTGGGGAGTTTTTAACACCTTAAGTAGCTTGATGAAGGATGTGGCGATGAAGATGAAGGATGAGGTGATGGAGAAAAATGATGAGGTGGTGACATGTGGACAAAACCACGTTAAAAAAGGGGGGTTGCGTCGGGAAGTAACGCTCTTCCCCTGAGGAGGCCTGGGCTAGGCCCAAATGCATGACAAGAACCTTTTTAAGACCTTAAGTAGCTTGATTTGACTAGAATGCATGAGTATCATGCACGGGTTAACTTGTGTAAAAAAAAATAATATATATATATATATACACACACCCCAACTGTACTGCAGGACAGGAAAGCTATATTAATATTAATCAGTTGTATGTAAATAATTTTTCAGTACATAGAACAATTGAGTGTGGGGATCAAGGTCATTTTAGATTTAAAAAAAACCCACCAAAAAAAAAAAAAAAAAACATAACAGAAAAAAACAACTTTTATTGTACCCTGTAACTCAACTTTATTTGGAAATTATGAAAATGTATTCTGTGAACATTCTCCACCTCCCAGGGATGCTAAATTGCCAGGATGTTTCTGCTATCGATGTACCATAGGGGTTCTTGCAGTGCCCAAGGCGTTGCAACGGCTCTGAGCTGTCAAGCAGTGAAGTCTCTCCATGCAGAGCGTTAGGGAAGTTGGAAAAATAAATAAAAATACCAATTTTAAAAAGAAGTGAAAAAGTTTAGGGATTGACGGCATCTCTTTTCTAGTGCCATCTGGGATCGATCTAGTTGCCGATTAGACTTTATTTTTTGCAGAGGGTAGAAGTTCATTCAGATCGAATCTCAAATAAAACGTTAATCCAATTACAATGAACTAATCCAACTTTTAGAGACCACATATTAAACTGTAAAGAGACACCGGCTACTTCAGACCGCAACCGGCTGACAAAGTTGCTTCAAGACTTTAATATAATATAATGGCTCTTACATTAGATACAGACTGGGTTTATACGAATAGCAATTAATTTGAACAAAGAACATTTCTTCTCTGTAAATTTGCCCATTCATATATTACATGTATGGGGCAGGATCACCCAGACATCTTTATTTAAGTAAAATCAAGTCTAATACTGTAAAATTTAACAAAGCAGAAAATATATGGCGTTATACAATGGATAACTGGTCCTTTACATCTCTCAGTGTTACAGTTAATCATCATTTGTATAGCGCTACCTATTCTGCAGCGCTGTACAGAGACTATTTGTCACTCACATCTGTCCCTGCCCCATTGGAGCTTACAGTCTAAATTCCTTAACACACACGTTAATTTTGGCAACAGTCAATTAACCTACCAGTATGTTTTTGGAGTGTGGGAGGAAACCGGAGCACCCAGACCCACGCAAACACGGGGAGAACATACAAACTCCTCACAGATAAGGCCATGGTCAGGAATTGAACTCATGACCCGAGTGCTGTGAGGCAGAAGTGCTAACCACTAAGCCACCGTGCTACCCAGTGGCTCAGTGGTTTTCTTCCTTGATTTGTAAATTCTGTAGACGGTATAAAAATCCTACAAATATTAAAAAGGGCCCCAAAACAGGAGATTTTTTTTTACTTTGACAACTAAATTATAGGGGACTGCCAGCTAATATATCCCAGATTCCTTGGCATTCAGAAAACCACAGGAGGTCTGTTACACCATATATAATTGAAATCCTTCTAGAAATATAACTCTTTGTGGCAGCTTTGAGAATCTTAAAAAGTAAAAAAAATAAACAGACTTTCACATTATTGTACCAGTTACTCTTTCCTAAACGCTGCCTCCTTCAGTTTTAATCTTTGAAATACTATTCAAATTATTTAGATATTCTCAAATCAGTGTTAAACTCGTGTTCGCCCTTATTCTATAGAAAGCCAAATGAGAGCACTGAATTGAGTGCAATTTAAATTTTTTGCACCCGATGTTTTAAAAACAAAAGGGGTTAATTTTATTGTCAGATTAGTGATACTATAAATTAAAAAAAAAAACTGTAAAAAAGGGGAAAAATAGGGTCAACACAAGGGAATATAATTATTATTAATTTTTATTTATAGGGTGCTACTAGGTGTCCGTAGCGCCGTACAGGGACAGACGAATTACAATACGAGGTGAGACAGCACAGTACAGTAAACAGTAAGCACAGTACTCAGTGAGCTCAAAGCACAGCTACAGAGGGCGAGGTAGGGAAGATCCGCATACGACGGAGCCCAAGAGGGAGGGCACAGATGACAGGGAGACCCCCCAGGGGAGGAGGGAGCGAGAGTGGGGGTGGGGTGGAGGGTCCTCGAGGAGGAGGGCTAGATAGCTGGAAAGCAGAGTTAGAAGTGGTGGAAACAGGAGGAGAGATGGCCCTGCTCAAAGGAGCTTACAATCTAAGGGGTGGGGTAGACAGACAGAGAGACACGGGGGAGATGGATTATTTAAGAAATTGGAGAAAATTAAGTATGTCATTAAATCTAATAATATATCTGCTACATAGGGGATTCAATTAATAAAAAAATCCGTTCCTCCGAAACAACCACCTCGTGTGGATTTTTCCCCTCTTTTTACAGAAGCAACGCCGATTCGTGCTTACGCCCCATAGAGGTGTGATTGAAAAACAAGTTACTTTTTACCGTATTATCACAGACAACTGAATCTGCCCCACAAAGCGCATATCCAATATTCTTGCCCCTTTAGGGGAACAAAATAAATTCAACATATTTCAAATTGTGATGAATCCCTATTATGAAATATGTGTGTGTGTGTGTGTGTGTGTGTGTGTGTGTGTGTGTGTGTGTGTGTGTGTGTGTGTGTATATAATATATATATATATATATATGAATAAGTTAACGTTATTGCTGGTTTTCGTATTGAGGTTTTTTTTGTTTTGTTTACACATTTAAATGAAATTGACACCTATGACGGAAAAAAACATTTACGTGCGAGATGCATTTGGATAATCTTTGTGAACTACAAGCAGCACCTCCTGTTATCAAGGAACGGAGCAGCACGTCGGATACACCTAGGACTGGCCTGCATCTAACACCGCTCCATGCAATCAAACAGCATTTTACTCTTCTCTGTTAGCAAACACTATTTGAATGTGAAAAGATTTTTATCCTAATTCCCAAGTCTCCTTTTGTTTGCTAAAAGATTTACTGTACAGTGGAGGCCCAGCTTGGATGTAGTAACAAAGCAGAACGACACAGATTATATTTACAGATCACACCCTTATGTCCTACTTAGACCAGTGCATCTTTCTGCTAACTTGTGCCCGCCCCTCAAATCTACTTTAAAGCTCAAATTCAGCAAAATCCCATATTCTTTATTTGTCTATTCCCCATACACGTGGAGTGAACGTGGGATAAACGGTGTAACGTTTAGTATATCCACCAGTCATACTCCACGCTGAGAAGTTTTTCTCCACTACACACACAGTCTGTATATAACGTGCCTGGCATCTCTTATAATAGTTTAAGCACTCCAGATAGCTACTCTCACTTGTATCTCCCACATGGATTCTTTCAATCAACCCTCTTGTCTTAAATTGCCCCGCCGTCCGTTATACAGTGTTCAGAATTCTCACTGCCAATATTAAAAACCAAACTAAACTCCTGCCTACAGCACTAGAAGGGCGTGTGTGTAAACACATACGTACATCTAGACACTACACAGGTGCACAAAATGGGTGCGATTAGTTATTTTTCTTTATTGGTTAGTAGTGCCTGGCAAGCGTATAAAAGGCTGTGCGACCCATGTCAGCTAGCTGCGACCCATGTCAGCTAGCTGGCCGGTGACTAGACTGGAGGAGGTCTGTCTAACCAGAGCTGGGGTCACCTAGTGTCATCTTGACAAAAGTGTGCTGTGCCATTTGTGATCATTTGCGAACAATATAAACAGATACACACGCTAAAAAGTTGTTATGTGTCATCTGTTGCAATCATTTATTAGACAGCAAGCTCTTTAGGACATGGATTTGATTTGTTGTACATACTATTGTGTTTGTGCACCGTTTTATTCTTGTACTTTGTACGGTTCACTTAGGAATTGTTACTTCAATTTCTACCAATGGGGGATAGGCTGATTTTTTTCTCTATGAACGCAATAGTGCGATCACAATCCTGTAACTATATGATTTTGTTGCATACGAAGACAAGTTCTATCAAGCACCCTCAAAACACAACTTCCATATGTAGCTTATATTTTAATAAACCTGTTAAATAATAACCGGACATATCACACTACTCTCCCCATCAGGTTAATATGCTGGCAACATATAAAGAAACACTTCAAGCTATTATAAAATTTTTAGCACAATTATTTGGGAAGTGTTTTTGCGCTTGGATCTTAGAAAATTAAAGTAGCATCATCATCTGTGTGTGAGCACTTTGGACTATCGCCGACTTCCCTGGAGGACATCCCGGTCCTTGGTGCAGCATTCTGGACCTAAGGTTACCATAAACTGACTGTGGTTGGTACCTTTGCTATTCAACAGATCCCTACACACTAAGCTTCTGATCTTCTTTCCTGTTTTACACTGAATTGCATGAGCGGGAGCATCGAGCCCCATACCTGTTGTCCAGTGTGGGTCCTATCTTCTGCAGAGACTTAGCGACATTAAAGCGTACATTAGCCACGGCATCTCCAGCCATCCGGACGACCGTAGGCAACATGTGCTTGGTGGTGATATCCTGTCCACAAACCTCCGACAGCACCTGCAGCCAAAAGTCAAACACAGCCTACGTTCAAACACAAGCAAAACACCCACAAACAAGGAAACAACCTTAAGAAGCTGGTTTACTGTGGACAAACAGGTTGGTGAATTTATACACGGGGAAAGACCAGTAACATCACAGCAAACATAACTGACATGCTCTGCAGTTAAACTTTTTGTCCTGATCCACTTAGGCAGTGGTACATGGCTTCAGCCACAGGAATATGCTGCTTTCAAAAAAAGATGTAGGGGGATGTCAAGGTAATAGTAAAAAAATGTATTTATCTTCAAGCAGGTAAAAAAAAAAAAAAAAAAAAAAAGGAAAACTTTTGAGGTTGTCTTTCAAGATAATGGTCAATAAATCATCATTACAATAGATTTGTAGGGCTCGAAAAGCACCGTACATTAGAAAAAACAGTACATACATAAAACAGACAACCAAGGACAAATGCAGACATGGAAACAAAGGGTGTGGAGGACACTGCTCAGAGAGCTTACATTCTGAGGGGAAGAGGGCGCAGGTGAAATAAGAGGGACACATCTGGTTCAGAGTGGAGATTGGGACAGTTGTCAGGGTGCATTAGTGTGAATAGTGTTATCGAGGATAAGGTCAGCTCTAAAAAGAGATGGGTGTTCAAAGAGTTTCTAAAGATTTGAAGGCTGTGAGAAAGTCTGATTGAGCGTGGTAGGGAATTCTATAAGTGGGGAGCAGCACGGGAGAAGTCTTGTAGGCGGGAGTGAGAGGTGGTTACCAGAGACGAGACAAGGCGCAGGTCAGAGGTAGATCTAAGTGGGCAGGTGAAAGGGAGAGTATTTTAATATGAGATTTGAGATGTATGCGGGAGTGTTGCTGTTGAGGGCTTTGTAGGTAAAGGCGGGTAATTTGAATTAGATTCTAGAGGACACAGGGAGCCAGTGTAGGGATTGCAGCAGATAAAATAAATAAAACAAATTACATTTGGGGGAAACATTTTCTTTAGCTGCGGCATCAAAAGGAGGAGACCAAAAGAAACCAAACCACAGAGTTTACTCACATTGATACAGAACAACGTGGTCATTCGATGCAGATAGTTGGGATCATTGGACATGGCCAGGACCTTCGGGATGATCGTGGCCTGAGCCCAGTCTTTACCAAACTTCTCCACCAGCTTCTTCAGATTGCTGGTCGCGGCCTCTCTGATGGCATAAACTGAGAAACAAAGGAATGCGCACAATGAGCACTAACGTTCCGTCATTCTTCATCTACACACACACACACACACACACACACACACGGAAACACACTTTGGCATTTTATATACTTAATGTCATTTAAACCAATAACCTAAACTACATTTTGCACCCAAGTAACTCACATCCCTTACGGGACAGACCCAGTTTTCCTTTCATACCATAATACTTTATATCACTTGTTCCTCTCTCCCCTGTTTCCAGTATGTTACCATTATACAATGAAGTGTTAAACACAGGCTGTATGAGCTCAGTCATACGGCGTAAGCGCCCACTGCAGCATGTTATACGGACAGGAAGGGGTTTAGACTGGCTACAAACTACAGTCACTTCGATTCAATGTGAAAAATCATTTTTATATAAAAGACCCCATACAGTATCATAAGCCAAGAAGTCTGGAAGTTCTCCGTCATTTTATTCTTACAGACGTAAGTTATAACTTGTATAGAAGGGACTAGCTGAAATGGAACGGATGTCATTTAGAAAACATCCTATGACGACTTGCATACACACGCCAGCATGCTATTGGACTCGAGAGAATAAAGGGTTTGGCAAACGAGAGGCACATGCCGATCTTTTTTTAACACAATTACGGGTAGTGTTTTTTCCCCACCCCAAACAGCTATTGAAATCATTCCTGGCTGGCCAATAACTTCTCCTGTCCAACATCTCTCTCACTCCCCATGTATGTGAGCACAATCTTCCACCCAAGTTCTCTAATTAGTAGAAGGGTTAATACTAGTCTGCATACACAGGGGACTTCTAAATTAAGTCTATATACAGCCTTATGCATATGCTGACACACTGATTTTATATAGTTTGTTTCAGAGCGCAGGACTACCCAATCTTTTATTTGCACATACACGGTGGTCTTCATTGTCCTGACTGCACTCTAAATTATTTTAATTTACCTGCACACACTGCATTCATTTAAAGCAGCACAAATGGGTTTCACCGATTCTATATACAGCAAGAACACTTCACACGCCCAATATCAGCAAGTGCTAACTTAAACATTCTTGTAATTATCTTTCACTATAATATAAACGTCTATAGAACATACAGAGAGAGAAAATGTTCTGTGAAACCACAGACTTATCACTCATTTTAAACAGAAGACAAAAACAATATATAAATGTTGAATGTTTTATTATACCCACTGGCTAGCAGGGAGGGTGTCTTAGTAATGTGTGTGCCAGCCATATGCAGAGCATTAGGAATTATGTCCCAGGGCATTGAAATATACACAAAATGTAAAATAAAATTCCCTACCATGATCCACAAGCCAGGCCATGCATAACGAGTTCAGCTTCTCATCGAAGAACTCTACACCCTGCACAGAAACAAAATAAATCATTGCTGGAGCCTATAAACAAGACATAACTGTTTATCCTCAATGTGAAATTGACTTATACATGTTCCAAATGAATTCTTCATCGTGCACTAGAGCTCCCTCTTGTGGTAAGAAGCATATCTGCTGTTTACTTAAAATAGATCTGCACAGAATTTATGTCCTTCTCTCCAGGGGACGGTGCGATGTAAGACACCAGCTCTGGATGTAGCCGTGCCAATCTCTTGTTTAGCTGCTGGGTGGGCTCCACGCACAATTTAATTTCATTTCATTACATAAACCCATCTAATTCCCAGTGCAGGGAAAGTGGTGCAGCGTCCCAAAAAAAGCTCTCCAAGTACCTCTTGTAAATGGTCACTGTCATCGTGACATTTCTCAAGTATTCTAACTAGAGTAATATTAGCAAAAACGGGAAGAGAGGAACATTTTAACTCTTTATATCCATTGGATCTGTACACTGCTGGAAAAGTACTGGCACAGATTGCACACGCTGCTTGTATTAGGTGTCCCTCTAGTCTAGTTATTGACCATCATTCATGGGGGACAACTCCTCAGCCCCCACCCCATTGAAACAATTCATTTCAGCAAATATAATTTTTTTGGCGCAGTTGTCCACCTAATATGCAGCTAGCCAGGGAATGCCTGATAGCACATCAGATAGCACAAACTTTTGCCCCTTCCACCAACATCTTGACCCGTCCAAACGGGACATTTGCTCGTGAGCAGGAACCTGACATTACAACAGCATTTGCAGAGCACTTTTGCATGTTCATAAACAACCTTTAAAACCAGTTACTGTAGCCTATAACAAACAGTTGTTTTCATGGTAAAAGTCGTACCAGACAAGAAGCCGGTGGAATCATGTTGGTTGATACGGCTTACAGCACCGTGTGCACACAGCTAGGGCAGCCGGATGGATTGTGATACGGGGACTCTTGGTCAACGCAAAGCGAAAGTGATTGGGCATAACGGTTATTGTCACTCCATAGCGGTTCCATTGTCAAGGGGCCACAATTTTGATAAGCCAGACTTAAGAGGTATGGTGGTCTAGATTGTGAATTCTAAATAATGTTGTCTTGCATAGAATACATAAGAAAACCATATACTCAGCAGCAGCTGCTAATATAACCAAACGATAAACAAAATTGTAGCTTCATCACATAACACAAAAATTGTCAAATCAGGCAAATGAATGAAGTCAACTATTTCTAAATGGCTGTAAAAAGGGGTGTGAGCGGGAGGGCCTATCACAAGCCACAACCCTCTCGGTCCTCCGGCTCACCACGGGAATATATTTTATTAGGCAGGAGCGCAGCTTTAAAACCAAATTCCTGATTGGTGCAAAATGGGAGACTTATCATTTTCTGCAATAATTCTATGAATGAAAATAAAACCAAAGACTTGCTACACAGTCAACACCAGCAAAGGCAGATTTACTCCGACTTTACTTTCAACATCTCTCAGAACACAGAAAATATACAAACACGTTCCTATAAACAACCGAGCACAGAGCAACATTCAGTGCCAAATTCATGTAGCCGTCATTAGATTGCCAAGTTTCGATAAGAGAAGAATTGGACTTAGACAAAACATCTACTTGAAGAAAGAGTAAAGTTGGACATAAACCAGCCAGTCGGCCCAACTATAGCGCAGGTAGATCTTTTATATTCACTCTGTTTGACCGCAGGCAGATACAAGCAAACATAGGATCTATATCCGTGTTGGCTAACCTGTTACACTCCAGGTGTTTGTGAAACTACAAGTCCCAGCATGCTTTGCCAATATATAGCAGCTTATTGCTGGAAGGGTATGCTGGGACCTGTAGTTTCACAACACCTGGAGTGTCACAGATTAGAAAACACTGCTCTCTAACAATGGCCTCCTGACTTTCGATCAGGCACAGATAGACTCTACAGTGGTAGCAATACAGGCTTACCTGTGTGTCCCAAAGCCCCAAAAATGTAGCAACTGCAATATCAAATGGATCCAAACCATAAGGTTGTAATTTGTTTTCTCACAACAGCTTTGGGTCTATACAAAACATGTTTAATGCTCCAACGTATTTTCTTTTGGACTATATTGTGCATCCAGACTGCAAAGTGCACCATCGATATATACATAGACTAAATGCTGTACAATATCCAGACGCCAAGCCTGGAACAGAACACGTATATTACAGTATTTCAAGGTAATAGAAAACAAAAACACAGTAAGTGACAATGGCATGCACCCTCTGCTGAGCTTTCCAGGAGACAATGGGATGAATATCAGGTCTCGATTAGAATCCTTTGTCTGCTATAATAAACATGAGCGATGAAACTGGCTCCTTCCATGGCTCCCTGCTCACATTAAACACTTGTTTTGCATTTCCATTTGTTCAGCAAACGAGAAGAGCTGTTGACCTTGTACAGTGTTCTACACAAGGCCCAAACACTCATAACGGTTAATATATGCACATACCAATTGCCCAGCAAGGAGAGGCATGTACTCGATGATGGCCAGACGCACACGCCACTTTGCATCCTCTGCCAGCTCCACGATGGCGGGCAGGAGTGACTGGGAGAGCTGCCGGATGCCGATAACCTCGTTTACGCAGTCCAGATTGGAGATGATGTTGAGCCGTACCTCTGGACACTGGCGGGAGAGAGAAACCTCATCAGTGAGCAGCTGAGAGTATAATACAGCTTGGATGAGAACAGTGCAATGTGCTGGGCTGATAGAATCGTACGTGTGCCAAGTCCATCTGTCACCAGAAGAAATATGGGTTTATTTACTGACCGCTTTAAAGGGTAGCGACACTCAGGACGTTGGAAGGCTCAGACATGGTAAATATCCGACAGCCTTGGCAACATCTGTAATTAATGAAACCGTGGACGGTCTTTCATTGTTTCCATGGTTACAGATGCTGATTTAACAGTCAGATATTAACATGTCAGTCAGATGGCAGCAGTGCTGTCAGTCTTTCAACAGCCAATTTCAGGCAGTAGGGCTATTTTAGAAACAGGAGTCATAATTTGATAATTTACTTTAAAAGCGGTTTACTAGAGAGCATAAAAAAAATAGATCTATCCTCTATCTGCATTGTAATACCTGATAAATGACTACAGAATCACCTGCTTACTCTATTGCTAATAAGTTGGACAAGCAGAGAACAGCGTTGCCCCTATCTCCTGGGTGAATTTAAGACATTACTCAATGTCTATTGCCATATTTCTCTGAGTGTTTGACCCATATACAGAGTTTACTATAATCAAACTGTCCTGTTGATGTAATGTATACACTGCTGACTAAATGTCTTACCCATTTACACATCAAATGAGAAAATAGAGAGGCAAGATCACAGAACCAATATTCAGAATGTATTACAGATTTATCAAGTACCCACAATCCTAACACAAGGAGCTTTACAATAACTAGACTTGAAAAATGAAAAATATGTACAAACAGCAACTAAATTAAAAAGTGTAGATGACACTTTCCATTTACCAGGGAAAATTCACCTGGCCGTTCTTTAAATATATTTGTTTATTAGTTTTCGCGTAAGATTTGTATCCTAAACTTCTCATTTCCTCCTGTAATATGGAGTATAACAGGTGATCCCAAACGTTCTTAATTCAGGACACCCTTAGGATCTCCATCATTTTGTTAATGCACTCCTCAGCCAAAATGATTACCAAGTAGTACCCCGCTTTGCTTACCACCAGCCCTGGCCGAGGCACCCCTGCGAGACCACCGCAGCACAGTTTGCAGTGTACAATGGTTGGTATAGACAGCATGTTATTTAGCATTCGTTGGACAGTGATTCTCAAATAAGATGTACACTTCCACATTAAGCAGATGTTAGAGGGCCCCGAACACTACGCTTACCTCATCTTTCAGCTGGGCCAGGAACAGAGGAAGAAGATGCTCAATAGTATTTTCCTTCCCCAGGATAGGAGACAGACCCATAATGACCGAAGCCAGGGCAGATTTCACATGCTGGTTGGCGTCTGAAACCAATTCCTAGTTTCGGGGGAGATTAGAAAACACAGAAATGAGCAGCGGTCATACAAAGAAAAAATATATCATTCCTATTGGAACACGTATATAATACATGAAACTAAAATTGACGAGGTTTGTGGCAGAGATTAGTACATCTGGCCATACACCTTTTAATGAATATGTCAGTAATGTAGATGTATGACCATGTTCACATCCTACCCCAGATAATATATTTCAGATTTACCAGTAATCTAAACGAAAATGAATTTTGCATCTCCATTTAGTAATGATTAATTTACAAAGGATTTATTCAAATTAAAGCACACCATTTTAGCAAATTATTATTGTATTCAGGAGGTTTACATCCGTAACATCTGCAAACACACGGGGTATAAATAACTATTACAAAGTCACATCCTCCTTATACAAAGTATAAACCAATGTAGAACACTGCCCCCACCTGTCAAATCTAAGCATTGCAGCTAACCAGCGTGTAGTCACAACTTTGTGTAATATTTCAGTGCATGGAA
Source organism: Mixophyes fleayi (assembly GCF_038048845.1). Taxonomy (NCBI): domain Eukaryota; kingdom Metazoa; phylum Chordata; class Amphibia; order Anura; family Limnodynastidae; genus Mixophyes; species Mixophyes fleayi. Next base: position 12,188,011 of record NC_134412.1, on the reverse strand, counting down.
GTTAAAACATTTAAATACAATTAAATTTATTCACATTTGAAATACATACCCTCTCACTAACCTTAAAATAACGTGCAGCATAGTGTAATAGGCTAATAACGTGAGTAAAATGAATTATATCAAAGTCCATTATACATATTACCCCATTGCAGCCTTAAAGAGAAAGTTCTATTTGTAACCAAAAACACTGCTCTCTCCTTCTGTCGGATGTAAATATCTCAGAATAAACTCCTAAACTAGCAACAATAAAAGTATATGGGGCACACTGTATAGGATCCATATTCATTTGTACCTGAATCAATCAAGTTGTGTTTTATGAAGACTTATCAGAAAGTCTTAACTCCAATCGGGAGTTTATTAATTCCAGGAAAGATTGAACATCAAGTTTACCAGGTACAAGACGTTCCTGTTGGCACATTTCCGGAGGTGGTGCTATCACCAACTATAGTTACAGTCACTGGTGCATAGTGAGTTTTTAGTGTTATTACAATGGCTGCCGAGCATCTTAAAACACCAAAAAACAAACGCTATTTGGAAACAGGCAAAGTCAATATCTGATCATCCTAGTAAATCAATAAACAAACATAGGTGAAAACAGAACACATGTACCTTGATACACGGCAGTATCTGGGTCATGATGACATTTTCACGACAATCAGATGATAGATTCTCGCAGAACTCTGGAACAAAAAAAATATCACAGTTAACAAGAAACATTATTACAGATAGAACCAGCAGTGTCCCTGTACCAAGACAACTGTATGTGTATGGATTGAACGAATAGCAATATATAACATCTATTTATTTTATGTGGTTACAATGTTTTATTACTGGGGATGAATGTATACTATTACAATATGTATTCTTTTTCTAACTCTGTATAGATGGAGGACAGGGGAAGCATTGAGAGAACGGGTCTGTATATGTTGGTTACAGATGAGCACTGTCTGCTTGAAGATTATATATTATCTGCATCTAGCACAAAACAATCAGCAGTAACCACCCTGCCAAACACAGAAAAAACACATTATAGTAATTTAGGGTCTCTAAGCGGAAGAAAGAAAAGGTTGTGTTTGCTATAAGTACAGGTTGCTGTTTGTTTTGGTACTTTACAAGTTACGTCCACAAGAACATTTGTCATGTTCCAATCTGGGCAAATAAAGCCTAAGTGACAATATAAGCAACACACTGATGACAGCAGGATACAGACAACACAAGGACAGAAGGATAAGCAGCCATAAAGAGAACAACCACAGGTCTAATACAGGGATGTTTCTCTAAGGTTAATGGAGGGGGAAGGGAGGGGGGTTAAAGTACAAAATAGACCCAAAAGACCTACTGTGCAGATCTAACTCCTATCCTATATGTACCCGTTTTCTCTATACAATCTATAGTGTTTCTACACTCAGCCCCCGCTGACATGAGCATATTGACATGATCTGAAGAACACAGTTGCCTGTTATTGCTAGTTTGCTGAAGCTGTGGATGTTGGTCAGTAGACAGTAACGGGGGCAGCTTGTAACGGTGGGATTCATTCACCTAGCCCCCAAAGACCAGGAATCAGATAACTAAGGTATATGTTACACTCTGTTTGTAGAGGATCTCTTACCAACATTTATACACGACAGGAATTCTATTTACATAACAGTGATGCGTTTTTATCATCTAAATTCATTGGATAACAGAAAGATCGAATCGGAATCAATCGGCTTGTTAAGAGCAGTTGTCTTATCAGCCTCGGCGCGCGTTAGAAGTCTTCTGTGAGCACCAGCAGGTACCCATGGGGCTATGGGTCCTTCTAATGTGGCCACCTGAGGGGTCTGCAGCCAGTCACTCCGATATAGCGGCGGAAATTGCCCATAAGACAAAAAAAAAAAAAAAAAAACAAGAATAGTGCCATTCAGGCTATTCAGACAATTTAGCACAAAGGGCCTCAAATGTGCTCCTGTACAATGCTGCACAGCAATGGGAGTGGTTGGCTGGAATGTAATTATTACATACAGGTAAAACGCCGGCTGCCTTTCCATGCATGACACAAATACTGGGCAACTTTATCTTTACCCTGTGATTTATAGCGGAGCTAGGACACAGCCAGCTTCCTAAATCTACATCTGTCCGCACATACGCCCTCCCTCCAGCACAGCTATAAAACATTCTACCTGGATTTACTTCTAATTCTAAAGTGTTACTTTAAAAAGGTCAGATACCGCAATGGCCCATTTGTGTTCGCACTAAAGAAACTAAAGCACATCGATAACGTAACCGTCTGAATTAGCCAGGATGTCTCACCTTTAACCTTGTGGGAGGCAGCGGCTCGCACCTCCGCCTCGCAGTCCTTCATCAGATTCTGGAAAGCAGGCACCAGGTCTGTCTTGGTGATTTCTGCCCCGACTGCTTTCTGGAGCTGAAGAGAGGACCAATAGCATAAGAAACATATACAATGCACCGTTTGTTTTCACAATGAAAAGGTAAAAGGTTATGAACAATTTAGCACATCTATTAATGGAGGACCACAATCCCCTCTTTGGTGGAGGGGTCACTTCACTGTAAGCCTTTCCTGCCTGATAGAATGGAGTTTCCTGCAAGAACCTCATTGATATTACAGGCAGGTCTTTGAGACGCCGATAGATAATCCCTCTAGACCAGTGTTTCCCCAAAACCAGTCCTTTGAGAGACCCAACAGAGCATGTTTTCCAGATCACATGTGACATTTAGTATTGCCTGTAGATCTTTCATAATGATTAATGAATGAACCTGTGCTCCAGCAAGGACATATGGAAAACAGACACTGTTATGTGTCCCTGAGGAGTGGATTTGAAAAACACTGCCCTAGACTGTAAGCTCCCACGAGCAGGGTCCTCTTTACCCTTTTGTCTCACTTCGGGACTGTCTTTATGTGCAATTATATTTTGCAGGATTTGTAACAGACCGTTTGGACCCTTACAAATAATTGCTGATTATTATGTAAGGTTTGCCTATGTACCTCTATCTTATTGCATTTACCTCTGTGAATTTGTCTGCCACCATATAACGAACGCGCCAAGACTTGTCCTCGGCTGCCTGCCGCAGCGTCGGCATCACCAGCGGCTCCAGCTCTTCCTGGGGTAGAAGCTGTGCGATGTTCACACAGGCTTCTACGGCCAGCAGACGCACAGAATCCTGGGAAAACAAGTACAAAACTGTTCTCAAAATGATCGGGATTTTCTTGAAAAGCAGGAAGAAAAAAAAGTGGGATCAGAGTCTTACCTGCTCATCAGATGCAAGGTTGGAAAACATCGGGATAATTTCACTCTTCACATTTTCCAGCTCCAAAACTTTTGCAAATTCTCCCAACTTGGAGGCGGCGGCTCGCCTGACCATTGGAGTGTCATCGGAGCACAGATTTCGGAAATGTCTGAAGAAAAAAAAAAAAGTTTATTATGATCTCCTCTACTTATAGAAAATTATATACTATTTATATTTCTCAAAACATTAAACACACATACAGCACAGTATACAGATGAAGGGCAATCTGGGCAGAACAGTATTGTATTATAATGTACAGCATAGGAAAATGAGGCAGGTGGATCTAAGCCATAGGAGCATATTCTAATACATGTAATACGGTAATTTGTAGCTGGATTTCAGCTCGCGGCTCAGGGAGCTGCGAGATGAAATTCAGCGAGTAATTACCGTATAAACGGTAATAGTTTTAGAGCGCTCGTTTTTCCGGCGGCCGGAGGAACAATTGAATACGCCCCTTAGAGTACTGTATTAGAATATAGAGGACAATGAGGAAGAGAGGCTTGACAAACTCAATATGGTATTAGAACAAACACCACTGGAAGGGATAATGAGGCAGGTAGATTTATAGTACATAAAGCACAGGTAATGAGACACTGAGGTCTGGGCAGCACAGTACTAGAACGTATGGTACAGGATAACGAGGCCTGAAGATGCAGGCAGCACAGTACAGCATTAGACCGTATGGTACAGGATAACGAGGCCGGAAGATGCAGGCAGCACAGTACTAGAACGTATGGTATAGGATGAGGCAGGTAGATGCAGGCAGCACAGTACTAGAACGTATGGTACAGGATGAGGCAGGTAGATGCAGGCAGCACAGTACTAGAACGTATGGTATAGGATGAGGCAGGTAGATGCAGGCAGCACAGTACTAGAACGTATGGTACAGGATGAGGCAGGTAGATGCAGGCAGCACAGTACTAGAACGTATGGTACAGGATGAGGCAGGCAGCACAGTACTAGAACGTATGGTACAGGATGAGGCAGGTAGATGCAGGCAGCACAGTACTAGAACGTATGGTATAGGATGAGGCAGGTAGATGCAGGCAGCACAGTACTAGAACGTATGGTACAGGATGAGGCAGGTAGATGCAGGCAGCACAGTACTAGAACGTATGGTACAGGATGAGGCAGGTAGATGCAGGCAGCACAGTACTAGAACGTATGGTATAGGATGAGGCAGGTAGATTCAGGCAGTAAAGTATTCTAACATACAACACAATGAGACAGCGAGGTCTGGGAAGCATAGAGCCGTTTTATAAGCTACAGAACAATAATATCTCTTATTTGCCTGATGCTAGAAATCTCACATTGATAACTAAGGGACAGACAAGCAGGGATATAGGCTGTATGCAGGTCACAGGCAGGGCGAGGGGTCTGTAAATACTTACACACAGGTACACATAACAAAACAAAAAGCACTTTAACAGCAGAGGAAGGAGGAGCATTATTGTTCCCTTTATTTTCTACATTACAGACAGCTTATATGTTATATTCCACTGGAACAAGCTCCCTCCCTCCATCAGAACTTCCCCTAATCTATCCAGCTTCAAACGGGCCCTAAAAACCCACCTTTTTCTTAAAGCCTTTCTGTCTCCCACTTAACTTCCTACCTTATCTTCTGCCTCTGTCCCCCTACTCTCCCTCTCTCCCCTGCGTCTCTCTGTCTGTCCACCCCTCCCCTTAGATTGTACGCTCCTCTGAGCAGGGCCATCTCTCCTCCTGTTTCCACCACTTCTAACTCTGCTCTCCAGCTACTTAGCCCTCCTCCTCAAAGGTCCTCCACCCCACATCCACTTTCGCTCCCTCCTCCCCCCTGGGGGTCTCCCTGTCTTCCACGCCCCCCTTCTTGGGCCCCGTCATTTTCGGATCCTCCCTCCCCCTTCCCCGCCCTCTCTAGCTGTGCATTGAGCGTACTGAGTTGCTGTGTTTACTGTACTGTGCTGTCTCCCATTGTATTGTGATTTTGTTTGTCTCTGTACGGCGCTGCGGATGCCTTGTAGCTCCTTATAAATAAATATTAATAATAATAATAATAATAATAATAATAATAATAATATGTTCTACTACGTTCAGATAAAAGCATGAATTATGCATGGACCCCACCCTACCAGCCTATATGAGATGTGGTATTTATCAATGCACTGACTTACTGTCGGAGTTCTGCTTTGACCGTACTGGAGACCCGGGGATAGCATACGCTGAACAGGCCGCAGGCAGATGTGCGAGACGTGAACCAGTCTCCACTGGCCAAGCGCTTCAGCAGGGGCACGAAGTGCGCCTCCAGGTCTGAGGGGGAGTGCTCATGGGAGATGGCTCGAAGAGATTCCACCGCTTTGTCCCTCACCACCGTCTCTTCTACGGTCGCCAGGCTCTCTAGAGGAGGCTGCGGGACAAAGGACATGGGTCAGACAGGTTCACCCTACAAGCTTCAGCTACATCGTAAAATCTGAGGAACAATTCTTATACATAAAGTACAGAAAGAAAAGAAACGGATAGTATGGGGCGGCTTCAATTAAACACAAAGATTTTCACCAGGAACATCCCTCTGAGATATGAACTCCGCTGTTAACTCAATCTGGCCCTATGCGTGAAATACAGAAGAACCAATTAGGAGACAGATAGACCGTATACATTAGCTTGAATTGTCTCAGTTCATCCCGATACACAACGGCTACTTTGCAAATCACAATCTTCCTTTCTAGAAAGTAATTGCACCCGCCGTGTTACATACACACCAACAACCTCTCCCTATATAGTCACGTTACACGCTCACACACATGCAGTGTAGGTGCAGGAACTCTGGCTCTCACGTGGAAGGTTCTTTCCCAGTAATTGTGTTGCAGTTGTAGAACCATTATATTCCAACCAGCCCATGTGGCCAGCGATACACATTGTGTTTGAGATCATAGTAGAAGGTCCAATTAGGATACAAATATAAAATTATCGAATACCATATCCAGTAACTGGTGTATTTAGCTGGGGTAATACACCAACATCTGGGTGGGAAACTGGGAAAAGAACCTCATTGGTGCTATAAAATCGGTTCAGAGATGACAGGAGCCTCAGTCACACCTACCAACAAGCAGTGGACGAACTCTGGTCCACCAACCAGTGAAGTGAAAGTGCCCAACTGCTCAGCCAATGCCAGAAGGACTTCATCTTCATCATAGATGGTATCTGCAAGAGAAGGAGAACAACTGTGTTACTCTTAAAGTTAACTAATGAAATTCAATTACATATAAATAATAACAGTCCATCTCTACATTGGATACCTGTTTTTCACCGAATCCAATGTAAAATACTTCTAACATACAAGGCCATCAACAAAACTGCACCAACATACATCTCCTCCCTTGCCCGAAAATATCCCCTAACTCGACACCTCCGTTCTGCACAAAATCTGTCTCCCTAATCCACTTATTACACCCATTTCAGGTCACGGGACTTTTCAGGCTGCACACACTTTGTGGAATTCCCTCCCTGGCACAATAAGACTTTCCTCTTGTCTTCAAACCTTCAGGGGTTCTCTGAAAACCCACCTCTTCAGGCAAGCTTATAATATTCCTCAACCACCTTCTTAACCTCAACAGGTTACTTTATTATCACCCTTTACACAGTTCACACAAGACAACAACTCTCTGTCCCTCTGACTAACATGCTGTGTGACTGGATCATATAGCTCCCCAAACACGATTTACCTTTGCATTCTGGCAGTACCAATATATGGCACCTCATATATCAAACTCCCATTGCCCCATAGATTGTAAGCTTGTGAGCTGGGCCCTCTTACCACTGTCTGTATTATCCAGTATTGTTTTATTACTGTGTTTGTTCTCAATTTTAAAGCAATATGGAATTGGCTTGTGCTATGTAAATAAATGATGATGAAATAATAGACTTGTCCGAACCATTAATTTTATTGCGTGGGCATATTAAAAACACACATGCTTGTGTTCCAAGTGTTGTTTTGTGGTTAGTTCTAAATGCACTAAAAACTTAAATAATATTTGGGGGCAGCACGGTGGCTAAGTGGTTAGCACTTCTGCCTTACAACACTGGAGTTCAATTGCCAACCATGGCCTTATCTGTGTGGAGTTTGTATGTTCTCCCCGTATTTGCGTGGGTTTCCTCCGGGTGCTCCGGTTTCCTCCCACACTCCAAAAACCTACTGGTAGGTTAATTGGCTGCTACCAAATTGACCCTAGTCTGTGTGTCTGTGTATGTGTGTCTGTCTGTTAGGGAATTTAGACTGTAAGCTCCAATGGGGCAGGGACTGATGTGAGTGAGTTCTCTGTACAGCGCTGCGGAATTAGTGGCGCTATATAAATAAATGATGAAGATGATGAATAATTACAGGATTATGGAACATGCGCACACAAGGCGACCGCCCATTGTCTGGCTGTTGAACCTCTGGATTTGGCCATACATCTACATACATAAGAGATCAAATAGGACATATCCAGCTGTTTGTCACTTGGGGCGATTGACTCAATCTTACTCGGACATATCCTAATCTAACAGGATACCATATTAGTGCAGACGGACACTGACGGTATATACAGTCAGATGGGGTCTCAATAGCTGTTAATCATGACTGGTGGATCATTCACAATGCAATTTGAGGCTTAAAACTAATTTGCAGTCCAGGGGTTAAATGCATCAAGCTGAGAGTTTTCCGGCAGGATTGCAAAACCAATCAGATTCTAGCCATCATTTATTTAGCACATTCTACAAAATGACAGCTAGAATCTGATTGGTTGCTATAGGCAACATCTCTACTTTTCAAACCCGCCAGAAAACGCTCAGCTTGATACATTTACCCCCAGATCTCAGTATGCATTGTTATCTTTGGGAATAGGATATATTATCATCTCTTTTGGATATTAGACATGTCAGAACCATTCAAAAGTACAAGACATAGTAACCTCCATGTTCACATACTGGGAATGTCCATCCCCGATGCAGTAGATATTACTATGCAGTAGTGTGTGAATTGGGGATGCACATGATCATTGGAATTTGACAAAATATAAAAAGAAGGGTGTGTTTTTTTCTCAGTGCTTTGGTCAAACAGCAACATATGCACAAAAATGACATTAGTACATGTCTGAAAATAAAATAACTTGTCCAAGGTCACAAGGATTCAAACTTGGAACTCCAGTAAGTTCTTCCACGTCCTTGTTACTCTGCGCTGTTAACCACAAACCTCTCCTTTCGTCACTGTCAGACCCTATCTAGGAACACGTACGTACGTACGTACGTACGTACGTACATGCAGACAGTACCCTGCCCAGTGATCTTCCACCGAGCCTGATCGATCTGGAAATAGATCAGAATTCTATGCCTGGTATAAAAGTGCTTAACCTTTGGCCATATCCCTCTATTCAGTCACAACTTAAATGTGACTTGTAACATCCTTTTTCTTTAAATTTACATTAATTATCTGTACGTTTGAAACTGTCTTCCATAATTTCTTCCTGTTTTGGCGTTCTCTACTGTATATGCTACATGGTTTATTCAAACTAGGTTACAAAGCCAATATTTGCCCAGGAAATATGTGTGGGAGTTTATCTTATTACTGTGGCTCCATAAATATCTTTTATAGGGGCTTCAATGATTGCTGTGTATCGGGAGAGGGCTGCACCATGTCCAATGATTATAGCAATAAGCTACAACTGGCATAATTCATTGCAACAATGCACCCAGCTGCAGCAGTGTCTGCCTCTCCCTGTGACATCACAAAACAGTATGGTAGCATCAGCTAGTGTCTGCATCCCGAGAGCCAACGGAATTATCCTTCATCATTAAATCTACCGCTATTGTTTAATGGAACTATTAGACGATTCCTTGCCAAGACTTACAGCAGTCAGCCGCATGTACGTGAAAATTACAAATGGCGGCATACATCTTCTGTCCCCATAAGTCACCGTCCTCTTTATTTTCTCCATGTCGCAAGATAAGCTTACCTGTCAGGAACGGCAAAAGCTCACTGCGCGTCCTTTCTACGCCCAGAGCCAAAGCGATAGTGGAGAGCTTCTTAATACTGTTCAGACGAAGCTGCAAGCCAAAAACAAATTCAGATTTAGATGCGAGGTACAGGAAGTTTTAACACCTGACCAGTTACCTACATCTAACAGATTGCTGAACAGACAGAATATAACTAAACATATTATATTTAATGTGTGTTACAGCTGTACAGTTTTTTCGATATTCACTTTTGTACATGCCTGGATGAAGCAAGCCATCCTCTGGGGAGCTCTGACAATTCATGAGTGTTGAGGAGTCCTATGCAATTGCCATGATCCTGTCCACTGCTACCCCGAGATGCTCTTTGTGACATTAAACCATCAACTTTCAGCTCATTGGCTCTGAATGATCACATGACATCAGCGTCACAAGAGCCACTGCCCACACAACAGCCAATTTAAAAAATGACTGTATTCATGACAGAGAGGGGTCATAGCTTTACAAGCGAATCATTCTCAAGATCGGTATATGTATTGTTAACGTCACATCAGTGGGGACCGTTACCATGTTCACCGTTGATCGATACGGTTCTACCAAAAAAGCTATAAACCAATAGCACGTCTTACTGGGTTCCTAGTGGGAAGCGAAACAGCCCTAGAAGTCCTGAAAAGCTTCATATTAAAACAAAATGATAATATATAATACTGACGCCAGCTTGAACACTTTAAAAGCCAGAGATATGCCTAAATTATAGAGGAAAAAAAAAAAAGAGTACCACAATAAGTTATGTGCTGTGGACACATCCTGGGATTTGCTTACCTACTACAACTCATTGGGTTGTAAAGTCTGCTAAATGACATGTTCAACAGGCTTTCTATTATGAATAACGCCTCAAATATATGGTTTTGTGTCACATTAACAAGCACCTGCAGACAGGCAACCAAAACTATAGTTATTTGGTGCAGCAACAGCCAACACTTAGCGCTGAAGAAAATACTAGATCTTGTCTTCAACGATAATGGCATATACCAATTGGCATTGATTACATATACTTTTCATGTTAGTAAAATACATGTAAATGGGTATGACACTAGAAACCAATTGCCCTCTTACCCAATATTGTTTAAGGACTGTTTGTTCCCAATGGTAAAGCGCTACGGAATCTGCTGGTGCTAAAGTGGTTGGCACTTCTGCCTTACAGCACTGTGGTCATGAGTTAGATTCCTGACCATGGGAGGAGTTTGTATGTTCTCCCCGTGTTTGCGTGGGTTTCCTCCAGTTCCCTCCCACACTCCAAAAACATACTGATAGGTTAATTGGCTGGTAACAAATTGACGTGTGTGTGTGTGTGTTAGGGAATTTAGACTGTAAGCCCCAATGGGGCAGGGACTGATGCGAGTGAGTTCTCTGTCCAGTGCTACGGAATCTGCTGGCACTATATAAATGATGAATTGTTACTTATGTAAGTCACAGAACCCACTGCCCCATGGGAGCACTCTGTCTTCCAGAACGCATCTCAATCTAGTCGATGTATTTACTGTGAGCTCCAAACACTAGCATGGACTTAAAAAATATTGGAGGGAATATCTTTAAAGTCAGAGAATAGGAATCGGGGCGTACGTTCATGGAAATGTGCTCTAGTGACATACAACACAGAGAACTATCCATTTCTAAACAGATGCTAAACATGGTCCATGAATTTCATTAGTCCGTTTATAACAGTGTTGGCTAACCTGTGGCACTCCAGGTGTTTGTGAAACTACAAGTCCCAGCATGCTTTGCCAATATATAGCAGCTTATTGCTGGAAGGGTATGCTGGTACTTGTAGTTTCACCCACACCTGGAGTGTCGCAGGTTAGCCAACTCTGGTTTATAACAAACAAGTCTGGGCATGGCAATTTAAGAGTCTGATATATACGAACGGTAAATAGATATAATCCTCTCTTATAATTCAAAATAAATGTCAAAGAACACTATCAATCAACCACGGACCGAGCAGCTTACTAGTTTTACATAAAAAAAAAAATGCAATAGAATTATTTATTAAATATTTGTTTGAAAATCTGTTAAACATGTATTTTTATTTGTAACTTTTGTAGCTCTTGTAGTGTATAATTTCATATTGGATTTCTCATCAATGAGGCAGGGCTTGTTCCCTAAGACAATACATAAAGTTGCGGCGATGCCAATATCGCTTTTTAAATGTCACAGATAATGTTAAGCACATTGGAGAGTGAGTAATAAGCGCAGTTACACAAGAATTTCTCCCACACAAATCGAGTGATGCCAAATCAGTCACATCAAAATACAACGCTGCCTCTTTATACCACTTCCTTTATAATGTCACCATCGCTTATCAGATATAAAAGTGCAAAGTCGAATCGGTCGGGATTCCTAAAAAGCAGCCAATGACCAAACACAGGAAACCTGAGGACCATAATCAACATCTGTTATTTCGCTTACAGCACCACAGACCAGCAAATCTTATCCTCTTTCTGGTACGAGGAACCGCTCCAAAAATTCTGGTAGTCCCAATTCTACAATAAGTTCTTCAAAAGCCTGTAGAGAGCAATGTGTAGCAGGCAACATTCAATACCCAATTTCTATAATTTTATGGGATCATACAGTGACTTTTAGCATTTGAGAACGATCGTTACTCACATAGTTCTTCTTTAGTCACTAGTTAATACTCCCTCACACCCTGTACAAGCAGCTTTACTTTATGGTACAACTTTGATCTCCGTTCTGATAAGAGTTAACTTTACAGCCCAATATTATATTTTGACTGACATCAGGAAGTCTAAGCAATTACAATTAGACTATATTTATATTTCCCATACTAAAAGTTACATCATTAGAGGGTTACGTGACAAAAACCACTGGCTAATAAACCTACTTTATAATAGTCACCAGCTAATCAAACTAAATAACTCCAGTTACCTAAAATAACTTTATAGTTACCACTCAATAAGGAGGAAGAGTGACAGAGAACCAACACAGGACATTCCAAGGGGATTAAACTACTTTATATTTATATACACTGTGGGGTAGATTCATCAAACCTTCTAAAAATGAAGAGTGGAGGTGTTACCCATAGCAACCAATCAGATCCTGATTATCAGTGTTCTAGACTGTACTAGATAAACGACAGGTAGAATCTGATTGGTCACTATGGACAACACCTCCACTTTTTTAGGTTTGATGAATCATCGTCATCACCACTTATTTATATAGCGCCACCAATTCCGCAGCGCTGTACAGAGAACTCACATCAGTCTCTGTCCCATTGGAGCTTACAGTCTAAATTCCCTAATACACTCACACACACAGACTAGGGTCAATTTTGATAGCAGCCCATTAACCTACTAGTATGTTTTTGGAGTGTGGGAGGAAACCAGAGCACCCGGAGGAAACCCACGCAAACACGGGGAGAACATACAAACTCCACACAGATAAGGCCATGGTCAGGAATTGAACTCATAACCCCAGGGCTGTGAGGCAGAAGCGCTAACCACTGAGCCACCATGCTGCCACATAATCTCCCACAGATCTGCTTCCTGAAGTTACTCAGTGCCAGCTGCCATATGTGTGAGACACCCCCAATGGAGTCACATCCTGTAAGCCAGCTGAGTGTGTGGCACTGAGTGTGTGGCACTGAGAGCCAGTAATATGGGATGTCCTCCTCACTGAGCAACCCTCTGACATGGACTACAAGTCCCAGCATGACCTAGCCATGGAGGAGAGAGGATATAATACAACAATAATTGGAGGCACATAGGCGGCCCAGGGCTGCTATACTACCTGTGGGAGGATACCCAGGCTCAGGGGCTGTTATATAACACACCCCCAGGCCCAGCAGTGCACTATAGGCCCACACTGCCAGTAAGCACTGCCAGCCCTGACCCCAGGCCCGGGCACCAGCGGTGGAGGCCTCCCCCTGCCGCCCAGGACCTCACCTGCACGTCCTCATTGCGCAGCTCATCGATGAGCACGGCGATAGGATACAAGGAGTCGTCCCCGTCAGCCGCCGCCATCTTGCTCCTTCCTGTCACTGAGAAGTGAATGGGGCGGGCGCGGGGGCGCCCGAGTTGTCATGCAGGGGCGATTAGCCCCCGCCCACCCGTGGCGACGTCACCCGGCCGTCAATGTTTACAGCCAGGCGCTCCCCAGGAGACCGTTGCTAGGGAGAGGAGGCGCGTGTTGGTGACGTCATACGCTGAAGCTGCAGCCGCCATTTTTAGTGAAGGAGAGATGGGCAGAGAAGTTGGCTTTGGTGAAGAAGGATTATTTCTCTTTCTCACAGGTTTAACTGGATGATCATGTAACAGTTATATAATAACTTCATTCACTTATCATCACAGTCTCTGCAATAAATCATTTATGAATAGGCCCCAGAAAAACTAATTTTGTTTTAATGCTGAAGATATTAACATTTATATTTCGTACATCCTTTTCTCATCCGCTAATCTCTCACAGTATAGAAAAGTTGATATTTATCCCCCATTCAGCCCGTATAAAATGCAGTATTAAGATATAATGGGTCGGATTCATTAAGGAAAGGAAAACAGTAAAAAGGAGTAATTATGCACCTGGGCAAAACCATGTTGCATTGGAGGGGGAGGTAAATTGAAAACGTGGGGACAGATTTATAGTTGGGGTAGGGCATGTCCTAGATCAACTTTACATTTCAGTGTAAAAATAAAGCTATCAAGTACTTGTGTCCCACGTGAAAAAACAGCCAGTATTTAACTTACGTGCAAAATACTAAATTAATTTGCACCCCTTGCATTGTACCATGGTTTGTCCAAGAAAAAACTTACTCCTTTTTTACTTACTTTAATGAATCAGGTCTAATAAGTGTTGCTGCAAGAATAATTCTGAATGAACAGTACCACTTGTTTTTACTTATTTGCTGTATACATGTATACTTGTTATAAAGCACTCACATGTAGTCAGCAGTTACAGCCAATAAAGATTTTCACATAATGTCAGACAGCTCTGTCCTGATGAATACCACTGTCAACGCGTTTCATGAGTCCTCAGTAAAAGTTGTTAAAGGAAGTAAAGTCCAAGTATATAAAGAACTCCATCTTTTTCTATGTTATGAATCCCACAATCAGCAACTGCTAACCCTTATACAGAACCTATGGTACGGGATGTATTTTCACCATTAGCGGCCGCCTTTTCCGAAACCACATTGTTCACTGGTACGTGGAGGCCCTCTGGACTTGATCCCAGTAGTGTTTAGTCGTTTTCAGCTGCGAATGAGGTAGAGTCAGGGAAACTCACTTCTATGGAGCCACATGTATAAAACAAGACAGAATACAACAGAGAATAGTCAACTGACAGGCTGAATCAGAGGGCAGGAGAGGCACACAAGGTCAATAAACAGGCAGATAATTCAAACGCAGGCACAGATCCAATAGCAAGGTCCAGTAAACATTGCCAAGGTTCAAACACACCAAATCCAGAAGCAGAAGATATATCAATATATATATATAGAGACTCAGGAACTAGCCTTTGTGAACCTAACAGTAGCAAGACAATAATGGTCATGAGTGTATTTATGTCGATCCTGGCCAATTAGCTGCTGTGTAGAAATCATGTGAACAATGAGTGTTGACTGCTCAGCTGCTAGGTAGTGAGCCGTAATGAGTCTTGCAAGAACTGATAATCAGCTGCAATGTGGTATCCTCAGTAGCAGCTCAGAAAGCAGGGTGAGTATGGTTGCTTGGCAACCTCCAGCACACAGACACAACAACAGAATCTGGAATGGATTGAGACAACAGAGCAGCGAACACATAAGATTCTATTGGTTGATGGGATGACATAAGGGACCATATGTATAAAATGTGCAGAAAAAAAAAACTATTTTCCAAATATGGCTTTAAAACATTGATGTGAGACAATAAGAATTAGAGATTATTGTTAGTTATCATGGCTATGAAGAACTTCATTCAGACTCATATATTGAGGAAATATTTATTTTCAAAAAAGATCAAGCCTATCTAATTAATTACTACATTGCTGGATAGTAAGATCTTAATTTTTGTCTGTTTGGAGTTTGTGTGTTCTCCCCGTGTTTGCGTGGGTGCTCGGGTTTCCTCCCACGCTCCAGGTGCTTGCTGGTAGGTTGATTGGCTGTGTGTGTTGGGGAATTTGGACTGTGGGTTCTGGAGGGGCGGGGACTGATGTGACTGCGTTCTCTGTGCTGCGCTGTGGAGTTAGTGGCGCTATATGGATAGATGATGATTGTGATTCTAGATGGAAACATTTGCAACATAATAGCACTTACCCTTGTGTATCAAACTCCCATTTTCCAATAGATTGTAAGCTTGCAAGCGCTACGGAATTTGCTGGCGCTATATAAATAAATGTTGATGATGATGATGATTTGAGTCACAAATTGTTTATTTAGAAAGCTGTAGCTATTTCTATGAATGTTGAATGTTAACCCCTAATTGTTCTTATTGAAGCATCTAATTATTATTGCATGACTTCCTTTAAATGTTAATTCCTATTAACTTTGGAACAAATATATTTTCCAATCTATAAATGGGCTATGTCTCAGTTGTTTCCCAGCATAAATCTAAGATACTAAAGTCTCCATGATTGCCGCGTTGTCCAACTGCTGGGATATAATTACTAGTTTAACATAGCAAATGTCCCCTCCGCTGTGTCCCAGCAGGGATCTAGGACACTGAAGTCTTTGTGAGCACAGTGTTGTGTAACTGCAGGCATATAATTAATATAAAAAGTCTTTTGAACATATGGAAACCTTTCGTTTTTATTGATGACAAGATCTAATTAATGAAACCTTATTATTACACAGCCTCCCTGAATGATCATTATACAGAAATTTGCGCATCGTATACATTCTGAGTTCCAAAACATTTCGTTCAATCAATGGAGTGACATCACAGCCACCAATATAAATCTTCTATTAGGCTACTGGCTTTTTAGCTTTCGGGGATACTTATAATAATGACAATTATTATTGTTTTGGGTTCATCTGTGCTGGATTATTCCATTTCACAACAGTAGACATAGCAAACAACATACTGTATGTCATTGATCAGTCTCAGGAGATTATGATAACTGTGGGTATAGAAGACAGTCTACTGGTAAACTAGGTAGAACTCAATTGTCCTTTTAAACTTTCGAAGAATTGGATAAGTTACAGAGAGCTGTGTCAAAGTCAAATAATTGGATGAAGTAAATCAAATTGATTAATATTGTTTTACTGTGCGATTGCGATCAGTACGCCACGTGTTATGACGCAATCGCACGATAAATAAACGCACGCGCACACATGTTCACGAACACATACACTTGTAATTAGTTCATATTAAATATAGTTCCAACACATAGTTATTTATAATGTAATGTAGCAGAGTGTCACGGCTATGAATAATTATGGATCCCCAGCCTCTACTTAGATGGTGCTAGTAGAGGGTGGTGGAGACAGGACACGATGGAACTTGAAGTTCTTAACTTGAGAGGGAACAATAACACAGACGATGATGGTAGTGTTGCAACTTGGTATATTAATAGATGGTACAACAGCAGTAGTAATAAAAGGTATGTACAACTCAGCAGAGCTGAGCACACGGCAGTTTCCTAGAATACAGTAATAATCACAGAAGTTACTTCAGTTGGTAACCAATGGCAACAGCGTGAGAAATAAGCAATATAACAGTTCAACGCCGAGATGGTAATTAGAACACTTGGATCCTACACGAAACACACAGCAGATGAAGGTGAACCACTGATAAAGCTAAAAGTCCAATAAGAGTAGTATGTAGACTTGGCTGATCCAAACAGATAATATGATTCACTTTAGCAGGTGGTTATAGGTATCACAATAGTTCATATTAGCGGAACAGAAAACGTTATAGGCTGTCCAAGAACTTGGATATAACTGGTAACATGCAGTAAGGTGTTGCCTAGAAGTAGCAGCGTGATAAACGAAATCCAACTGAGCGTGGAACTACAAGTCACAGATGATCCGGTTAACAGGTAAGCGTGAGTTCATCACCAATAGACAACAGCTGATAATGCACACAACTTGACTTGAGGAAATGGCTCCCAGCTTGGCAATATATTCATATTAACAGTCCAGCAATAATAATCAGCAGAGTAATAATTGCCGTGCCAGACATAGAACCACAGATGACAAGAAAACTTGATTGTAGTTCAACATAGAATACCGCAACATAGACAGCCGAGTAGAATGGTACTGGAGCCAATCAGCATGAGCGCAGGTGTAGCAGACAACTCACGAATAGTTCTGTGTGCAGATGAACAACGACAAGTAACTTCAGCTTGTAGATGAACCATGAACCGGCATACAGCGGAGCCGATGGAGAGCAATGATGACAGGTAACTTCGGCCACCGATAGTATCCAGGAGATAAACAGAAAGTCAGATATGCAGCCAGAACCCACGGCAGTGTGAGTAACACGAAGATCAGGCAATGAGTCCCTGATCACGGGAGATTGAAATAGTCCTCTGAGACCAATAGGCTTCGGAAGGAGGTCCCAATTAACATAACAAGGAACACCTATGGAAAGGTAGTGACTCTGAAGCAAGAGAAAGCACCAACATAGTTCCTAAAGGGCAAGTCACAACGCCAGCACCTAGCTATGGGACTGGCGTGTGACACAGAGTTTATTGTTAAATATTATAATGTTATATTCACTTTAGTGAGATCTAAGGTTCAGGATACAGGAAACATATCATGTCTAGTATCATTCTAATCCCCTATTTATCCTCAGAAGTCCGGTTCAATCGCCTAAAGGATCGCACCTTGTGTATGCTAGATATAGATTATAGGAAATAAATGATTAGAATGGTATTGTGTGTGTGTAATGTAAATAGACCAGTTTGAAACAGCTTTCGGCGGGAAGATTAGTATGCATCTTTTGGAGAGCTGACCCCCACCCTTGGAGGGCATCGTTTCAACTGGCCAATGACCTGCATTACACTGGACCGTCCTGAAGCCTGAACCTATGGAAACATGTCAAATCATCTCTATTGTTTTCACTGTATCACTAACTGTATATAAGCAGGAGCTCTGGGGCCAACAGACAGTCTTCTGACTACAGACTTCAGGATTGAATGACTGTATGCTGGATCCAGAGCGCCCGCATATGTAATCGGCTGTACTTATTTTATTGAATTGTATCCTGCTGCTTTTTGCTATTAAAACTGATTGTGCGTTGGAACCACACAAATCGCAGCGGACAATGATTATTGGTGAGCGATGAAATAACTTTAATAGCTGATACCTCCACCTCCTGGGCATTAACCAAATAGTGATACCCGTGTAAATAAACAGGTTACAGGTTTTATTTAAAAGAATGGGTGGCACATATGTCAACACCAGCTTGCCCACCACAAAATGGGAGTGGTGGGAATATTGCCCACCACAACCAATATAAAATTGGGCGACACACACCTCACCCCCTTTAACTTAATCTTCACTTTCACCCTCTGTGGTTTTGTCCAAGTTCTCCTGTGAAGAGCCAGATGGATTGCCCGCCATAGACCAGCATGTGGCTAGCTACAGGCTTACCCACCAAAGCTAGGTCTATTGCGAAGGAACAGCAGCCCACCAAGCAAGCTGGGACTCACCAAAACAGTTATTGTGCAAATGCAACTGTTACTAAATTACGCCAAGTCACTCTTATTAGACAGTCCACATTGCCAGCGCTGGGGTCATGAGTTCAATTCCCGACCATGGCCTTATCTGTGTGGAGTTTGTACGTTCTCTCCGTGTTTGCGTGGGTTTCCTCCGGGTGCTCCAGTTTCCTCCCACACTCCAAAAACATACTAGTAGGTGAATTGGCTGCTCTGTCTGTCTGTCTGTCTGTCTGTCTCTGTCTGTCCATCTCTCTGTCTGTCTGTGTGTTAGGGAATTTAGACTGTAAGCTCCAATGGGGCAGGGACTGATATGAATGAGTGCTCTGTACAGCACTGCGGAATCAGTGGCGCTATATAAATAAATGGTGATGATGATGATGATTTTTCCTGCTTGGTACCACACATATAAACGACATAGCACTGTAATACTGCACATATCCACAAGGAGTCCTGCTAGAATCACAGAATGCTAGCTATTTAAATATTGAAAACTGATTTCTCATTAATCCACAGATGCTGCATTTGCATCAAATAATCCTAGTGCAAACTTAACGTGAAAATACATAACAATGCTGTTGGTTGGAGAATGCACTTTACATGCAGAAAACAAATGGCTAATATTCGTTGGATGCGTTTCCAAGCATTTGTGAATGTGTCCAGACGCCTCTTGCAGCTTCTCCCATTCATTGCAGTAGCCCATTCATTTAGCTGAAGTCTCGAGTGTGCAGAAACCCCATCAAAATTAAGCTTCTTTTGAAATGAATGGGAGAAGCTTCACTAATAAATAAATGTTTGAAAGAAAAAAAAACATGTCCATTCAGGAAAACACATAGGAGTATATTTACTAAACTGCGGGTTTGAAAAAGTGGAGATGTTGCTTATAGCAACCAATCAGATTATAGCTGTCATTTTGTAGAATGTACTAAATCAATGTTTTGTCTAACCTGTGACACTCCAGGTGTTGTGAAACTACAAGTCCCAGCATACCCTTTCACCAATAAACTGCTATATATTGGCAAAGCATGCTGGGACTTGAAGTTTCCCAACACCTGGAGTGTCACAGGTCAGCCAACACTGTACTAAATAAATGATAGCTAGAATTTGATTGGTTGCTATAGGCAGCATGTCCACTTTTTCAAACCCGCAGGTTAGTAAATATACCCTGTAGTATGAAGCTAGAATCAGCCTGGTCAGTGCTTCGTTGGAGCCTCTATAGGTGGGGTGCAAAATATGCACCGACGAACCCCTAAACACTTTCTAAACTTTTTAAATGTCCATGATTACGAACTGTAAATTGGCTTCCATGTGTATGAGGCAGACCCCCTGAAATAGGGGTGATCTCCCTCCCTTTTCCTCGTTGGCTTCAGGGAGGTCCCTGGGGGAGATGGGCACGCAGGAGCGGGTCTTGACAATCACATAATTTTGGCCCCGCTCAATGATGCAATATTTGCATCATTAAGCCCTGCCCCTGCCACTTATCTATTGCGGGGGCGAGAACCGGGACGTTGCCCTGCTCTCCCGGGAGGTCTCCCAGACATTACGGGAGAGTAGGCAACTATGCATTAAAGAAAAGCAGCTAATGAATCTCTAGAGACTGAAGTGTCTTTTACATTTCTGTCTTCATTACTGAAGTCATGTTGTCTTACCTGTCAGTCTTTGATTAAATCTTGGTCTTCATGAAAATGGCCACCTCCATAGGCATCAATACATGGACATAGGACACAATTTCTGAACTGTGTCATCATGCCACAGATGGCGAAGCCAACCACGTCTTGTACTGGCTCAGCATCAGGGAGAATGCCAGACTCTTCAGGGAGTGAGGGAGATCACCCCTATTTCCCGAATTTTTGGGAGTTCTCCCGGGATCCCGAGAGAGCAGGCAAAAACCCTGGATCCCTAAGTCGCCGCTGTTGAAGATAGCGGGGGGCGGGGCTAAATGTGGCATTGTGGCCCCGCCCCCTGCTGCGATTGGCTGAAATGGGCTAAGATTGACAGGGGCGGAGCCTAACGGCGCACCACGCGAGGCCACGCCCCCTCGACGGACCCCATCCCGGACAGCTGCCTCTTAAAGTTGGTAAGTATGCCCTAACATTCAGAGAGAGTTGGCAAGTATGGTTATAGCCGTATCATTATCATCATCTATAGGGCAGGAGTAAGTTCTAAATGATAGTGATGATGGACAAGGCATCGTCTTTGTATTAAAAACTACACGTATGTGTGCCTTTTCACCCCAGAGTTGTAGCAGCAAAGGTGTTCAAAAAGAACCATAGCTTGTCATTACATCTACTGTGTAAAATATATTTTAGTTGCAAAAGCAGAGTTTGCAAAAAAAGTTGCATTTGCATCCTTGCAAAGCAGAATTTGGCAGAGAAAAAGTATACAAATGTTTCTGTAATGTTGTGACATATATATGAAATTAAATACCGAAACTTTTTTGTAGCTTCTGCAACCATCTTAAATTATGCAGAAGAATAATGCAACTAGTTGGTATAGCCAAAAGTTCACATAATCAGCCCACCCAAGGCTAATATTCTCATAGCGCCCCCTCGCCTGCCGCTATCGCCATCCTTGTCTCTCTCACTTACTCATCCTCAAGCGAGCGCCCATGGATGACTCATTGTCTTCAGCCGTTACCGCAGGAATACGTCAAGATTAAAACCTTACTACATTTTTCGTTCAGGTTTTCTTTCTATTTTAGTGAACAACTATTCTTTCATATTTTAAAATTAATTTCAGTTTATACATGTTCCTTGACACAATTTTGCTACCCCCAAAATCTTGTGGCCCCTCAAAAACCTTTCACCCTGGGCTGCAGCCTAGTCAGCACTGCCCACCAATATTAACCTGTTTTAACACAGGTGTCTCAGTCATAACCGAAAATATGGTTGAGATACTAATTCAAAGTCCACACATGTTGTCTATACAAAGTCACGGGAACCCCTGAATCATATGAGTCAGTGTTGGAAGGTGACCATGCACATAATGCAACCAAGGAACCTGTTGGTTAATAAATGCTTAAAGCATCAAAGCCAGTTGGTGAAGCATATTCCTGCTTCTTATCTAGGAAACATGTATTAGATAAATCTAGTAAAGTTGGCAAACTTTTATGCATCTTTATTTAATTTATTTTTTGCACTAAGCAACCTAGAGTGTGTAAAAGTTATGGCATTAACATAGAAATGTTTGCAGTAATGACTCTTTATGGTAAATAAAACAGGTTATGGCCAGGGCCATCTTAACAACATTATGGGCCCCCGGGCAAAGCAGTGCATGGGGGCCCCTAGATATAGATATAGATATATAGATGTATACAGATATAGATATAGATAAATAGAGATAGAGATAGATAGATGTACTTGCTCAGTGACCCTTGAAGGTTTTTTTTGCAGGTTTTTTTCTTTTGCAGGATTATTTATTCTCATTAAGAGCCGTGCCTATGGGGCCCCCTTGCCCGTGGGGCCCTCGGGCACCTGCCCATCGTGCCCAATGGAAAAGATGGCCCTGGTTATGGCTAGGTGATGTCCTATTCTTGTCATTTGGCCATTAGGTGTTGCTCATGTTGCTGATATTTCACTTGACCTTTACAGAGCAAGCATGAAGCAGTTGTTGACCTTTACAGAGCAAGCATGAAGCAGTTGTTGACCTTTACAGAGCAAGCATGAAGCAGTTGTTGACCTTTACAGAGCAAGCATGAAACAGTTGTTGACCTTTACAGAGCAAGCATGAAGCACTTCCTACAATTATTAGCCTGTTTTAACTAGAGATGGGCGGGTCCTATTCCCCGAGAACCGAACCCACCCGAACTTTGGGTATCCGAGTACCGAGCTTAGCTCGGTACTCTCCCGCCCGCTCCGAATCCAAATCGAGGCCAAACGTCATTGTGACATCGTCGGATCTCGGGGCTCGGTTCTCGCGATACTTCAAGATTATAAATACACGCCTCCACAGCAATCCATCGCCATTTGACAGAGGGAGAGAGCAGGGTGTAGTCACAGGCTGATTAGAGAAGGGACAGAGAATCCAATATTCTTATTGCAATTGTTGTAACAAAAGTCGCTAGAGAAGAGAGGAGGATAGAGGATTTTTTTCTTTTCAATATTTGGCACTCCCCAGTGCTTTTGGGGTGTCCCCCGTAATTGTGCATAAATATTTCTGGCTGTCAAAATTACTATCTGTCAGCAGTATCTACCAACTAATTTTTAGCACTCCCCAGTGCTTTTGGGGTGTCCCCCATAATTGTGCATAAATATTTCTGGCTGTCAAAAGTTATATCTGTCAGCAGTATCTACCAACTAATTTTTAGCACTCCCCAGTGCTTTTGGGGTGTCCCCCATAATTGTGCATAAATGTTTCTGGCTGTCAAAAGTCATATCTGTCAGCAGTATCTACCAACTAATTTTTAGCACTCCCCAGTGCTTTTGGGGTGTCCCCCCTAATTGTGCATAAATATTTCTGGCTGTCAAAATGACTATCTGTCAGCAGTATCTACTAAATAATTTTTAGCACTGCCCAGTGCTTTTGGGGTGTCCCCCATAATTGTGCATAAATATTTCTGGCTGTCAAAAGTCATATCTGTCAGCAGTATCTTCCAACTAATTTTTAGCACTCCCCAGTGCTTTTGGGGTGTCCCCCATAATTGTGCATAAATATTTCTGGCTGTCAAAAGTCATATCTGTCAGCAGTATCTACCAACTAATTTTTAGCACTCCCCAGTGCTTTTGGGGTGTCCCCCATAATTGTGCATAAATATTTCTGGCTGTCAAAATGACTATCTGTCAGCAGTATCTACCAACTAATTTTTAGCACTCCCCAGTGCTTTTGGGGTGTCCCCCATAATTGTGCATAAATGTTTCTGGCTGTCAAAAGTCATATCTGTCAGCAGTATCTACCAACTAATTTTTAGCACTCCCCAGTGCTTTTGGGGTGTCCCCCCTAATTGTGCATAAATATTTCTGGCTGTCAAAATGACTATCTGTCAGCAGTATCTACTAAATAATTTTTAGCACTCCCCAGTGCTTTTGGGGTGTCCCCCATAATTGTGCATAAATATTTCTGGCTGTCAAAAGTCATATCTGTCAGCAGTATCTTCCAACTAATTTTTAGCACTCCCCAGTGCTTTTGGGGTGTCCCCCATAATTGTGCATAAATATTTCTGGCTGTCAAAAGTCATATTTGTCAGCAGTATCTTACCAAATAATTTTTACCACTACAAATGCTTTGCGCTCAGAATGGATTCAAAGCAGTCCACATATGATCAGAATGAGCAAGCAGGTTCTGTCACCAGTCCTGAAGTTAGTGTTCCCAGTACATCATCTGGGCAAGGCGATCTCAAACTACACAGTGTCTAAATCAGTCCAAAAAACAAAACCCCCCCAAAAATTTACTGTGTTGAAGCGGAAAAGAAGTGTTACTTAGTAAAAGTTAAGTGCCGATAAAAAAAAAAATTGTGAAACTTGCCATTCTACACACGCAGTGGCAAAGAGAGAATGAGGCCTTCACCTTTGGATATTAGTGTCAGATCCCAAAAAGTTACAGAGCCTACAATTGGTGCACAGCTACTGTTACGCGTCAAAGCCAAGCTGCAAGATAACAGTAAGGCATTAGAGGATAATGTTTGCTCTGATTCACAAATGACACCAATCCCTGTGGAGAGTCCATCCAACAGTGGGATGTCTAATCGTAAGCATTCTGTTAGTGTACCCATAAAGAAGGGCTCTTTCAGCAGTTCTGCTGAAGTGTACCTGAACAGCCCGAGTGTAGCCGGTGATACACAAATTGAGGATGCCACTTTGGAAATAGAAGAGGATGAGGGGGAGATTTGTGGAGGTGACGAGGGCGCTAATGAGGATGTTTATGATTATGATGCAAACAGATACCAAATTGCCTTTCTCAATTTCTATTTATAGTCTAGATTATATAACGGCTGAATAGTTTTCTATTTTAATCCTAGTTGAGAGGGGATCTGATGCAGACAGATACCAAACTGCCTATGTCCATTTCTTTGTATATTCGAATTTCTAGTTCTACAGCCTATGCAGGCTGCTTTTTTTCTATTTTACTACAAGTGGATGGGGGGGGGGTCTGATGCAGACAGATAGCAAACTGCCTTTGTCCATTTCTTTGTATATTCAAGTTTCTAGTTCCACAGTGTGTGCAGGCTGCTTTTTT
The DNA here is from genome assembly GCF_038048845.1 of Mixophyes fleayi. Classification (NCBI taxonomy): domain Eukaryota; kingdom Metazoa; phylum Chordata; class Amphibia; order Anura; family Limnodynastidae; genus Mixophyes; species Mixophyes fleayi. The sequence continues at coordinate 12,162,943 of NC_134412.1, read as the reverse complement.
ATATTCAACTACAAGTGGAGGGCGGGGGGGCATAGATAGCCAACAAACTACCGTGGTCCATTTAATTTTACTTTCTAGTTCCACAGTCTGTGCAGGCTGCTTTTTTTTTATTCAACTACAAGTGGAGGGCGGGGGGGAGCATAGATAGCCAACAAACTACCGTGGTCCATTTAATTTTACTTTCTAGTTCCACAGTCTGTGCAGGATGCTTTTTTTTTTATTCAACTACAAGTGGAGGGTGTAATATACACCCAAAGATGATGGCTACATTGCCAATAATCAAAGATGGAGGAGGTAGACAACCAGGTTTGTCTGTATAATTTGCAGACAAGTGTTCGAATTAAGGACGGCCTACCAGGGATTAAACTGTTTTTTTCATAATTTATTAGCTTTAGAATTACCTCACTTATCTAAGAAACTGGTGGAGCACTAAATTAGGTTATTTTAGACCCAAATTTTTTTTTTCACAAATAGCAAAACAAAACCAAACAAAAGCAAAAACAAGACCAAAACACGCAAGGGCGGTTTTTCAAAACCAAAACACGAAGGTAATCCAGATCCAAAACCAAAAACAAAACCAAAACACGGGGGTCAGTGACCATCTCTAGTTTTAACACAGGTGTCTCAGTCATAACCGAAATATGGTTGAAATGCAAATTTAAAGTCCACACATGTTGTCTATACAAAGCCACAGGAACCCCTGAATCGTATGAGTCAGTGTTGGAAAGTGACCATGCACTTCATATTTGGGGACCACGTGAAATGCATGTCGCTGTGTTGTAGGAAATAAATTATATTCAACAGAACACATGCTGCATGTTAGTGATCAATCCCAGGAGATTATTGCGACTGTAGGCAAATTTTAAATGAAACCAGACAGTCTACTAGTAAACCGAGCACAGCTCAGTTCTTCTTTCCAACATTTAAAGAATTGTGTCAGTATAGGAACGTGTAGGCAAGGGGTCAGAGGAAGGGGGGGGGGTGGGTGTCACATGTGCCCAGACTCCCTGCTCTAGTCTAGACTTACTGATTATAATATTAGAAATGTGTTTTGTATCTCCAATTTTAGTGCTGCAATGTGATTTGTAGACTTTCCGAGAGTGAGAGAAAGGGAGAGTTGGTTCTATATACTCTATGTAGTATTTTTAATGTTGTGTATACAGTGTATAGAGCATATGGATATATTAGTACAAATCAAATTTGGAATTCTTTTTATCAAAATCCGGCTATTATAGGATCTTGATAATAATACCAGGAGAAGACAATATCTAAATAGGTAGGTGAGGGTCTGAATCTGGAAATTCTCTGTTATGTGCGTTTTATTGCTACCAATAAACATTGTCCAATGCGATTATTGTGGTTCCAATGCACAAAGATATTTAATTGCATAATATAGCAGGATTTACAGCAAGCCATGCTGGAGCATTGAAGATATAACAATAAAACAGGAAAGTATAAAAACCCGAATACATTACATATGTGCTTCACCTGGGCCCAGGTTCAGATACAGTCATGTTGTCTGTTGTCAGGAAAAGAGAACAATGGCCCAGAAAAGCTTGCTTATATGCAGTTTCAGTTTACAAAAAACACTGATGATGTCACTATGTACACAGATACCACTCAGAGAAGTCTTCATTGGTCCAGGGTTACCGATGTTCCACTTGTCTGCTGGTCATAGGTCAGTTCATTTGATCTTCAACAAAGGGTGGGGGGCAACTTCCCCCAACTGTTGTCTACATGTCTTCCTGCTGAATAACCAGTTCAAACTGACCCACAAACAAAGTACTTTTGATAACTTGCGACCACTAGATGCGATTGCTACTCTGTCGAAACTGGGTTAATGCTGGTGAAATAAACTTTAATATGAGACCAAACTCATTACCTTTTAGGGGACCTGCACCATTCATACCTTTAATATAGTTTTATCTATGTATAAATAATCTCTAATACATTTTACTAATAAATAAATGTGGATTGGAACCTTAATAAATGTGTACTATTTACAAGTGTAAGTGCGAATGTAAATGTATGTGTTATTAATCTGTGCGATTGTGTTATTACACGTGGCGTACTAATCGCAAATTGCACGGTAAAGCAATATTAACCAATTTAGCTTACTTCATCCAATTATTTGATTTTTGCACCTCTTTAATTATTACAAAACCTACAAAAAATAATAAACATAAAATACTGCTTTATAAAAAGTCTATAATAACATTAGTCACCTGATGATCTGACCTGGAGACGTTTATTACACTCATGGAAAGCAGTCAGGGATTACATATAATATCATTCACCAAATATACTGTATATATAACGATATCAGAAGTCTCCTAGAATTAAAGATATTTGAGATAGAGTGATTATGAAGCTTATTCTATGTGCTCATCAGAAGTCAGTAAACCTATTGAGGAACACTACAATGTCCTCCTTTAGTCAGAAAATATCTCATAACAGAGAATATATATTTCTTTCTCTTATATTTAGGTTATATGTCTTTTAAAAATAAGTTGTATATTTAATAAAATGTTCCATTGTACTACAGGACTGATAAGAAAAATAGAACACAATTTTCATAGATAGGAGGGCCTAGCCTACAGGCAAATATTGCCATTATGTATAGGAATGACACATCATAAATGTAATAAAATATTTGCATGCATATCCAGCACTGGCTTCGACTTTGCACAAGTTCCTGGGGCAAAGCCTGAGGCCATTAGATCCTGAATACACTCTACAATACCTCCTGTCATTATATTATGCAGCCCCATGACCAACACGCTAAAAGCTGCTCCCACTGCTGTGTCAATTTGATCTGTGCCGACCCCATGACTCATGGATTAGTGCATGGCATATGTATAAAGGGCTGGATATAACATATTAGTCTTGTAGCTGTAGATCTAATGATGATCTAATGACCTAAAACGCAATAACCTTCCCCCGCCAGATCTATTCTTCCATTACTGGCCAGGGAGTATCCCTGTGAAATGTGAAGGGTAGAAGCATTAGGGCAAGAGGGCTTACTTAGAGGATGAGCTCCTCTTTGCTATATACTATAAAGTACACATTAGCTCATCATAGCTGTAAATCATAGAGCTTCTCCAGACCAACAACCACCCAGCCGTGAAGCTGTAGACCACACTAGCTCACAAAAAGGGGACCGCCAAGTGCCGATCCAGTGCCAGAGTATTGGATCACCTTAAGAGGTCTGATTCTGGTTCTGGTTCCAGAGCAACTACAGTTCTCCTGTGTTGAATTCCTAGTTTGACTTCTGCATGTTCTTGATTATCTTTCTGCCTCTTGATTTGGTTCTGTTTGGATCTCCTGGTTCTGACCTCAACTGTCCAGAGTACTCTTCTGTCTTTTTCCTCTGACACTTCCATTGTCCGTACTGGTTCTGACCCGGCTTATCCTCTACACTCTACTTGTGATTCCAGCTACCTCACTAGCAACAGGTATACGTCCATTTTCATCAATGAGATTTGTGGCAATCTGCTTGAGTAGCACCTTCCCTCGTGCATATTCTCTCCTTCTCACATCAAGAAATGGCCCCATCGTCAATATTGCTGCAGAAGTCTGAGGAAGTTGAAATTGATTTCCCTGTCTAGGTCCCCAATTATCCCACTAACCCTTAATCCAGATTTTTCTCCCAGTCTTTATAGGGTAGCATAAAGCACATGGTCTAAGAATGGGACTTTTGTACCATGTTGTTTCACGATGGCTTAGTGGTTAGCACTTCTGCCTCACAGCACTGGGGTCATGAGTTCGATTCCCGACCATGGCCTTATCTGTGAGGAGTTTGTATGTTCTCCCTGTGTTTGTGTGGGTTTCCACTGGGTGCACCGGTTTCCTCCCACACTCCAAAAACATACTGGTAGGTTAATTGGCTGCTATCAAATAGACCCTAGTCTCTCTCTCTCTCTCACTGTCTGTGTGTGTGTGTGTGTGTGTGTGTGTGTCTGTCTGTGTGTGTGTGTGTGTTAGGAAATTTAGACTGTAAGTTCCAATGGGGGCAGGGACTTATGAGAGTGCGTTCTCTGTACAGCGCTGCAGACTTAGTGGTGCTATATAAATAGCTGCTGCTGCTGCTGATGATGATTGCAGGTCCCAGAAGAGTACATGTTGGATCCGCAGTGGTGTGCATGCAGCTTGCTTCCTATATATACAGAAGCTGCTTGGAAATGTATTTTTCCTAGGCTGTGGACAATCAATAGCAAGCTCCTCAGGACCCCTTCACCCAGCTGGTTGTTCAGGTTATGCTTGTCTGTTTACCCCTATTGTTGCGACTACTCCCCAGACAGTGAGGGGTTATACGCTGAACAGGCCCCATGAATGACACACAGTCCCCTTATCCAGTCAAGCAATCAAGAATGTTAATCATAATATAAGTCACATAATAGTTGCTTGGGATAGATGCTTCATTAAAGAAGGGGGGTTATAGGTACACAGGAAGCCCTTGGACATGATTGTGAACCTTTGCACCCACTGTTCATTGCCTTTGCCTAAGTAGGACTTGTGAAGGAACTGCAATGCATATAGCTCTGCAGTTCTTCTGCAAACTGCAACCTAATATAGTGACACAGTGGATAGCATTGCCTTCCAGCTGTGTGTGTTTGATTTCTATTCAGACCAGGGAGCAATCTGCATGGAGTTTGTGTGGACCCCCATATTCATATTGGTGTTCCCCTGGTGCTCGGATCTACATCCATGGTCCAAAACTGTTAGGTTAGCTGGCTTCCAAATAAACTGGCTTTGAAAGAGTTTTTGAGTTCCTGTGATGCAGAAGGCAATATCCACTGGCACAAACACTGATGTCCCGGAATAAAATTCTATAATTGTACAGGTTTGAAGAATATGTTGGTGCTATATAAATAAATGCTATAATAATGATAGATCACTTTTAACTGGGAATGTCAATTGAATTATTTAGTCTTTAGTGGTTTTTTTTTACACTCAGTTTTTAATGTCATTATTAAATTTTTAGCAGACAAAGGTCACAAACCACTTCCTAATAAACAAATGTTGTTTCTCCCAACAGTCAAATGTTGCTACATCTATTGTTACAACAGAACTAAGTTACATTCTGCATTTTCTTCTATCTCCTTATAGCCGACCTGTTTTTCCTGACGTTACTTTTGCATATCCAAAATGCTGGTTTATACTCATTCTGGCATCATCGTGTTTGTTTGTGATCTTTCTAAGTTCGCTGAGAAGAAAACAAGATGATTATTGATTTGTGTTTGGAACTAAAATGTAATACTGTATTAGCGTTATAAGTGGCTGATCAGTGTGTAGGTTGTGGACAGGTAGTGGACATAGCCATGAGATTGAAGGAGGGAGGACTAAGTCTACCAATATGCAAAGGTTTTAAATTGATCTGGTTCAGGGGAGGAGCAGGGTCCACCAAAAGCACAAACCTCCTGCCATACTAATCCAGGAAGATTATGGTGTCAAATGCATATCTATACACAACAAACTTCACATTGCTAACATATATAATGTGCATTTAACTGTACATGTAACTGTGTACTATGTAAATTTTCCAGCCTAGCTGCAAGGAGCACAAGAAGGTGATGTGTCTTGTCTGACGTTGTAATTAGTTAATTTAGGGATATGGATTAAGGTCCTTAACTGGTGAAGGACACTTGTACTGTATTTTTAGGCATCATCAAATCAATGCATGCTGCTTTTACTTACTATTTTTATTATTTTATTTTTTATTTATTTACAGTCATGGAATAATGTTTTGAGAAAGACACAAAGAACTTCAAGGAGAGAGGTTCAATAGTTGTGGAGAAGGCTTCAGGTCGCCCAAGAACATCCAGCAAGCACTAGGACCATCTCCTAATGTTGATTCAGCTGCAGGATTGGGGCACCACCAGTGCAGAGCTTGCTCAGGAATGGCAGCAGGCAGGTGTGAGTGCACCTGCACGCACAGTGATGTAAAGACTTTTGGAGGATGGCCTGGTGTCAAGAAGGCCAGGAAAAAAAGCCACTTCTCTCCAGGAAAAAACATCAGGGACAGACTGATATTCTGCAAAAGGTAGAGGGATTGGACTGCTGAGGACTGGGGTAAAGTAATTTCTCTGATGAATCCTCTTTCAGATTGTTTGGGGCATCTGGAAAAATGCTTGTCCGGAGAAGGAAAGATGATCGCTACCATCAGTCCTGTGTCATGCCAACAGTAAAGCATTCTGAGACCATTCATGTGTGGGGTTGCTTTTCAGCCAAGGGAGTGGGTTCACTCACAATTTTGCCTAAGAACACAGACATGAATAAAGAATGGTACCAAAACATCCTCCAAGAGCAACTTCTCCCAACCTTCCAAGAACAGTTTGGTGACTAACAATGATTTTTCCAGCATGATGGAGCACCTTACCATAAGGCAAAAGTGATAACTAAGTGGCTCGGGGATCAAAACATCGAAATTTTGAGTCCATGGCCAGGAAAATTCCACAAACCTTAATCCCATTGAGAAATTGTGGTCAATCCTCAAGAGGCGGGTGGACAGACAAACACCCACAAATTCTGCCAAACTCCAAGCATTGATTAAGTAAGAATGCTTTTGTGAGGAAAGAAAGAAAAGCTGGGACACAATCGTGCTTCATAAAGTGATTCTGGCTGCAGCCTGAGGCGACATAGAGAAGATGTTGAGTTGAGATGTCACTTGTACTATGTTCTGGAGCCTGAGTAAACTGCTTTCTAAAGGTGACAACTGCATTGCAAGAGTAAACGTTTAGGCTGCACACTGCAGAATTTTCCAACTGGCGTGTTTTCTACAATGACTTTGCCATCGTATGAAGGTCCGATCGCTCGGACGATTAATACATACACATTAGTCATGTTTTAGACGATTAACGAATGACCAACTGGGTACCGACTTTTCACAGCCATATTGTGGTAAGCAAAGATTAAAATTGTGTACACACTGAAACGACTTATGAGGTCCATGTAACGATATCCCCATGAAATTTAAATAAAGTGCAGAACATGTTCAATAGTAACCACCCCAAACCTCATAAAAAAGTTAAGGAAAACACAAATTAGTGACTTGCGGACACCACACCGCGTGGGACTGCTACAGGCATCAGAAATTAACATACACACGACCCTAAAGGAGTCGCAGTTCAAGGAGCTATCATTCATCATTGGCGCGTACACACTAATGCGATATCGGGCCGAACGGTTATTTATCGTGTGTTTGGCCCGATAATTGGGTGAAAAACCTGTAATGTGTACCCAGCCTAATACGTGAGCCCTGGAGAAGTGTTTAACATACCAAGAGAATAATATGCATAACTTTAATTCATGAACAGTAGTTTATTACCCAACAGAGGTCCTGTTCTTTTGATTAAACAAAGTATATCTAGCATCTTAAAAATATATGTGCTGTCATTATTGGTATCTAATTAGAATCACATGCATGTGTATTTTTAAAGTCAATATGGAACTGTGATGCTTTGGATCCCTTAAAATAAATAGAACAGGATTGAAATAGTGTCTTCTGTTCTTATGAGAAAGCACATATGTCTACAGTGCAATAGATATATGTGATTATATTAGATATTGTTGCAACATCTTTTATATAAGCGGATAATTGTTTAGCAATACGTTTGCTTTTTTACTCCACAAGATTACCAATTGCCTTTGCTAGTGTTGCTTATAAGGAGATGTTATTATTGTAACAAATTACCTTGTCTTCCAACACACTTCCCACTTGTGACAAGAGGGCAAAGTTGTTAGGGTGAAAACAGTGTAAAGAAGAGAAAACATAGATTACCAAAGTACTGTTTATAAAGCTATGTTGCAAATTTATTGTGCACAATATTGTACAGGGTGTACTAATTGTATTAGTTACAGGGTCACATATGGCTTCCAGAGTTATTTTCTTCATCACCATCATTTATTTAATTATATATAACGCCACTAATTCCACAGCGATGTACAGAGAACTCATTCACATCAGTCCCTGCCCCATAGGAGCTTACAGTCTAAATTCCCTAACATACACACAGACTAGGGTCAATTTGATAGCAGCCAATTAAACTACTAGTCTGTTTTTGGATTGTGGGAGCAAACCCACGCAAACACGGGGAGAACATACAAACTCCACACAGATATGGCATGGTCAGGAATCAAACTCATGATTCCAGTCCTGTAAGGCAGAAGTGCTAACCACTAAGCCACCGTGTTCTTCTCATTCAGTCCAAGAAAAATGATTGCCAGAATGGCTACAAGCTCCTCTTATATGTCTGTCGACATGAGACATTAGTTGATTATCCATGACTGTCTTCTTTACAATCCATGGACTGTGACTGGCCTGATTGGCCGTTACTTTTCCAGTGAACTTCAGAATTGGCTGAATGGATTCTTTCATCTCTAATTAAAAGACCTGGCAACTTTAAACAAGAAATATTCAGTATAATCTATAAAAACACTCTAAGGATTTCGCTGTCATGGGTCTCTATTTCAACATTGACACTCAAAGTCTCAAGCTATTGATAGCCCTTAAAAGATAATGTAAAGATCATCTGACTTTGCTGTTGTTTGTATCACATACCTCACACATGCTCAGAGTAACGTCAGCTCTGATGACCCTTCTGCCCTAGCCTTGAGAACCCTTTTCCTATGGTGCCTATGTTTGAGCAGCCACATAGTCTGTTGACCCTTGTTACTGCTTCTAAGCCTGATTCAGCAGCATTTAATATCATGCCAGTGGCTCCTGAGATGCCTGTTTCCATATTCAAATCCCCATTGTTCCAATCTATTGCTATCATATACTGTCCTACTGTCTACTTATTGCTAATTCCTTTCATACCTATTAAGCTTGGTTCAGTAGGTGTCAGGAGGCATCTAGAATCTGCCATTGGATATGGGCCTTTGCTTCAAACTCAAGCCTGCCACATTCGAAATTGAAATCCTACTAATATCCATTCACTCATAACGTCGAGATCATCTGATTTTGCTACTGTGTGTGTCATAGACTTGTGTATATTCAGTGTATGTTCCAGGTGGGAATGTATTAAACACTTGGAGAATGTTCAGGATAAGCTTTGAGTGGACCTTTGCTGTTTGCCCTGATCTTTGAACTGTCTGGTTGTGTATCTTCACTTGATTTCTGAATTTCCATTGTCCTATCCAGCACACCAGTCACTCGAACCCTCACCTACACATATGTTTCCTGGGAAGTCAGTATAAACCTGACACTATCCTTAGTATAAAGGCATCTGATTTGTCCCAAACTCCTTGGTGCAACCAAGTGCCCAGTAAACACAGCTACCTAAAAGGGAAAGGAGCCTGCCAAAGATGAAAAGCAGAACAGTCTGGTTGGTTAGTTATTGAGTCAGTACCCAGAATATTTTGGGTACTGACATGATGTGCATTGTGAAACCAGTATAATCACAAAGCTTTGCACCGCAGACAAAGCGTTGCACCATAATTATATCCACCCTCAATTTTTATACACTAGGATATACAAAACATTTTTGCACTATCAGTATCATCATCATTAGCAGCAAAGTAATAAACATTTTGACATTTCAAGAACCTGCACATAGGAACAGGGTATCAATCAGCGGCACCATTTAGAACATAAAAGTCAAGTGTTTATGGTGAGACGGGTCTCACAGAATTTGGTGGAAGCTTCAAAGTTCATTTCATACCACAATCTTTCTGCACCAATTTCCAGGATCTTCACATCACTGCTGTATTCTGTTGGGTGACACGACTCCTTCCACTATAACTCTCAACGTGTTGCTTCCTGTTTGCTAGCATTACCCTCCTAACAATTATAAAGTCCAAGCGAATTCATTCTGTGCTAAGTACAATCATTTTAAATGCAATTTCCTTGTCTTTTGTAATTGTACCTCTCTGTCGCTGTAGCACTTTGGTGATGGGACCCACTGCTGCCAAGGACTATGTAGCACAGGCAAAGAGAGGGGAAAGGATGATTTGAGGGAGAAGTGGTGTGAGAACTATGGGGAAAGGAGGTAACAGGAGGGATAAGACAACAGACAGTGCAGATGTCACAATTTTAATTTTCTCACGTTCCAGCGCTGTCCGTCTAGCGTTCAGCGTGGGTTTGTGAAAATCTGAAATGATGAAAAAACAATTGGAAAAGAAACAGACTTACCTTCAACCCGACGTTGGAGATCTCCGATGGGGGCACGATGTTGACAGCAAGTGATTTAGATTTGAGAAATGTTCGGCATCGCAGGCTGACGTTATCCTGGCGTCTGTCAATAGAAATTTAAAGCAGCAATGTCGCTTTAAGTGTTTAAAAACTTAACTTTAGGAGTCCCCACATTTCCGCATTGAAACTGAGATATGGTATATAGCACAACTCTCATTATAGATGTTAACATTAATTACCATTTGTATCAACAGCATCAAATTAAAATGGCTATTTTGGCATCACTTGAAGTCATGCACAGTTCCACCTTCTCTGATTTCTCTATAGTATTTCAATGGTGGTTAAATTTTCTGGTGCAGGTGGGTCTTACATGTTTCATATGTGATGAAAGGTTAGGACAGAGGTCACACCAGGGAATTAATTACCATTATGAGCCTCCCCCCACTTTAGGCAAATTTGACTCTGGATCAACTGAGGCATTTGAGTATGAAAGGTTGAACCTTCTGGTTATATATATTTATTCAACTTAAACAACTATGCAGCTATGCTGCCCTGCATATAATTAAGTTGTTAATAAAATAACGTTTGATTTAAGAGAACCACAAAGTATCTATGCCCCTGAGGCTTTTCAGAAAGCTCATTTGTAACCACAAGTTCCTCTTTAAATATAATTCTCCATAAAGTTATTTCCAGTTTGTTGGCACTAGACTGCAACCATGGCCTAGTGGTTAGCACTTCTACCTCACAGCACTTGGGTCATGAGTTTGACCTCCAACCATGGCCTTATCTGTGTGGAGTTTGTATGGATCTCCCCGTGTTTTCGTGGGTTTCCTCCTGGTGCTCTGGTTTCCTCCCAAACTCGAAAAATATACTGGTAGGTTAATTGACTGCTGTCAAAATTGACCTTAGTCTCCTTGTCTGTCTGTGTCTGTATGTTAGGGAATTTAGACTGTAAGCTCCAATGGGGCAGGGACTGATGTGAATGAGTTCTTCGTGCAGCGCTGTGGAATTAGTAGCGCTATATAAATAACTGATGATGATGATGATGATTGTTGTTGTAATTCAGTTATTTTGTAATATACATCTCACGTATTGTTATGGGACAAAGTGATACGAGGAATACTTAAATTAATCTCGCCATTGGTCTAACATTTTGTATGTTTTTACATGATAGAATCTCTAAATTAAGTATTTGATATATTTTTTTTCCCCTACGCATAACACTGCAGCCATGAAAGACTGATGGTAATGGACAGTGTAATACAACCAGCTAGAGTACACTAGCCTACTCTCCCAGACTCTCATATTTTGGGGAGTTCTCCCAGAGTCCTGGTAAAGCAGGGTGTCCACCCCCATTTCAGAAAAATGCAAATCATGGCATTTTGCAGCAGGAAACGGGGCCGTGATGGCCCGAATTATGGCATCACGGCCATCACGGAACCTGTCACTTGGACCTTTCCTTCTTGTCTCCTGGAGGTGGACTACAAAATTTTGGCAAATGTGATCTAGAGAGGAGAGAATTTAATCAGTAGATTTCAAGATACTGCAAATTGCAGTTGGTGAATTAGTCTCAGATTTTTAAAATCTACTCTGGAAAAAAAATGGGACCCTTCCTGCCCTGGAGACCAGCAGAAATGAACCAGTAGTTCCTCTAATGCTTGAATTGCTGCAATGGGTGAAATTCTATTATTCATATGTTGGTACCGCCGGTAGGTATATTTCCGGCAGTGGAGATGCCGACACTTATGAAAACGTCGACAGGGTAAATGCCGACACATCCATGCTGCCTACATTAAAATGTATACATTGTGATTGTCAACAGAAGTAATGTTGACAGTCACAATGTCGGCATTAAACAAGCAAAACACTTAAAAAACATAACATAAAAAAAAAAATCAAAACAGTAATAAAGGTTAAAAGTACAAACTCCCCCTCCCTCCCAACACCCCTAAAAACTTGTGCTAGCAGCTGGCAGACTCGCAAGTCACCAGCACACAAAAGGTTAAAAAAAAAACCACAGCACCACCCTCAACGCTATCCCCAATAAGATTAACCCTAGTGCTGCCAGCCTAATGTTGGCACTTGCAAAAGCGGGGGGGGGGGGGGGGGGTAACGACGACAAAGTGCATGGGGCCCTCCTTAATTTTATTACAACCAGCACTAGGCTTAGTCAGCTGAGCCTGGTGGCACCATAGCAGGAAATCTACGGCATGGGGTCCTCCTGCCCCCTACCATAATGACATCCAGCCCCAGTCTGGTTAGCACGGGGCTGGATTCCCTAGGGAGATGGGGGTCTGCCAAAAAAAAAATGCGGGCCCCATCCATAGAGATACCCAGCACCATGCTGAATAAACAGTTCCTGACCAAAAATGACTCATTGTCTTCAGCCTTTAACGGTAATAAGTCAAGATTAAAACCTTACTACTACTTTTTACTTTGCAGAACAACGATTCTCTTATATTTAAAAATTAATTTCAGTTTATATCTTTCCCTGTCACAATTTTGCACTCACAAAAATTTTGCCCCCCCCCCCCCCCCCACTTCCACCCATTACTATATTAAATAGAGGTTTTTAGTTGTGTTCTCTCTACACAATGCTGATTAAGGTACATATAGGCCCATCAAACTGAAATTCTTTTTTGAGTTATAATGATAAGGAAGTGTTTTGTGAACTACATTCCCAAAAGAACAGAACAATATCCAGCTCCTCTGTTGTGCCACAGAGATTCCCTTTATCTCTTGCTGCCACATCATATTTATGTATAAAAAACATTATATTTTGGTGTGCAATACAAAGATGGAACCATCGCACTAGTATATACTAGCTACCAGATTGGGATTTGTATTGTGCACTAATCGCCAGAGCATAGACTGTGTTTTGTACGCTAGTTACCAAAAAATACTCTTTTACTACTTATTTCAATTCTATATATTTGAGTGGGGTAGTTTTTCTATACAATACTATGATGATACACAAATTTATCTATCCTCTCCTGATCTTTCACCATCTGTGTTGTCTTGCGTTACTGACTGTCTTTCTGCCATTTCATCTTGGATGTCTTCTCGCCAACTCAAACTCAATCTTTCAAAAACTGAATTAATAATATTCCCACCCAAAAACAGTAGCTTCCTGCCTGACATTTCTATTTCTGTTGATAACATGACCATAAATCCCACCCCGCAAGCTCGTTGCCTAGGTGTAATCCTTGATTCACAACTGTCGTTTATTCCCCACATCAACTCTATATCTAAATCATGTTACATACACCTAAAGAACATTTCCAGAATACGCACATATCTGACACAATACACCGCAAAAACATTAATTCATGCACTCATCATCTCCCGCATCGACTATTGCAATTCCCTCCTTACTGGTCTTCCCAAAGTCAGACTTGAACCCCTACAATCTATTTTGCATGCAGCAGCTAGATTGATTTTCCTTACTAACCGTTATTCCTCTGCTGAGTCACTCTGTCAGTCTCTACATTGGCTGCCTGTATTTGAACGAATCCAATATAAAATTCTTCTACTAACATGCAAGGCCGTCAACAAAATTGCACTGACATACATTTCCTCACTGGTCTCGAAATATCTCCCTACTCGACACCTCCGTTCTGCACAAGATCTACGTCTCTCCTCCACTCTCATCACATCCTCCCATTCTCGGTTACTGGACTTTTTCCGGGCTGCACCCACTTTGTGGAATTCCCTCCCACGCACAGTAAGACTTTCCTCTACTCTTCAAACCTTCAAGCGTTCTCTGAAAACCCACCTCTTCAGACAAGGTTATAATATTCTTCAAGCACCATCTTAATTTCCCTAGATTACCCTATTGCCATCCTCTACACAGCTAACACAAGACAACAACTCTCTACCAACATTGCTACACACACAGCCCACACAGTACTTTTACCTTTGCGTTCTAGCTGGTTCATTGTGCAATATGATGTAGCACGTGCCCTTGTGTTTCAAACTCCCATTGTCCCATAGATTGTAAGCTTGTGAGCAGGGTTCTCTTACCTCTCTGTCTGTATGTATTACCCAGTATTGTCTTATCAATGTTTGTTCCCAATTCTAAAGCCCTACGGAATTTGCTGGCGCTATATAAATAAATGTTGATGATGATGATGAATACTATAACAAAATATAAATATAAATCAGTAATAATAATCCTATATCTTGCTAGCTCATATGCTGTACTTGGATTCTTAGTAGCATAGCTTTATATTATGGTGTATTGGAGTAGTGTGGCCGTTTCTCTCATAATTGTATGCATTTTATTATATTTTTTATACTTTTTATTATGCATTTTTATTACCTATTTTTTCTATTGATTATTATCCTCTTATTATAATTATAATTCATGTAATATTCCGATCTGTTCTGTTACTAATGATATGTATAGTATATTATCTATATGTCTACAGGGATGAAGATTGCGTTTTAGTATTTGACACAAGAGAAAGGTAGATCATTTCTTGTATAATATTCTTCAGGGTGCTTTCAAGATTTTCATTCAAATCCAAACTTGACAGGTTTCCAGTCAGATCCGGAAATCAACTTCCTCAAAGTCAAATGTAATCCAGTCCACGTAATTGAGAAGTACTTGCGACATTAGATCCGCTGCCACAGAAAAACATTCAGTGAATGTCTACATTGTATTGTGTTGCACCATACAGCTCTATAAAAGCACCTAAAATTACATTAAACAAAGCAATGTATTATACTGCACAACATACAGTAGCAGCCAACTAAACAGGATTGGGTTTAGAAAATAGGAACCCAGGGCACAGAACTCCTGACCACCACCCTCCAGCTATCAGCTTGAGTAAGACGCTGGCTAAAAATAAAAATACAAACAAACATTCAATCTGCACCATTGCTAACAATAATTTTAAACATTTTGGGCCTCATTCATCAAGAAACACAAAACTAACATATTGTGCAATTTTTTTAACAAACATACGTACATCTGGCATTCGTGCGTCTATATTCAACACTGAGCAGATCTGAAGATACGTCTGGGGATGAATATGGGTCTAGGTCCGCTCTGCCCTAATAAATAATACACCGCAGGATACGTACAATACATATGGGGAATATCAAGTCACAAAAGAACACACAGCAAAAAAACCTATTCCGTTATTGTCACCTGCCAATAATATAGGGCTTGATTCAATAAGGAAAGTTAAGTAAAAAAATTGAGTAAGCAGTCTCCTGGACAAAACCATGTTACAATGCAAGGGGTGCAAATTAGTATTCTGTTTTGCACATAAGTTAAATACTGACTGTTTTTTCATGTAGCACACAAATACTTGATAGCTTATTTGTACACTGACATTTTAAGTTGATATTTGTGTGCTATATGAAAAACAGTCAGTATTTAACTTATGTGCAAAACAGAATACTAATTTGCACCCCTTGCATTGTAACATGGTTTTGTCCAGAAGACTACTTACTTATTTTTTTTTACTTAACTTAACTTTCCTTAATGAATCAGGCCCATAGTCATTAATGACAAAACATAATTTTATTTTTGTTTTTATAAAATACATTTATAAAGATGTTTTTTTAATGTCCACTGTACATAAAATACATGTTTACAGTTGCTCCGTATTACAAACACACGTTCTAACATGCATATGATCACCATATTAAAAACACCAGTGATTAGAACACACAAAATCCGTGTGTGTGACACACCAATTGGTATTACAGGTACCAGAGAAAAAAAGCAAATGGGCTTATCTGTAACTGCATATCAGCAGCAGGAGGACATTATGTCGTCACGCACCCTCCTACCCTCTGCCACATGATCTGTACACTTTGATCTCCCGGAGTACAGATTTAAAAAGTAGGCTGTGAAATCTATGAGGGAATTTGTGCTGGAGCCGGCTGCTGATATTCAGTTACAGATAAGCCCATTTGCTTTTTGTCTCTGGTACCTGTAATACCAATTGGTGCGTCACAAACACGGATTTTGTGTGTTCTAATCACTGGTGTTTTTAATATGGTGATCAGTGAATAATAACACTGGGTGAACAAGTAGTTCTTTTTGACATACTACACTATTATCGTTTCCATATTTTTGTAAATGCTGAGAGATCCAGACGGAAGATCCTGTGTACCAATCTGATGCCTATGTATTATGAGCTGTGATCAAGCCTTCATCTGGTACGCATAATATTCTATCAAATTGGCTATGTTGTCTTATCTTACTACACCATGAGGCACCCTGCTCTTCTTTTGTTCTATATATATATATATATAGAACAAAAGAAGAGTAGGGGGCGCCTCATGGTGTAGTATATACAGGCCCGGCGCTCCCATTAGGCAACCTTAGGCAGTTGCCTAGGGCGCCGGGACCTGCAGGGCACCGCTGACTAGATTTTCTAATCTAGTCAGAGGCTCAGGAGAGGGTTGCGCCGCCGCTGTTTTTCAGTGTCCGCGGCGCATCATTGAAGTATCACACTGTCTGTCACTGACAGACAGTGTGAATAAAGTTCTCTCCCTACGCCCCCCTCCACTTCCAGCATGCATCACTCCGCCTCTGTGTGAAGAAGGCGCGGATCAGCTAGAGAAAAGAAAGAAAAGGTAAGTAAAATCTACGTTTTTTTTAGTGTGTTCGCGGCAGGGGGGGGGGCGGCGAAATTTTGCCTAGGGCGCCGTGAACCCTAGCACCGGCGCTGAGTATATATATATATATATATATATATGCAGAATTATCACTTCCTCTGTTAGTACTTAGACTCTGGATAATTGTCTGGAAGCTCATTTAAGCAGGGGAAACAGTGCCTTTAATCTGTACTTGCGGCTCAGCTTAAATTAGAATTCATTTTTCCTCTGTATACGTCATGCTTTTTATTGAGAAAGAGGAAACTGCATGACAGATGTAGTTAACATGCCTTAACCTGAGATTCCTAAGAAGAAGAAATGATAAAATAGAGATAATATAGATTGTTTTCACAAACAGCTGTCTTCAAGCTAAGCATGAGAAATATAGGTATTGAAAAAGGGAACTAGAGAATGAATTCGATTTCAATATATTTTGGTCAGTGAACCTGAAAAGGAGTAATATAAATCAGCATTGTTATACTGGCGAAGTTGGCTGGAACAGACATGGTTGTATGTTTATTTTTCCACATGTGGGTCGGTGGTTTCCTATGTATGTTTTCTTCGTTGGTCACACAGGCAATTTACGATGAGCTAAATGTGGCTTTTTTTTTTCCCAGATCTAAACCCACCATAGCTAGCCTAACTCCCTAGCATGGTAGTTGTAATTAAAGGGCATAAATTCAAACTTTAGTGCCACTGCCATAGAATCTATACCAGCACCTACCCTACATTTTTGAGGCCAACAACATTTATTGTACATTGGCTGGCACTTGTTTAATCGGAGATAATTCCTCAATAGTTATAATGGGCCACATTCAAATCGAATTGCAATTTGCAACTTTTATTCCAAAAGAGCACGGAACTTGATCGTAGTTCCGAACATATTCAAATCCAAGTAGATCTCAAGATGACTTTTGATTTGAATCTGGGTGTAAGTTCGCTATTCCTGAATGGTACTTACCTTATGTAGACAGACACAACAGAATGTAGTTTACGCACAAGCCTATGTACAATATAAGGCCACATCTGAACCATTCAAGTCAGCCAATCAAGCCACACAAACTACATGCACTTTGGAGAGCTAGCGTTCTTCAATACTTCCGCTGGTCTTGCTCCATTTACAGTGGCCCAAGAGGAATCCAATTAGCTGGTGGAGAGAGGCAGGCAGAGAGGAACGACATTGAATTCTAAAACTTTGCAGCGCTCTCTAGAATCCCTCTATGCAAATAATAAATAAAATAAGTCTTAAAATAATTTTATAAAAAATGTATAGCCATAAAACACATACATAAATGCAATGGAATGCAGAAATATAACTAATAAAACCACATAGACTCTTGGAGAAATTCTAAAGGGGGGTCCCCCTGCAGAAAAAAAATCTGTATTCATTGATTTCAATTTCAAAACAGTCATATGGAAGTAAACAGGAGAGCACTAAAATGAGCTACAAAAAAATCCCTCCAAATAATTATCTTCAGCTCTGTTTATTTAGAGTCTTCTCGTCTGTGTTATTTCAAGAATCGGGATAATCAGCCTGAAACGCGCTCCAAAACAATCCAAACACAATGTGCCTGATTCATTAAGGATCTTAATTTGAGAAACTTCTTATTTCAGTCTCCTGGACAAAACCATGTTACAATGCAAGGGGTGCAAATTAGTTTTCTGTTTTGCAGATAAGTTTTAAATACTGACTGTTTTATCATGTTGCACACAAATATCAACTTTAAATTTCAGTCTATAAATAAGCTATCAAGTATTTGTGTGCTACATGAAAAAACAGTCAGTATTTAACTTATCTGCAAAACAGAAAACTAGTTTGCACCCCTTGCATTGTAACATGGTTTTGTCCAGGAGACTGAAATAAGAAGTTTCTCAAGTTAAGATCCTTAATTAATCAGGCCCAATGTCTTTATAGGAAAAGGTACCGGTACCTTAGAACAGCATGTGTAACTGATGGCCCTTCTTACCACACTGTTTACCTTTGGACTTTTCTAAAGCGGCTCAACACTTCGTAGTAACAGGACTCCTGGTGCAATCTCTGTATACTTTGTCTCAATTTGCATCCATTGCAAACACTCAAATACTCATCATCACGGTTGCAAACAAATTTGGCTGCATGTTCTTTTATAAATTGTTTGAGGAAATGTGGCAAGAAAGAAGAAAACAGAACCTGTTACAAAAGAGCTATACAGTTATAAGTGCAATACAGATCCAACAAAGGTGAGAAAATCCTGACAGCCTTAAAGAAATAGTCCATTTTAGGATAACCTCTTCCTAATCATCATCGTCATATATTTATATGGCACCACTGTACAGAGAACTCACATCGGTTCCTGCCATTGGAGCTTACAATCTAAATTTCCACACACACACACACACAGACTAGGGCAGCGGTTCCCAATGTGTGCGCCGCGGCTCCCAGGGGTGTAGTGGCACTGCCACAAGGGTGCTGTGGCCAGGGGAAAAAAAACAACAGAAAACATACCAATCCGGCGGTGCCCGGGACCCAGCATTCTCCTCTCTCCTCACTGAATGTCGGGCGTGGCATCATCACATCTGACATATTCAGTGAGCAGCGGCAGGAGAGAGGATCCAGAAAAAAGAAGACAGAAGATATAGACGATAGAAGGCCAAGTATGGTAAGTAAAGAAACTGATAGGAAACAGCAATGGACGGGCAAAAGAATGAAGCAGGGCACAGAGTGTGAGAATGAACAAGGGCACAGATGGTTGATAATGAACAAGGGTACGGAGCGTGAGCATGAAGGAGGGCATGGAGTGTGGAGTGAAGGAAGGCAAGGAGTGTGAGAATGAAGGTGGGCACAGAACGTTGAGTATGAAGGAGGGCATGGAGCATGAGAATGAAGGTGGGCACGGAGCGTGAGTATGAAGGAGGGCACAGAATGTTGAGTATGAAGGAGGGCACGGAGCGTGAGAATGAAGGAGGGCACGGAGCATGAGAATGAAGTAGGGCACAGAACGTTGAGAATGAAGGAGGGCACAGAGCATGAAAATGAAGGAGGGCACAGAACGTTGAGTATGAAGGAGGGCACGGAGCGTGAGAATGAAGGAGGGCATGGAGTCAGAGAATGAAGGAAGGTACAGAGTGTGAGAATGAATAAGGGCACAGAGTGTGAGGATCAAGGGGCACACAGTGTGAGGATGAAGGGGCGCACAGTGTGAGGATGAAGTGGCACACAGTGTGAGGATGAAGGGGCGCACAGTGTGAGGATGAAGGGGTGCACAGTGTGTGGATGAAGGGGTGCACAGTGTGAGGATGAAGGGGTGCACAGTGTGAGGATGAAGGGGTGCACAGTGTAAGGATGAAGGGCGTGCACAGTGTGAGGATGAAGGGCGTGCACAGTGTGAGGATGAAGTGGCGCACAGTGTGAGGATGAAGGGGCGCACAGTGTGAGGATGAAGGGGCGCACAGTGTGAGGATGAAGGGGCACACAGTGTGTGGATGAAGGGGTGCACAGTGTGAGGATGAAGTGGCGCACAGTGTGAGGATGAAGGGGCACACAGTGTGAGGATGAAGGGGCACACAGTGTGAGGATGAAGTGGCACACAGTGTGAGGATGAAGGGGCGCACAGTGTGAGGATGAAGGGGCGCACAGTGTGAGGATGAAGGGGCGCACAGTGTAAGGATGAAGGGGTGCACAGTGTAAGGATGAAGGGGCGCACAGTGTGTGGATGAAGGGGTGCACAGTGTGAGGATGAAGGGGTGCACAGTGTGAGGATGAAGGGGTGCACAGTGTAAGGATGAAGTGGCACACAGTGTGAGGATGAAGGGGCGCACAGTGTGAGGATGAAGGGGCGCACAGTGTAAGGATGAAGGGGTGCACAGTGTAAGGATGAAGGGGCGCACAGTGTGTGGATGAAGGGGTGCACAGTGTGAGGATGAAGGGGTGCACAGTGTGAGGATGAAGGGGTGCACAGTGTAAGGATGAAGGGGTGCACAGTGTGAGGATGAAGGGGCACACAGTGTGAGGATGAAGTGGCACACAGTGTGAGGATGAAGGGGCGCACAGTGTGAGGATGAAGGGGCGCACAGTGTAAGGATGAAGGGGTGCACAGTGTAAGGATGAAGGGGCGCACAGTGTGTGGATGAAGGGGTGCACAGTGTGAGGATGAAGGGGTGCACAGTGTGAGGATGAAGGGGTGCACAGTGTAAGGATGAAGGGCATGCACAGTGTGAGGATGAAGTGGCGCACAGTGTGAGGATGAAGGGGCGCACAGTGTGAGGATGAAGGGGCGCACAGTGTGAGGATGAAGTGGCGCACAGTGTGAGGATGAAGGGGCGCACAGTGTAAGGATGAAGGGGCACAGAGTGTGTGGATGAAGGGGCACACAGTGTGTGGATGAAGGGGCACAGAGTGTGAGGATGAAGGGGCACAGAGTGTGTGGATGAAGGGGCACAGTGTGAGGATGAAGGGGTGCACAGTGTAAGGATGAAGTGGCACACAGTGTGAGGATGAAGGGGCGCACAGTGTGAGGATGAAGGGGCGCACAGTGTAAGGATGAAGGGGTGCACAGTGTAAGGATGAAGGGGTGCACAGTGTGAGGATGAAGGGGCGCACAGTGTGTGGATGAAGGGGTGCACAGTGTGAGGATGAAGGGGTGCACAGTGTGAGGATGAAGGGGTGCACAGTGTGAGGATGAAGGGGCGCACAGTGTGAGGATGAAGGGGCGCACAGTGTGAGGATGAAGGGGTGCACAGTGTAAGGATGAAGGGGTGCACAGTGTGAGGATGAAGGGGCGCACAGTGTGTGGATGAAGGGGTGCACAGTGTGAGGATGAAGGGGTGCACAGTGTGAGGATGAAGGGGTGCACAGTGTAAGGATGAAGGGGTGCACAGTGTGAGGATGAAGGGGCACACAGTGTGAGGATGAAGTGGCACACAGTGTGAGGATGAAGGGGCGCACAGTGTGAGGATGAAGGGGCGCACAGTGTAAGGATGAAGGGGTGCACAGTGTAAGGATGAAGGGGCGCACAGTGTGTGGATGAAGGGGTGCACAGTGTGAGGATGAAGGGGTGCACAGTGTGAGGATGAAGGGGTGCACAGTGTAAGGATGAAGGGGTGCACAGTGTGAGGATGAAGGGCATGCACAGTGTGAGGATGAAGTGGCGCACAGTGTGTGGATGAAGGGGTGCACAGTGTGAGGATGAAGGGGTGCACAGTGTGAGGATGAAGGGGTGCACAGTGTGTGGATGAAGGGGTGCACAGTGTGAGGATGAAGGGCATGCACAGTGTGAGGATGAAGTGGCGCACAGTGTGAGGATGAAGGGGCGCACAGTGTGAGGATGAAGGGGCGCACAGTGTGAGGATGAAGTGGCGCACAGTGTGAGGATGAAGGGGCGCACAGTGTAAGGATGAAGGGGCACAGAGTGTGTGGATGAAGGGGCACACAGTGTGTGGATGAAGGGGCACAGAGTGTGAGGATGAAGGGGCACAGAGTGTGTGGATGAAGGGCATGCACAGTGTGAGGATGAAGTGGCGCACAGTGTGAGGATGAAGGGGCACAGAGTGTGTGGATGAAGTGGCGCACAGTGTGAGGATGAAGGGGCACACAGTGTGAGGATGAAGGGGCGCACAGTGTGAGGATGAAAGGGCACACAGTGTGAGGATGAAGGGGCGCACAGTGTGAGGATGAAGGGGCGCATAGTGTGAGGATGAAGGGGCGCACAGTGTGAGGATGAAGGGGCACAGAGTGTGTGGATGAAGGGGCACACAGTGTGAGGATGAAGTGGCGCACAGTGTGAGGATGAAGGGGCACAGAGTGTGTGGATGAAGGGGCACACAGTGTGTGGATGAAGGGGCGCACAGTGTGAGGATGAAGGGGCGCACAGTGTGAGGATGAAGTGGCGCACAGTGTGAGGATGAAGGGGCACAGAGTGTGTGGATGAAGGCGCACACAGTGTGTGGATGAAGGGGCACAGAGTGTGTGGATGAAGGGCATGCACAGTGTGAGGATGAAGTGGCGCACAGTGTGAGGATGAAGGGGCACAGAGTGTGTGGATGAAGGGGCGCACAGTGTGAGGATGAAGGGGCGCACAGTGTGAGGATGAAGGGGCACAGTGTGAGGATGAAGGGGCACACAGTGTGAGGATGAAGGGGCGCACAGTGTGAGGATGAAAGGGCACACAGTGTGAGGATGAAGGGGCACACAGTGTGTGGATGAAGGGGTGCACAGTGTGAGGATGAAGGGGCACAGAGTGTGTGGATGAAGGGGCGCACAGTGTGAGGATGAAGGGGCGCACAGTGTGAGGATGAAGGGGCACAGTGTGAGGATGAAGGGGCACACAGTGTGAGGATGAAGGGGCGCACAGTGTGAGGATGAAAGGGCACACAGTGTGAGGATGAAGGGGCGCACAGTGTGAGGATGAAGGGGCGCATAGTGTGAGGATGAAGGGGCGCACAGTGTGAGGATGAAGGGGCACAGAGTGTGTGGATGAAGGGGCACACAGTGTGAGGATGAAGTGGCGCACAGTGTGAGGATGAAGGGGCACAGAGTGTGTGGATGAAGGGGCACACAGTGTGTGGATGAAGGGGCACAGAGTGTGAGGATGAAGGGGCACAGAGTGTGTGGATGAAGGGCATGCACAGTGTGAGGATGAAGGGGCACAGAGTGTGTGGATGAAGTGGCGCACAGTGTGAGGATGAAGGGGCACACAGTGTGAGGATGAAGGGGCACAGTGTGAGGATGAAGGGGCGCACAGTGTGAGGATGAAGGGGCGCATAGTGTGAGGATGAAGGGGTGCACAGTGTGAGGATGAAGGGGCACAGAGTGTGTGGATGAAGGGGCACAGAGTGTGTGGATGAAGGGGCACACAGTGTGTGGATGAAGGGGCACAGAGTGTGTGGATGAAGGGGCACAGAGTGTGTGGATGAAGGGGCGCACAGTGTGAGGATGAAGGGGCACAGTGTGAGGATGAAGGGGCGCACAGTGTGAGGATGAAGGGGCGCATAGTGTGAGGATGAAGGGGTGCACAGTGTGAGGATGAAGGGGCACAGAGTGTGTGGATGAAGGGGCGCACAGTGTGAGGATGAAGGGGCACAGTGTGAGGATGAAGGGGCGCACAGTGTGAGGATGAAGGGGCGCATAGTGTGAGGATGAAGGGGTGCACAGTGTGAGGATGAAGGGGCACAGAGTGTGTGGATGAAGGGGCACAGAGTGTGTGGATGAAGGGGCACACAGTGTGTGGATGAAGGGGCACAGAGTGTGTGGATGAAGGGGCACACAGTGTGTGGATGAAGGGGCGCACAGTGTGAGGATGAAGGGGTGCACAGTGTAAGGATGAAGGGGTGCACAGTGTGAGGATGAAGGGGTGCACAGTGTGAGGATGAAGGGGCGCACAGTGTAAGGATGAAGGGGTGCACAGTGTGAGGATGAAGGGGCGCACAGTGTAAGGATGAAGGGGTGCACAGTGTGAGGATGAAGGGGTGCACAGTGTAAGGATGAAGGGGTGCACAGTGTGTGGATGAAGGGGCACAGAGTGTGAGGATGAAGGGGCACAGAGTGTGAGGATGAAGGGGCACAGAGTGTGAGGATGAAGTGGCGCACAGTGTGTGGATGAAGGGGCGCACAGTGTGAGGATGAAGGGGTGCACAGTGTGAGGATGAAGGGGTGCACAGTGTGTGGATGAAGGGGCGCACAGTGTGAGGATGAAGGGGCACACAGTGTGAGGATGAAGGGGCACACAGTGTGAGGATAAAGGGGTGCACAGTGTGAGGATGAAGGGGCACAGAGTGTGTGGATGAAGGGGCGCACAGTGTGTGGATGAAGGGGCACAGAGTGTGTGGATGAAGGGGCACAGAGTGTGTGGATGAAGGGGCGCACAGTGTGTGGATGAAGGGGCACAGAGTGTGTGGATGAAGGGGCGCACAGTGTGAGGATGAAGGGGCGCACAGTGTGAGGATGAAGGGGCGCACAGTGTGAGGATGAAGGGGCACACAGTGTGAGGATGAAGGGGCACAGAGTGTGTGGATGAAGGGGCACAGAGTGTGTGGATGAAGGGGCACACAGTGTGTGGATGAAGGGGCACAGAGTGTGTGGATGAAGGGGCACACAGTGTGAGGATGAAGGGGCACAGAGTGTGTGGATGAAGGGGCACAGAGTGTGTGGATGAAGGGGCACACAGTGTGTGGATGAAGGGGCACAGAGTGTGTGGATGAAGGGGCACACAGTGTGAGGATGAAGGGGCACACAGTGTGAGGATGAAGGGGCACACAGTGTGAGGATGAAGGGGCACAGAGTGTGTGGATGAAGGGGCACACAGTGTGTGGATGAAGGGGCACAGAGTGTGTGGATGAAGGGGCACACAGTGTGTGGATGAAGGGGCACAGAGTGTGTGGATGAAGGGGCACACAGTGTGAGGATGAAGGGGCACAGAGTGTGTGGATGAAGGGGCACACAGTGTGTGGATGAAGGAGCGCACAGTGTGAGGATGAAGGGGCGCACAGTGTGAGGATGAAGGGGCGCACAGTGTGAGGATAAAGAGGCGCACAGTGTGAGGATGAAGGAGCGCACAGTGTGAGGATGAAGGGGCGCACAGTGTGAGGATGAAGGGGTGCACAGTGTGAGGATGAAGGGGCGCACAGTGTAAGGATGAAGGGGTGCACAGTGTGAGGATGAAGGAGCGCACAGTGTGAGGATGAAGGGGCGCACAGTGTGAGGATGAAGGGGTGCACAGTGTGAGGATGAAGGGGCGCACAGTGTAAGGATGAAGGGGCACAGAGTGTGTGGATGAAGGGGCGCACAGTGTGAGGATGAAGGGGCACAGAGTGTGTGGATGAAGGGGCGCACAGTGTGTGGATGAAGGGGCGCACAGTGTGAGGATGAAGGGGCACACAGTGTGTGGATGAAGGGGCGCACAGTGTGTGGATGAAGGGGCGCACAGTGTGAGGATGAAGGGGCACACAGTGTGAGGATGAAGGGGCGCACAGTGTGTGGATGAAGGGGCACAGTGTGAGGATGAAGGGGCGCACAGTGTGTGGATGAAGGGGCGCACAGTGTGAGGATGAAGGGGCACACAGTGTGAGGATGAAGGGGCGCACAGTGTGTGGATGAAGGGGCACAGTGTAAAGGTGAAGGGGCACAGTGTAAAGGTGAAGGGGCAGAGTGTGATTATTTTTGTACATGTTGTTGTTTTATTTTGTTTTATTTTATTCCTCTTAATATTAGCTGTAAATTATTCTTCGATAGAAATATAATTGAAAAAAATATATAAAAATATTATTTTCCCTTTGATTTATGTGTATTATTATTGCAAACAACTAAGGTATTTCTGTCCTGACCTAAATACTTATTACGTTATTTTGACCCAACTACTTATAAAATGGGACTGCTAATAATAATTATTATTAATAATAATAATTAATAATTATTTTGGAGGGGTGCCTTGAAAAAATTATGGAGACTCTAATGGTGTCGCGAACTGAAAAAGTTTGTGAACCACTGGACTATGAAATGTGTCTTAGTCGTATGGTAAATAGCTCCCTTAACCACAGTTATACCCCTGTCACCTAACAGACTAAGGGCTAGATTTACTAAGCTGCGGGTTTGAAAAAGTGGGAATGTTGCCTATGGCAACCAATCAGATTCTAGCTGTCATTTATTTAGTACTTTCTACAATAAGGCAGCTATAATCTGATTGGTTGCTATAGGCAACATCCCCACTTTTTCAAACCTGCAGCTTAGTAAATATAGCCCTAAGTCCATCCAGAGCTCTCAATAAAGCTCTAAGGAAGTGGTTTTATAGATCGTTATTGAAAAGAACCAGATGGAAGTTTTAATTAAGAATGGGCTATTCATGACATTTCCTAAAATGCTCACATTTATTTATATAAATGTTTACATAGTTGACCCAGGTAACATGCAAAGATAATATCTCCAATAGATTATATAGTACAAAGCAAGTGCTCTGAGGAACAAAAGGCAAAGCAGAATCATATATTATGTAAATCTGCCCTGAAGAACGTAACAAGTTTAACATGATGTGGTGAAAATAAGAGTAATCATTTATTACAGAAATATCATAAACACCGTTGCTTTGAATGTTCTTTAAATAAATATGAAGATTGATTTTATTAGAAATGTTTATATGTAGAAGAAAACCAAATAGATATTTTATTTTAAATGATGACAAGTTTTCAATTGAGCAATTGCAAAGTAAGCAGGAAAAATACAATATTCTTTGAAGTTTTGGTGAAAGTTAAAAAAAAGTCTACACACCCTTATTGAAATTTCAGATGTTCAGGTGTGATGTAGAGCCTGAAATCAAAATAAACCTCCTCAGACCTTTTTCCACTTTTAATGTGATCTTGCAACCAACAAAACCAAAGTGAACAACAAATAGACAATTTTTAGGAAAAAAGAAGATAATCATCATCACATCATCACCATTTATTTATATAGCGCCAGCAAATTCCATAGCGCTTTAATTTGTCATGAACAGCACTCACCTGAGCCTGCGTGATGCGTGTGTGACACAGGGTTAACCAAAAAACAACCACCTGCTCTGTCTAAAGTGATTAAATCCTTCCCTATCTATGCCACACACTAGCTTTGCGATACTAACTATGCCACCATCAAGGTTTTTTTTCTGACAAGAGCTGACACTCTTATTTAGGAAGCTTTCGGTTCTCCCTAGCATTAATCTAACACAATATACTTTAATCAGAGTTCACATAAACCACAATGTTCCCCCATTTCAATTATGTAGCGTCTTGACCAAACTGTCGCGTGAATTCGTAAGAAAACAGAGGCTTGAACTTATTAAGTGTAATTTAATATGGAAAATACATCCACAATGCTTAAGATAAAACAGATAATAAAAGGCATACAAATATAAAGCAATTATTCTTATAAAATAAAAAGGATAAAACACAGAATTGATACCTCACTTATAATCAAGTTTCTGGTGCAGGGTAGAAGCAGGGAAAATGGGACCCTCTTCAATATCAAATTGACTCCCTCAAGAGTGAACGCAAAACCTACAAATACATCAGTTGCATAAGTGTGCAAACCCCTAAATTAGCACTTTGCAGAGGCACCTTTTACTTGAACTATAGTAGTGAGTCTTTTTTAATTAACTTTGCATATCTGGACTTTGCAATTCTAGCCCAATCTTTTGTGCAAACAAGATCCAGTTTGATCAAACTGTGATGGAATTTCCTGTGCACAGTTCACTTTAGGTCAATTTTAGGGCAATTCTGATAGTTAAATACATACTATATTAAAAAGGTAGTATTACCTATAGCAATTAATCAGGTTATGTCATTTTTAGAGCAGTTTGCACGATGAAAGCTCATGTCTGGTTGGTTGCCCTGGGTACTTTTCCCTCTACACCACTTTTTATAAACACCCCCACTTACATTTACAGGGAATGCTTCTAATTAAGGTCTATACACAGCCCTATTGACCTTTGCTTGGTAACATCTAATGCTGAGTGTCAGGACAAGCTTCAGTGGTCACATCTCACTCAACAGTCTCAATCATCACAGTAAAAAGAGGAAATGTGACAAGTAGGAAGAAAATGTTTCTAAAGAGCAATAAAGTAATAATATTCAATGCGGGGTCAACAATAGTGAGAGAATCCCGAGAGCTTTAAAGGGGTAGTCAACATTAGGACAGCCCCATCCTAATAAGATCTGTCCATTGCTTCTGTGAAATAGGGTTCTTATTTCCTTAATAAGCACAGGAGTGGCAAATGCCAACTTGCATTTGGGAGACATCACCGGAAACACAGGAAGGAAACAAAACCTATGTCCCAATTTAAAGAACATATATATTTTTAAATGTTGTCATGAAATCATGTACCAATTAAAAACATGTACCCAAAGAAGATATTACAGCTGTTTGTAGTTACGTACAAATTGAAATAAATCTTCACCCAGAGTCAAACAGCTACGATACCGCCACTTATTAATTAACCATCATAATTAGTGTTTGACTATTTTTAAAACATTGTTTTTAAGACCTCTCTGGTACCATAAACCGCATAGGCATTAGATAATTACCCCATATCCAGGCATTCCCTTTAGTCGTTTAATGCTAACAATATGCAGTTCATTATGTTACAAATGTTCACATATGTTTGTAAAGAAATCTCATTGCTGCTCAGGTGTTTTCATTGTGTTCTATCAGAGTGTCTGACAAACAGAGATGCAAATGAATTGTTGAACAATTTTTTTAAAAAAAGAGATCACGTAACACATAGACCAAAGGGTACAGGTGTAACCTGTTCTTTAATCGCTTTTGTATTTTTATGAATTTAACCCTCCCCTCTAACGTTAGAAACGTGAGATTACCATTCACTGCATTTATTTTCGATTTGTTTTGTTCTGTTCTGTGATTCAATTAGACATCGAAAAGACAAGATGAGTCGAAGAGATCAAAGCTTTGGTATGAGAATATGGGGGGATGGTAAAACATAGGTTACAGTTACCCCCAAGTTCTGCAATTTATGTTAACCCAAAGGTTGTGTCAGAAGAATAGGTTATTTACATATCACAGGATGCACATTGCAAATAGTTTTACTTTTGCACTATCTGTACCACCTAATTTATTTTAAGGCTTTTGTCTTCTTTGCAGTCTCTCGAGACACCTACACAAAATAGACGTCCATTAAGGTTTGGGGGGAGGCAAAAAAATGTGAAGAGGCTCACCGTGCAAAAGTGTAAACGTCACACCGAAAGTCCAACCTCATGCCATTAGAGACCACTTTCTTTTTCATCTAGGAATACTAGAATATACTTCTCATATTAGCCCAATTTATGGGTTTTAAGTAATCATAGAGACTGTCTTTGTTAAGCTAGGTACACACTACAGAATTTTCCACCAACTTTTTATGCCGATCGATTTTACATGTGACCGATGGTCCGATCGCTCGGTCCATGGACTGCATACACACTAGCCTTGTTTAGGATGATAAAGGGAAGAGCGGACGTCCCTTTAACGACTTTTTACAGCCATGTTGTCGTGAGCAATGACTGTAATTTCGTACTCACTGTTGTGGATCGGTCGAAAGTTTATACACACTACACAACGGAAACGAGA
Organism: Mixophyes fleayi; assembly: GCF_038048845.1. Classification (NCBI taxonomy): domain Eukaryota; kingdom Metazoa; phylum Chordata; class Amphibia; order Anura; family Limnodynastidae; genus Mixophyes; species Mixophyes fleayi. Next base: position 12,133,133 of record NC_134412.1, on the reverse strand, counting down.
TTGGAACGAAAATATTAAACGGTACGACCAACCAAATGAGGCGACAATTGTCCATTTGGGCAGACTTTCGACCATCGTGTCACTACACACACTGACCCGACTTTTGAACGAGCGGTCGTATGTCGGCTGATTGAGCCGATTATTGGATGAAAACTGTGTAGTGTGTACCCAGCTTTACCTGCTGCATTTTTGTACATTAAAAGCTTTTTTTTTATTTTGGGCAAAGTGCAAAGAGAAATATGATTCACAAGTGGAAGTTGCAAAATGCGTTTAGTTGAAATGTATAGGAGGAAACTTAATTCCGCCAGCTCTGAACTGGGGCAAAATACAAGTCCTTTTGAAAAGTGGAAATGGCTTTGCGCCCCTCTGCAAATAAAGATAAGGACACCCCTGCAAAAAATGCCCCCTCTTCACCTATTTAGCTAATTTCAATAATCTCACTCTATAAAAAATAATGTCTTTGTACTGCTCTACTAAACATGGTGCAACGTTGTGTAGTTTGTAAGGACCCCCTTCATTGTGCTCAACTCCCCCTATTCTCCTGCGACTATAGCAAACACGCCAGGGTCTTTGACGGCCCTGTTTTGACCCCAATATGCTACATGATCTCAGGGCTGCTTGTTTGGTTCTTTTAACAACCGTCAAAACAACAGCATAAGCCCTTTCCTGAGAATTTAGAGCTACAAAAGTTCCCGCTAGTTACTACATAGGCGGTGCTGTTGTTCTTGCCTAGCCGGGAGCCCCTGCACAGAATTTGCTCCAATTATATCACTGGTAATAATGAAGACAGTCCCAATGCCCCCTCACTGTCATGATTGAAGTAAGTCAAAAATGTAGCCAAACAGAGCAGTATTGTAAGACAATAATGGAAAAGTCTTATCTAATTAAAGGGGTGGTTCCAAAGTAGTTAGAGGTTGGAGCTTGAGTCCAACTTTCTAGTTCCAGACAGAGATGTCTACAACGACTGTAACGTTGGCACGCACATTGGAAAGCCCTGGCCAGTCTAGGTAGGTTCACTACTGTACAACTAAACTAAATTTGTGGTGTTCATCCTGTACACTCCGTAAATAACCTTCCAAGAATGGGGATGTTTTTCTGACACTATACTTTGTGTAATCATAATTAGCAGAACCATAGTGAACATTTTCATATCTCACCAGCTAAGTAAAGCATAGCGATAACCTCTTCATCTTATCTTGTCCGTATTATTTCTGGTTGTATCAAAAAGCAAGCACATTGCACACATACACACACTCAAAAAAGGAAGCTAGTGGTAATCTCACTACTGTTCTCATGTCAGAAGAAAGGGTTAATTCCACAAAAAGACAGAAATGACGAAAGAACGGGTTAATGTGCAAACTAAACTGAAGACTAAATTGCACGTGGCATTCACAGTGTTAAAGGTATTCGCACATAATAGCAATAAGATGTGACCAGATTTCTTTCCTGATTATCTTGTTGTGTATTTCCGTTTAACTTCTGCTTTTTGTATCTCGTTGAACAGAGCCGTTATGTAAACTGCTCGATTGCACTGAGCAACAAGGAAGAAGGAAAGAGAGCCAGCGAGACGGAGAGAGAGAGCTATACCAGCCTTTCTAAAAGCACAAATAAGAAAAAGACAACTGGAGAACATACAGCAAAGACGGGGGACCAACGTCGTTCCATTGAAGTAAGTTAAACTGAAAGAACATTCGCAGGTAATAAAAGAAAGAGCAGATACATTTTAGACATTTTTGTAGCTAATGTTCTGAATATCAGTATTATCAATATATCACTAGTTTTTAGCAGATTATTTCAGGCATGAATCCTGAACATTGTCCTAACTGGTTCTTTGATTAACAAAGTGTGTTTTAAACAGAAAAACATATTTCATGAATATATTCTTCACGGTCACTTGTGTAATCTATATGTAAAGGGTCATAACTGTGATCTATAAAATAGACATTAAGCAGATAACATTCCACTTTTTTCTGTGCGAGGTCTTGTTACTAAATTTAACTTAGGTATTTTTAATACTGTATAAATATATGCAAAATAAATTGTTGCAGTACAGAAAGTTAATATGTGTATTAACTCCCACAAATATATCTATCTATAGAAAGAGTGAGTTCTGATCATCCCCACTTATAAGAACCTACTTTCTATGGCAAATGATTCCAGATACTAGAAACGTCCGATACGTGGTCATTAACCTCCAGTATAACTTCTACAATCTTTAGAATTTGATTTGGCATTCATTACCCCAAATACTATGTTACCAGGGGATCGTTCGATGCCTGTACCTCCAATGATGTCGTGTATATGAAAAGATGATGTAATATTGAAATCCAAGCAAAAGTTTGATTTGAAAGTTATTAGTAAGATGTTTGCCCATCTCTAATGGAAAATTTAAGTATATATTGATGTTACTTGTGGTTTTCTCTCTATTTTCTCTCTATTTACTGAATTATTAAATAGAAAAATAAATGTACTTAGAGCTAGATTTACTAACCTGCGGGTTTGAAAAGGTGGAGATCTTGCATATAGCAACCAATCAGATTCTAGCTGTCATTTATTTAGTGCACTCTACAAAATGACAGCTAGAATCTGATTGGTTGCTATAGGCAACATCTCTACTTTTTCAAACCCGCAGTTTAGTAAATATACCCCTTAGTGTACTCAGGAGTAAGATGTCATAAGTCAAAGATAAGCAAAAATCGTGATACAGACGTATGCATACTTCTCTTTGCGCATATCTTGTACGGACATGTGTAACAAAAAACATACGCGACATCTAATTGAGCCCCATAATGTTTATAAAGCACATTGACACCTGTGTAGCATGGTGTAGGTGTCTTTGTACAGACCCTGTTTTTATTTTCCAGTTAGCTCATTGCTCTCTTCCTCTTTCTCAGTCTCTGTGGTGTTAATGTAAAAGACATATGCAATTTGATAACAAGGTTAGTACTTGAGGTGACACAGGTGCACAGTGGTCACTAAGGGGCCTATTTATCATTCATCGTTATTCTTTTGTTAAAACTTTTCAATCCTTATCTCCTTGATAAGGACTGAAAATTTCCGGCAATGTATCAAGAAAGATCTCAGGGACAGCAGTGCCGATAACCTGCTGTCCCTGAGAAATGACTCACCTCTTCACTGCAGGCTCGTCCCATTCGATGAAAGCTGTGTTGAACTTCACCTCTTTTTTTTGTTAGTGCGCATGCGCCGACCGAAAACCTTGGGCATGCGCGCTAACATCCTGGAATGCAAGAAGGTGAGTCATGTGACAGGGAGGGATCACATGATCCCTCCACACATGCGCTGTCCAGCTCTGCTCTGAAGAGCAGAGCTGGACAGCTGCGAAAGATTTCAGTTATGTTAATGTACGCCAGCTTCTACATTAACATGTAGAAAAAGGGAAAGATTTCACTAGGCAGACTTTCATATATAGCGGTAATGAGCACTCCCCATAAACTGTTATGGGGAGTGCTCAGAAAAACAATAGGAAATGCAAAGCAGCAGATACCTGAGATATCTGCTGCGATGCTACAATAATACATTGCAATTTCACTGTAAATCCCGAAAAACTGTTGTTTTCGGGGATTTAGCACAGGGGGAAAGTTTGATAAATAGGCCCCCATAAGCTTTCTTCTCAGATCTCAAGCTAGCTTGTCTCTCGAATTCAGCTCACTACCACTGAAACTACAATGTACTTGAAGCAATGATACAGTCAGATCAAATGTAACTCTCCGATGATATCTGTAATGCTCCACGGAAGGTGGATTTTGCCTAAGAATCTTTTTGCTGGGCATCGGGGACGGTATTTAAATCCTCTGATCCCACCGCAGATCACATGAAATGTCCCAATTGTGTCGCTCTAAACTAAGATAATTACAATCAGGACAGACATAACTCCTGGAGGCTTCAGAGAACAGATGGGGTTTTTGCTACTTAACTGTGGGTTTGAAAAAGCAACCAATCAGATTCTAGCTGTCATTTTGTAGAATGTACTAAATAAATGAAAGCTAGAATCTGATCGGTTGCTATGGGCAACATCTCCACTTTTTCAAAACCGCAGTTTAGCAAATATACCCCCAATAGTCATTAAGCTTGTTACTACCATCTATTACAGTGAATCAGAAGATCGGGTATTATAAAATCAGTACGACAAATTGGAAAAACAGTCACACTAAAATATAGGGAAACACAAAATGTTAAAAACATTAAATTGTAGTGGAGTTGACTTATTTAAACAAATATAAGAATTGGCTTGTATAGAAACACAAATTGTATTACAACATTAAAAATACAATGCTTGCAACACAGCATACAACTATTAGTGGATGTTTATGCACATATCAAAATTAACTTAATCAGTAAGAGTTACCAAGCTATTGGAATCTTCATCTTTATTAACTTTTATGTTTTCATACCTCTCAATTCTTTTATTTGTTTTATTTGTTATTTGTCAGCTCTGCCTCAATTTAATATAAAAAAATTGTTCCCCTGTCTATTTGTAGTGTTACAGGGCTATTGTTCTTTTTTGTTGAGTTGCTTTGTCCATATAAGGAAGGTAGGAATGTCCCTATCGTACAACTGCTTCTTTAGCACTTTGTGTGGTTTTGAGCGCCTTTAGTTTATTTTTGCTTGTTTTCGTGAAGATCATAAAAATCAGTGACCTGCATGCTGTCTACTGTTACAGATAAAAACCACATGACGATGGCTAAGGGAATCATGGATAATATTGGTCCCATTTGTTTTCCCTTACTAGGATGTTGGACAAATAAAACATTTAAAAGAAAAAAAAAAATCAACAATATATAAAGCCACAAATATTTCCACCATTTCAAAATAAAAAAAATACCTAGAACTTAACAGTAACTATATTATATTGCAGCTTATATGGATCACCGGTGAATGTAGATCGCGTAAGTCTGGACATCAGAATGGGGCTAATTCACCTGGAGCATTACTTAGCCTTGATCTTCTTGATGTCCCCGATATGGAGTGAGTATGACCTAATGTAAACTATGCAATACATTCATGGTAAATGCATTAATCACCCAGTACAAAATGTGAGTCGGGAACTACAATGCATTTAACCTTCCACATGGTTGGGTACGGTTGAACGATGCTTATAAATCCGACAACGAGGGGGCCTACAAATAAAAACCGAATGTAGCAAAACCCAATTTCAGTTTAAACAGACTTACATTGAAACCGATGGTGCAGATCTCCGATGGTACCAGCAGGCTGACCGCAAGTTATTCTGAATGGAGAGGTGTCTGGCAGTACACTTTGACATCATCACGACCTGTATCAATGTTAATTTAAAGCGGCAATGTCGGGTTAAGTGTTTGAACACTTAACCTGCGTGGTCCCGACATTGCCACTTTAAATTAACATTGATACAGGTCGCGATGACATCAAAGTGTACTGCCGGACACCTCTCCATTCGGAATAACTTGCGGTCAGCCTGCTGGTACCATTGGAGATCTGCAACGTCGGTTTTAAGGTAAGTCTGTTTAAACTGAAATCAGGTTTTGCTACATTCGGGTTTTATTTGTAGGCCTCCTTGTTGTCGGATTTGTGGTAATCGTGAAAACGATTACCACCACCACATGTAGCCATTTTACTATCACTGTGTACGTTTCTGGGGGCTCCCCAGCTAGAAATTCTCTTTTTAGCAATTCATTATGTGTTTGGCTGCCCCATACATCCAGCCCTCCGTCGTCTTAGATCTCCATGGTCCAAGCACCTATGGCATCCCAAGTTTAGCAATAAACTAGTTGGAAATAACAAAGAGCTAATTCACCTGAATTCTACTGTTAAGAGTTGTAAAATTTAAAAACATTTTAATGTACAAAATTAAAAGAAATACAATAATGACACACCAAGAACGGAGAGTGCCACCTTACTCTTCTGCCATCCTAGGTTCGGGTCTATGTGTCTTTTCCACAAATCCAGGCCTGTGTCTTGTACCTTGTAATGATACTAATCTCCTTATGGCCAACTCTCGGGTGTTAGCTTTGGGCTTGATCCTCTGTAGTGAGGCTAATCTTATATCGCTGCCAGCGCAGCAGTGGTTCTACTTCACTGTCACCCTGCTTTTGGTGGGCACCCAAATCCACCGGATCCGCAGGGAATGAGGATGAAAGGAGAAGATTGGCAGTCCTCGCAATCCTTCGATGTGGCCTCATCTTCTTGGTCCATGACCCCTCAAAGTCCTGACATCAATAGAGCCCACACCAAAATATTGGTTTGCTTCACTCTTCTTATAGCATGAAGGTGTACCTTGACTCCTCTGCAATTGAACAAGGTCTTAAAGATTGATTATATTAATAGCTGTTGTTGTCCTGTCAAAGTAAATTGAGTGTTTTATATCACATAGCTCAACATTTTAATTTACCACTTTCATACAGGACTTCATTATACTGTTACAAATACAATTATTTATCACTATCTTTTCTCCAGGAAACTGTTATGCAGATATTTCTAAAGGCATGAAAGAAAAATGATAACAATTGCTTGTATATAGAAGTAATATTACATGCGCAGGCACTGAGTGTTTCCTCTTACAGTCACTGTGAAGAGCAATTCAATGGGAAGAGTAATAATAAGGACAGCGTGGGGGGCAAGATTGGGGTATTTTTTTTAAATATTATTATATTTTACTATATTTTAGGGAACATTCTGGATATGAGATCTTGGGGTAAATGTATTAACCTCCGGATTCTTGAACTCCCGCGAGTTCGGCGTCTTCAGCGCTTATATTTAAAGCGGCGCTGCCTTGTAAAGGGAAGTTTCCCTTTACAAGGCAGCGCCGCTTTAAATTTAAGTGCTGAAGACGCGGGAGTTCAAGAATCCGGCGGTTAATACATTTACTCCCTTGTCCTTAAACATACAAAAAGTATATGATTAAATATTTTTTTTCTCTGCAGACATTGGTGGTCAAGTGTCAGGATACAACTTATTTGCACCAACAGAGGTCACAGTGCAACAAGGACTTTGTGTACACATCCCGTGTACATTTACTGTAGCTGACGGTGTAAAATTAACCAAGGACGCTAAGGGATACTGGTACAGACGAGATACCAGTCACGAACTTGTGGCTGCTAATGATGGAACTGCTGTTCCTGCTACAAGAGAACGGTTCTTCCTGACTGGAGACGTGTGGAGGGGAGACTGTTCCTTGTCCATTAATAATGCTCTGCCGAGTGATGATGACTATTATCAGTTCAGACTTGAAGATACTGTCCGCTTCAACTACCGTATTCGTTTACCCATCGTGAAGGTGGCAGGTGAATAAAAGAACAATATGAAGTTGAGATTTCAGATTTGAAAATAATTGTTTTGAACTTTTCTCTCTTTTTGACCACATTGATATGGTAAAGTATTTCATGAAAGACATTTCACATAGAGTGGAGAAGAAAACTAGAGGGTGGAGGAAGTTGATGTACCGTAGGTTAATATTACTTAAGTGACAGGTTGAATGGGATGAACAAGCATATGGGCACTCACATAAACAATTACAAGTATGCACTAACATAAACATATACATACACACAAGTACACACACTCGATGTTTCTAATATAGTACTAACAAAACAAACATAATTTAAGGCTAAAAAGACACACAGTACATGGATTTTGATAAAGAAAAACAATTTATACTTACCATTCAAAATTAAATGTTATCTAAAATGTATTTGTGGCTACACAAAATAGTACATTCACAGATACATGAACATGAGCTAACATTACATGCCATGACTAGGAGACCCCCTTCCCCATTTGAGAGATATCTCCTGGTGCCTCTGTAACAGTTAAACAACATAGCAGTGGTGAAATGCGTAACTCTTTGTTTATCTTTATAAAAGATAAACTGGTTGTATGGTCAAATAGGACATAAATGGTCAAATTTGACATATGCATTGGGCCCATTAAACCGTATATAGAACTAAACTAACTTTATCTCAATTCTCAGGTGTCCTAGGTAGACAATAATAAAAAATATCTCAGTTGTTCGACCAAGGACATCCAAATATTTCCTGGGTCATATCTTTAACCTTAATGGGGTTACCTACTTTTGGACAACAATCCCTTAATATAATCTCTTCCCCTACTGTAGCTGAAAGGGAGGGAATGCTCCTTCCCAAGTAACTTAAAGACAGCACTGAATTATTAGCACTGCAAGTGCAAGGCATGTATTACAATCCACTAAATCTAGAGATTTATAGCGCTATATTGAACAGGAATGGATGGATAGATTGAGTGTTTCAGCAATTTAATTTGCTGAGCAATGCAATGCCCTGACATCAGATAATGCTACATAGGGGGCAGCACGTTGACTTTGTGGTTAGCACTCCTGCCTCACAGCGCTGGGGTCATGAGTTCAATTCCCATCCATGGCCCTATCTGTGTGAAGTTTGTATGTTCTCCCTGTGTTTGCGTGGGTTTCCTCCGGGTGCTCCGGTTTCCTCCCACACTCCAAAAACATACTGGTAGGTTAATTGGCTGCTATCAAAATTGACCTTAGTCTCTCTCTCTGTGTGTGTGTGTGTGTGTATATTAGGGAATTTAGACTGTAAGCTCCAATGGGGCAGGAACTGATGTGAGTGAGTTCTCTGTACAGTGCTGCGGAATCAGTGGCGCTATATAAATAGATGATGATGATGATGATAGAGAGGCAGGTAGTATAGACCAGGGGTTCCAAAGTGGTCATCCCATTTAACTTAAGTGTCCTAATCCTCCTACATAGCCCTAGAGTTAGCTCAAACCTGAATCTACACAAGTTTCAACTTTAGAATGTCATAACCTTAAGCCTAGCTCAGGGTAAATCCATCCACCGTAACATCGATCTGATCGTTGCATGTAAGAAATCCTCAGACAGAATCAGTATCAATGGCAATATACTGACATTTTATTTGCTGTTTTCTAATGTTCTGTAGAGAAAATCGAAAGAATTTTATTTATGGAAAATGACTGCAAATAATCTGTTATGTACAAAAAACATGTACTTGTAATCCGTACGCCTTGTCAGATCTGCCAATTAGGTTCATATCATTAATTTACACCATTAATTTATACATTGACATTAACTTTTTTTTTTTTTTTTTTAAATCAGCTTAATTTTTCTGCCCCCCCAAAACTTGTTACCAGAGGCTGCCTCTATAAGCAGAAAAAGAGGCAGGTGGGAATGCTAATTTATCCTTTCAGTTTTGCCAATCCTTCAGGACTCAGCATCTAAACAGACTGAGTAAGGGTCATTTACAAAAGAGAAAAAAGGCTAGGCCATTGTGTCCTGCACCTATGGTTGTACAAATCTATCAATCTTTTTAGAAGGTGAATGGATCTTTATGTCAAAATGCCCGAATTTAGTCAGGTGCAAAGGATGGCAGGATGTGCATGTCTGCAAACGTCTCTCACTGTCTCTAATGTTAACTTGATCTTGTGTTCATACGGTATCAAAATATTAAATTCATGTATATTTGCAGTGAATCTTGGGGGTATATTTACTAAACTGCGGGTTTGAAAAGGTTAAGAATTCTGGTTCTCATTTATTTAGTACATTCTACAAAATAACAGATAGAATCTGATTGGTTGCTATAGGCAACATCCCCACTTTTTCAAACCCGCAGTTTAGTAAATATACCCCCAGGACTCACGTTAAGCTATGTGAAGGGTAATCTTGGAATATAACAAGTGAATGGCTGCACTTAGCATAGTTTCTAAGTGTGTTTTCTCAATGTGCTTACAGGACTAACAGAAAAACCTGTGATCTCTCCGGTGAAGAGGTTGGTTGCTGGAGAAGAGGTGACACTTACCTGCACAAGTCCTGGGAGATGCGCTGGATATGCTCCACATATCACATGGGAAGGAGTACAGGGAACATTTGAGACTTTCACTGTTAATTATACAGATGGTAACAGGACATACGTCTCCAATATTACATTCACACCTTCAGAAAAAAACAACGGGTCACCATTAACCTGCACTGTGAACTTCCAAAGAAGCATGGTCACAACCAGCCATCAGATTCCTTTAAATGTTGAATGTAAGTCCAGTTGACTTTTTATATCATAAAACACACTAAGCTTTCGTGGGATAGCACAGTGGCTCAGTGGTTAGCACCTCTGACTCACAGCAGTGGGGTCATGAGTTCGGTTTCTGACCATGACCTTATCTGTGTGGAGTTTGTATGTTCTCCCCGTGTTTGCGTGGGTTTCCTCCTGGTGCTTTGGTTTCTTCCCCCACTCCAAAAAATATTGATAGGTTAATTGTCTACTGACAAAATCAACATTAGACTTTGTATGTGTTAAGGAATTTACACTGTACGCTCCAATGGCTAAGGAACTGATGTGAGTGACAAATATTCTCTGTACAGCGCTGCGGAATTGGTGGCACTATATAAATAAATGATGATGATGACGATTCACTTCCTATGCACAGTAGAGTATATACTAAGGCAAATGTGGACGAAAGAGTGATATATTTTGTATTCTTTACTCCATATTTGCCTCCATAATGCCTAGAAGACGGTTTGGAGTTGAGCCAAGGTGAGTGAGCCGTTCTCCCCTCCTCCCTGAGCCAAAATCCTGAGGAGGCGGAGGTTAGATCTGCTGTTTTTGCTAGCATTGCATGTAATAACTAAATAGTACATATGGCACTGCTCTGCTCCAAAAATGAAGCACCGCAGCTACAGGTATGTTAATCTATTGAGCCCAGCATTTTTGTAGAAAAGATTTCAGGTCAGAGCAATGCTACAGCCATATGGATGAACACAAAACAAATATACAGGGTGATTCAAAAGTCGCAGTACACCCTTTTATTTCAAAAACTCTACAGGAAATTGGGAAACCTGAATACTCCAGTAAGGTATGGGTGACGTGGTCTATCTTTTACGGTATGTACCAAACATGGGCGCCATCTTGAAATTGGCCAATCGGCCCAGTTCCTGTAGAGTTTTTGAAATAAAAGGGAGTACTGCGACTTTTGAATCACCCTGTATATTTCTTCAAGACCTGTGGCCCGCTTTTATTAACATTCAAAAATGATCATTTACAAACTGAAATATATGGGGACTATGGGCCTGATTCATTAAAGAAAGTTAAGCAAAAGTAAGCAAGTAAGGCAAAACCATGTTGCATTGGAGGGGGGAGGTAAATTTAAAATGTGATAGTAGATTTATAGTTGGGGTAGGGCCTGTCCTAGATCAGCTTTAAATTTCAATGTACAATTAAGCTATCAAGTATTTGTGTGCTACATGATAAAATAGCCAGCTTTTTCTTTATGTGCAAAATAATAAACTAACTTTCACCCCTTGCATTGTAACATGGTTTTGTCCAAGAGCAAACTTACTCAAATTTTTACTTAACTTTCCCTAATGAATCAGGCCCTATAGCTTTAAATTTAAGGTTCAGTACATACATTTCCCCTGTCCACTACGTACAGTTACATAACAAGTATAACAGCTCCATGCCCATGACATAATAGCACATATCATGACACCATACAGTTCAATCATAACACTATACCGCCCCAACATGTCACCAGAAGACCTTGATTCAACATATCGTAGCTCCATCATGCCGCCATTATACCCCCACATCATACTGCCACCATACAGCCCTGAATTTCCACTGCAGCCCATTGGTCTAGTGGTCAGCCCTACCCCGATCACAGTACTCCTGACACTTTTACTCTCATTAGCTATGTCCTTGGTTGCAACGTAAAGGATGAAGCTGTATTTCAGGGAACACATTGTCAGTTAGTTGCAGATTGTCTGGGGTTGCAGCAGAAACATTGTAACTGCCACCAGTGAGGTAGTGGCCATGCTAGAGGAGGAAAGGCCCATGCTGGTCTTCTATGTGCCACTTGAAATGATAACTAAATACTATCTGGCATTCCATCTAGCATTACGTCGATATTATATGCTATCTCACAATGCAGATACACAAAATATATCTGGATCATGCAGCCCGGTTACCAGCTGACCCTATTTTATTAAGCCTTCTTCTAAATAATATTAAAGTAATTTTATCGTTTTACAATAAGCATTGTCTAAGCAATTTGTGTGGTTCCAAAGCACAAGCAATTTATTTAGCAAATGCAAAAGTTTAGCAGTTCAATAAACAAGTATAATACAGCCGATACCAAATACATACATACATACGCCGTGCCCGCTGCGCTCCGCTGGTACCAGGTACAGTCCTTCAGTCCAGAAGACTGTGGTCAGTGATGACTGTTTTAGCTGGTCCCAGGGAGCTGTATATATACACTCAGTGATACAGAGAAAACAATACAGATGATGTGGCTTGCTTCTATAGGTCCAAGCTTCAGGAGGGTCCAGTGTAATGCAGGTCAAACGAAAATATCCAAAGGTGGGGGTCAGCTCTCCAGGCGATGCACTCCGATTTTCCCACCCAGAATCCAGTTTAAACTAGTCTATCTACACTACACAGACAATATAATTCTAATTATTTATACCCTACAATCTATAACTACCATACGCAATGTGCGTTCTGTTTGGCGATTGCACCGGATGTCTGCGAATAAATTGGGGATTAGAATGATACTAAACATGATATGTTTCCTGTAACCTGAAACATAAATATTACTAAAGTGCACATATAACCTTATAATATATATAACTATAAACCAAATAACATCTGCTCATAAACGGCTGTGGAATGGAACCATTATGAATATGAAATATATAAATAAATGAATGTGAAAGTGCGAGTGTATGCGTGTGTCTTTTATCGTGCAATCGCGCCATGACACGTAACACGTGGCGTACTGATCGCAATCGCACGGTAAACAATATTAATCAATATACTTTCTTTCATCGAATTAATTGACTTTGACAATATGTATATACGTTTGATCAAAATAATTATGAGTATGTCTCAATTTGTTGTTGTTTTTGTGTCTTTTGCAGACCCTCCCTCTATAAGCCTCAACATTGCAGGTAAAAACAATCCAAAATATTACTAAAATTGTTAGAAATAAAATCAATTAAAATTGCAGATTGATTGTTCATAATCAGTCACAACATTCACATATTTAAAGTATAAATACGGATGACTTATACAGCTGACTATCTTTCCCAACTGCTAATTAATTCAGGGACCCTTTCCATTTAAAAACACACCTCTCTTTAGGGAACATACTCACTGGCATTGGAACTGTGTTTCCTCCCTGCCAGAATGAGTCTACATTCTTCACATGGTTCAATGCACGGTGGATGGATGTAACCATGGAGACTTATTAATATGGAGGGTAAATTCTGAGTCAGTACACATTGAGTGTGAGTTTAGTTGAAATCATCATGAGCACTCTTTGTTGCCTTGACAGTGCATTCAGCACTTACTGAACTGTCAGTGTGTAAAGACTCTGTGTTTGCTGTGCAGTCACTGTTTGGTGCATGTAATTTAACTCTGGGAGAGGGGAATACATAAGCCCTTTAAGAGAAAGGTTTGTGGAAGTGAACCATGTCCCTATTGAAAGAGATCCTGAGGTCCTGAAATGTGTTGACATGGAACACATGTAGGTTCTGTGCTTCTTTTGGTCTCTAGACTTGGCGATTCTACATGGCCATCTGGCTGGCTGTGGGTCAAAAGTTACTCACTCTTTATACTATATTAGATTATGAGTGATATGTTACTACTACTATATTCGTGCCTGTATATTAGGTCACATACTAGATTTATTTTAATCTGTCTTTTAATTAGGCTGATTAGTTGTTGAGTAGTGGGTGCTACTATACATAGCAGTGCTTTATTATATATCAGTCCTTTGACAACAATTGAAGGATATGACCCAGTGTTTTGAAATTGAGGTATTGACGATTTGATATGGCAACATATAGATATCATTGCTCTTACTGATCTTCAATTAACAGTGTTTGTTAATTAAATGCTGACACATTTTACATCATGAAATTAATGCATATGTTTTGAACGTTGAAATTAGAATCATACAACTCCATTAAATTTCCTACATTTTTTTTTACAGTTTGTAACTATTGTAGAATTACTTGTGCCCTCATCCTTTCCCATCTAAACTATGCAACTCTGTTGCCATGTGAAAAAGCAGGGAGAGTGCAGAAAGTCCAGATCTCTTCTGCCTACTAATATGTGTTATACATGATATTGTACTTGCGTACTGCCATATGTAGAGCTCCTTGGAGATGTGAGTGTACAGATCTGTAAAAATGTTTGTTAGACAAAGGAGAATCAGAAGTCATGTGTTCTTCCCTGCTATTACTCATGGCGGCCAGGGCTGAACAGAGAGGTAGATAATGATGGGGAGAAAAAATTAAAGGGCAACTAGCACAAAATTGAAAAACTTATAGTGGCTTTATTAGAGTGAAATAATATTATTTTCAATTTTGCCGTCATTTTATATCGCAAAAGGAAAGAAGATATTAATCAGAGTTTGATAAAAAAAACTCCTACACTCCCAGCATAACTGGATGTACAATACTGGCTACAAATCTGGAAACACTGGATACATCTTAATAGGCAAACCGAGGGGGGTTTCCTAGTGCCTGGAAACCCCCATCCTAGCCTGGGGCACTATATAATTGAGGTGGCTGGACCCTGCTCCCACTTCACACGGCTCTGCTTGAAAAGGGAGAGCTGCGTGCACCTAACAGTAGTGCACGCAGCATTGCCCATGTATATTATGGGGATAGGAAGAGTTGGAGAGCAGCCAAGCACTGTCTAAAATTATAGCCACGCCCCCATGCATGCTGGTCACACCCACTGGCGGCGTGGTGTGGAAACCCCCCTCTACAAATCCTGCAATTGCCCCTGATCTTAATCTGCATTCCTAGGTTGCCCTGTGAATGATTGGGTCTGATTCCTTGTACTCTGCACTATATATAATGTATATGTTATTTTCTTAATGTTTTAAAATGTACAACACGGACATACTCTGCATTTGACCCTAACCTAATTACTTTACATGCATTGTTTAATTAGAGTTGGACACAAATGAAGAAACACCTTTTATTGTGAAAGAAGGAGACAACAAAAGTATGAAGTGTGTGGTTAACAGTAACCCACAGGCTGCCATCACTTTGTTCGTGAGAGGGCAATTAGAAAATGGCTTAGTAGTCGGAAACACGCTAACTTTTGAGCTGAAGAACATCAGACTTAGTATTGCTGGAAGATACTGGTGTTCGGCGCAGAATGAATACGGGACAGCTAACAGAAGCACTGAAATCATTGTTCAATGTAAGTCAACATCATCCACCTATATAAAATTGTATCCAATCTTTATTGCTTATAATACATCGTAAAGTTTGCTGTTAAAAGATTTAGGGGTTTATTTCTTAAGACCTTCTATGTTTAAAACATTTTAGGCCAATTTAATAAGAAAATGTCATGGGGCATCTGGTGATACTGGGTGACAGAGGTAGGAGGAGTCTTACTACTTGCCAAGCCAGTCCATGCTTTAGCCAGGGTGGGCATGAATACCAGAATCGGAAGCCAGGACTTTGGCTTCCAGTTCCAGATTCTATAAAAAAAAATAGTTAAAAATTAAAAAAATAAAATAAAAATATAGAAAAATTAATAAATAAAAAACTCAAAAAATGTTTTATTTCAATAATTAAGTGTTTTTTTCCTAATGGCACCACTGGCTAATGCCAACCTGAGATGGTGTTAGCAGTTGGAGGACAACGGTGGTACTTGTACTAGTACTTTTTTTTATTGCAAATTTGTTTATTTTTTTTTATTAGATACAATAATAAAAGGCAAGGAAGGAAGGGGTTACAGGGTCCAATCGGATCAATAGCAATCTGATAATAAATATATTTGTATATAAACATCATTTAAGCATTATTCACAAATAAACATAGATATCATAAACGATATAGCAAGGAGAAAATATGAGGTCATTTGGGTGAGGGTCTTATGAGGTGAGGAGTAGAAGTAGGTAATTGAAGGAAATGAGAAAGGAGGGAGGAGGGCATGGGGGTGTTAGCATAGGATAGTAGGGGGATGGGAACCATTAAGTGTATGAATGAGTTAGGAGTGTTGTTTATTCTATAGGTCTGTTGTGAAATGGGAGGTCCAGGGGTTTCCAGGTGAATTGAACTGCAGGGGACGGCTATGGATAATACTGGTGATATGTCCCATTTTATGTGTTTTCCAGATTTTCAGAATGAGTGTTTGAATAGTGGGTATGTCTGTCTTCTTCCAATTGAGGGTAATAAGGGTTCTTGCTGCTACGAGAATGTATCCATTCAACTTTTGTGTGTGTTTTGGAGAAACAGGGACTGTCAGGGAGTTGGACGTGAGTAATTTTTTCAATCAGAAGACGTACCTCTTTCCAAAAATGTACTATTTTGGAGCAAGTCCACCATATGTGGGCCAGAGTGCTTTCCCCTCGACATCCTCTCCAGCATGAGGTAGAAGTATTAGGGTAGATGGCTCCAAGTCTTGTGGGTATCAGGTACCATCTAAATAGGAGTTTGTATGAATTTTCTTCTACTTGTGTACAAATGGAGCTTTTAGCAACAGCTTGATGGATTTGGGTCCAATCCTCCGGGCCAGGAACCTCCCCCATGTCCTCCTCCCATCTAAGCTCATGTCTCTCTTTGTTAGGTTGATTATGCTTAATAATTGTGCTGGTACTTTACCGCCACTGTCCTTGGTAAATCTGAAAAGCATGGGGAAGCATCACAGGAGATCCCCAGCAATGACTACCGGTACCGATAGTCGGTGATAGTCTTCACTGGTTGGAGTCTTTAGTAAATTCAGAGGAGCCCTAAATCCTGAGAAAAATTAAAACTCTGCAGGATTTACGGCTTATCTTCCTTTGATAAATAGACCCCTTAGATTTGTGGGGGTTGTACTCACTTGACATTTTTGTGATTTTTAATAAACACACTAAAAAGTATGTGGTTACTAGAGAAGTTGTTTTGCAAATATTTCTCAACTTTTTTTCAAGTCAACTCAGTTAAATACATTTTAAAAACACATCAGAACATTCAAAAATAAAATACAGAATTCTATGTTCGGGAATATAAGGAATCTTCATTTTAAGGGGTCTTTTTCTGAAGCCCTAATCCATACGGAAACGTCTTTTTCCGCATGGTCTAGACATTTTTAAGTAAAATGTTAATTTAAGAAAAGCCTAACGCAGAAGACATCGGAGATATGGCAACCGTAGATCACACATGTGCAGTAAAGAACCTGAAGTCTTCACTATAAAAAAGTAATCTCTTGACATGACTTGTATATTAAAAGGAGCCAAAAAGTAATTTGTCATCGTTGCAATGACAAATGATAATTAACGGGCCAAAAACCCGTTAATTTTAAATAGGACCCTAAGTGTAGTAAAGGGACATGAAGCCAAAATGTGCATAGACAATGGAGATAATTTAAAATATGCACAAGATGTGCACCAGAAAACACTTTCATTTTGCACAATTACATCTACTTAACTTGCCAAGGGAACTTTAAGGGTCATGCGTACTTTCCAGCATATTTGTCATGCTTTGTTACACTGATTATTAAAGTGCCAGGACTTTCAAGAGATGTATAACAATGTATAATTATTTGTTTATGTCGTTTTAGATCCTCCACGGATACCAATGATTAATTGTGTCACGGGTAAGAGGACCAGTAATAATTTGCTTGGTTTACCTAATAACTTTGATAACATTTGTTATATCATCTGACTGTCATTTGGGTCCAATAAAGGACTGTTTTTACACTGATAAAATGCACATTTAGGGCCTAAGTCATTAAGGAAGGTAAGGCAAAGAAAACATTCTCTGGGACAAACCATGTTACAATGCAAGGGGTGCAAATTAGTTCATTATTTTGCACATAAGTTAAATAATGCACACAAATACTTGATAGCTTTATGTTTACACTGAGATTTAAAGTTGATCTAAGACATGCCCTACCCCAACTATAAATCTGTCCCCACATTTTAAATTATACCATCCCCTCCAATGCAACATGGTTTTGCCCAGGTGCAAAGTTACTCCTTTTTATGCTTTGCTCTCCTTAATGACTCAGGCCCTTAATGTTTTAGTTAACTGAGGAAACACAGAAATGCATTACAAAAATCCATTAAGCTCATTTAGGAAAGTGCAAGAGGGAGGTGCAATTTTTTGTGATGTCATTGACTTTTGCATAAATGTACCTGTTTTTATGGGAAGTGCATGGATGTTTGGGCCAAGGTGACGACATCTGCAGGAGTGCAATAGTTTACCGAAATTGATTGAGTAGTTGGTTTGCTCCTCGTTGACTGCAGAGGAGGAGAATGAACGTACCACATTCTGCATCTACAAGGAACAACAATATATCATTTTGCAGGGTGTGATTGTGTTAAAATTAGATAAATGGGGTAGAAAAGGTTTATTTAGGAGGGTCTTGTTGAAAGATACAAAAACTTTCTTACTCACCGCAAATAGATTTGATTTTTTCAGGATCTCAGAAGTGGTGCTAATCAAACCTCATTCTATACCGGAAAGTCTTTTATACTTTAAGACAATTTAAGTCAAAACCAAGCAATGTTTTAGGTGAAAAAAGTAAAGGTTTAAATTAATGAATGTAGTGATCCTAAAGTGGTAATAGGTCAATCTGTAAATGAAAATGAGCCAAGGTTATTAATAAGTCCAACTAGAAGGTGCAATTTCGTGATCTTTATGTCTTGTTTTATGCAATTGTATGTAATTTGTGTATAACATTATCACAACTCTTTGTAAAATGTTGGAGCTCTGCAAATACAGCATAGTATTAATAATTATAATAATAATAATAATAATATTAATAATAACAAGAATATTTTTCAGTAGTTTAGAACATAGTATATCAAACATAAATATTATTGGTGATAATACATGCATCTTCTGCATGGTTTAAGCAAATCTGACCTGGAAGTCAATCTTTCACCTGTGTATGGTCAGTGGCATATAGTCATTACCGGGACTGCTTTCTATCAGATACGTTGTATTTGCATGACTTTTATGGTAAGTAGCTCTGAAGATGCAGACCTTATCGCTACAAAAGGAATATAAGGGCCGCTAATTAACAATGCAACAATGCGGGCAATGTTAAATAAGCCCCCTATGCTGAAAAGTAATAGGATATGTTATCTAATGTTGTGTTTTCCATTACTAGAGTCAACATTATCTCTCCCAGCAATATACTGTCTTTTGCCTTGACTAGGTACAAAATACACTGAGACGTTTTAGAATTAGCAGATGCAACCAGAGTCAATAGATGTGTGAGATTAGATATCTCCGTAATAACGTTCTTTAATAAAATATTTACAATCATCACACATAACACATGAAACCCATGAGCGTTAATTTTTTCAGATGTGGTCTTAGCCCCATCTCCATCTTCCTGTCAAAAGTATTGTTCAGAATCTCCGCATAGTCCTCTTCTAGAACGGAAATATATGTATTCGATATATACACAACGGTGGGTAAACCAACACCATAACCAATGCCAAGAAGTAGATCATTATCACAATGGGTCATCAGAGATCTGATATCAAATGTGAGCAAAATTATTCAAAATGTAAAGATAATGATGTG
This sequence comes from Mixophyes fleayi, assembly GCF_038048845.1. NCBI lineage: Eukaryota > Metazoa > Chordata > Amphibia > Anura > Limnodynastidae > Mixophyes > Mixophyes fleayi. Next base: position 12,113,581 of record NC_134412.1, on the reverse strand, counting down.
GATTTTTTTTTTTCCTGCAGACTGTATTGTCGAATTGAACAATATCACATATGCCCTAGAGGGATCATCTGTCTCTTTGCTCTGCTCTGCGAAAAGTGCTCCAGAAGCTACTTTGTCCTGGATAAAGTCTAATCAAAGTATTATTCCAACTTCCCCTACCGGGCAACTCAACTTTCCTAATGTATCACTCAGTGATGATGGATTATATAATTGCCAAGCTAAAAATACTCACGGGACGTCCAACACCTTAATCACCTTCAGAGTGACATGTAAGTAAATAATACTTTTGTACGAAGGTGGAATCATGACACTAGGCACCATGTTTGCCACTGTTGACTATAAGTTAATGATTGATTTAAGATTGCAATTATGGTTTGAAGGTCAACACAATTCTTTATCAGTGGTATCATTGATAGGAAAAATGGATTTACACCAATTGTTGGGAAGTATTGTTAATGTAGAGACACATACTCGTACTCTAGTGTTATTAATCTATGGGTTTGGAGCATAACCTTGGCTAGCCATACTATTTAGAGAGGGTATCTTCTCTTTGAAAACCTATTACATAATGCCAACAAATAGACTGTTTGAATTGGGTTTAATATTGGTATTTTGTAAAAATCATCAATGTCCTAATCATTGTTTTTGTTAACAATGATGTGCTTGATTTATAGTTGACCGAAAATGATCTTTAAGGTGACAGAGTCTTGACCGATAAAAGTTAAAAACTCAGCTAAGTAAGAATTGAATCTGTTGGTTATAGATCATGGCCATATTGGCACCGATTGGAACTAATTCCTGAGGCACTTGTTTAGTCAGGTGATCAGTGATGACCGCTCTTTCAATCTTATCCAGTGGCTCCATCTATCCAATGCCTAAAGGGATTAGACGATGTTTGCTTCTGGTTCTGTTCAGACAATGGGGGAATATTGGTTTGCTCTGGGTATATAATCAATTTTGAGTTGAGGTTTCAAATGCCACATTTTCTTGTAATTGTTTGTCTTTTGTTATGACTAAATGTTCTTTTATTGTTACAGATAAACCGAAAACAGTTTCAGGAGAAAATTCCACTTGCCAGGAGACTGAAAACCTCATTGAATGCACTTGTACATTCCAGTCATTTCCACAAGCAGAAATGAAGTGGAAGATTGATCAGAAACTATATCCGTCTTCCTACAGTGATAAAGACCTTAATATTTCCACTGTGCAATTAAATAGTGTGACCAATAGCACATTGACCCTTGGCGTAAACCAGAAGAATATTCAAAATATAGAGTGCATTAGTTCTAATAAGTTCGGGCAACTGAGTCTTCTTCTACTAAATAACTGTAAGTATTGGTCATCATTTTAATAAGCCTCTTTCGAAACCATTTGTTGATTTAATATAAACAATACAAGCAAATGAAAAAACAATGAGGTCAATTAACAACTAGAAAAAAAATCAGTTTCATTGAGTTTCATCCTCGCACAATAAGACTCTCCTCTGGTCTAAAAACTTTCAAGCGTTCTCTGAAAAGCCACCTCTTCAGACAAGCTTATAATATTCCTCAACCTACCTCTCAACCTCACTACATTACCCAATTACCACCCGTTACACAATCTCACACAATACAACTACCCCCTGACCAACATTGTTGTGTGACAGGCTCATTTAGCTAATGAGTCACTTTTACCTTTGCAGTCTGGCTGGGCCGAAATGCAAAATGCAGACTCAGCCTTAGCCTCGTATGTCAAACTCCCATTGTCCCATAGACTGTAAGCTTGCGAGCAGGGCCTTCTCACCTCTTTGTCTATTTTACCGAGTTCATTAGTTTACTATGTTTGTCCCCAATTGTAAAGTGCTACGGAATATGTTGGCGCTATATAAATAAATGATGATGATGATGAGTACATATCCAATAGCCACCCATTCTAATTTTTGGTGTTGCATGTAGAAGTCTATTTCTCAAATACCTGGTGGAGAAATGACAATGATGAGGCAGAAGAAAATGTTTATCAAGAAGTTTGGAATATTGTATGTGACAATAATCGGTAGTTGGGAACTTGAAGACGCACCATGGTGTTTGTGCTGTCTCTCTGAAAGACACATGTTGCACTTTACCACTGGGAAAAACAGCTCTTACACACTCAAACCACTGAGTATTCACCTACAGTATTCCGAACATAATTCTTCATTATGGCACTGGGTGCTTGGGAAGCTTATTGGGTGGTATCAGTACTCCTGACTGAGGTCACCCCCAGTTTGAGGTTTTAGTTTTTTGGAAAAAATAGAGATTGTTGAGCTTTTGTAGATGAGTCCACCTTTTCATTTTCAACTTTTGGTTAGACCCATCCCTAAATACAATCAAAATAGGGGAAACAAATTTATGCTTAATTGATAACTGACAAACCTCACATTTTTGTTAACACACACACACACACATATATATATATATCTATAATATAAATGTCTAGTGGCGTGTGTTAGTCTGTCTGTGTGTGTGTGGAAAATATAAAACCAAGCTGCAGCGCCACCTGCTGGGCAGAGTTATACACTGACCTACTGAAAATTGGTATACTGGGCTGAAATTTGGTATACTAAGATGTTTTTAATTTGTTAATTTAATTTGTTAATTGTTAAAAGTGTTTATAAAGATTTAAAAAAAAAATATATATATTTCTTGAAGGAGAAGTGACAGTTGGGAGTGGTTGGTGGTTGCCGGGGGTGACAGTGGGGAGTGGTTGGTGGTTGCCGGGGGTGACAGTGGGGAGTGGTTGGTGGTTGCCGGGGGTGACAGTAGGGAGTGGTTGGTGGTTGAGGCCTGGGCTATGGCCCAAATGCATGACAAGAACCTTTTTAACACCTTAAGTAGCCTGATTTGACTAGAATGCATGAGTATCATGCACGGGTTAACTTGTGTATATATATATATATATATGTGTATATATATATATATATATATATATATATATATATATATATATATATAAATATGTCATTGATAAATTACATTGTTTGTATTTTTAGCTGCTCGGTCAATCCCTAATGTCATGGTAATTGCTGCATCTTGTGGTGTGATTGTCATTGTTTTGCTGCTCGTGACAGGATCCCTGTTCATATGGTACTTCAGAAAGTAAGTTTCTCCTATATTTAATTATCTTATATTTATCCAATTGGGGTTGTACAATGTGAATGTGTTCAGAAGAAAGGACTCCTTTATTTAATTCAAATAATTCTTGCGTTTGAGTCTGCCAATGCGGACATATTTCTGCATGGGACCGGTTAAGTTCAGAGCGACGATGGACTTGTCATCTCAAATGCAGCTTCCTTGTGGACAATTTGGCAGGACAATGGAAGGGAAGCACTAACTGGTGCTTCCACATAAAAGTAATGTGACTCAAGCATGTTTGCTGCTGCATTTTAGTTTTTTGTAATGTTATATCATACTTGCCAACTCTCCCTGAATGTCAGGGAGACTCCCTGAACTAAGGGTGATCTCCCTCCCTCCCTGAAGAGTCTGGCATTCTCCCTGATGCTGAGCCAGTACAAGACGTGGTTGGCTTCGCCATCTGTGGCATGATGACACAGTTCAGAAATTGTGTCCTATGTCCATGTATTGATGCCTATGGAGGTGGCCATTTTCATGGAGACCAAGATTTAATCAAAGACTGACAGGTAAGACAACATGACTTCAGTAATGGAAATAGAAATGTTAAAGACACTTCAGTCTCTAGAGATTCATTAGCTGCTTTTCTTTAATGCATAGTTGCTTACTCTCCCGGACACTCTCACATTTCTGGGAGACCTCCCAAGCTCCCAGGAGAGCAGGGCAACCTCTCGGTTCTCGACCCCACAATAGATAAGAGACAGGGATGGGGCTTAGTTATGCAAATATTGTGCCATCTTAGACCCGCACCCTGCTGTAATTGGCCAAAATTGTGACAATTGTTTAAGGGGCAGGGACAAAATTATACGATTCCTCATGCCCCGTCCCAACACGCCCACCTCCCCCGGGATCTCCCTGAAGCCAACGAGGAAAAGCTGGCAAGCATGTGTTATATATAGAATTGTCTTGTTTTATGTCTGAATTATGCATGTATTATTTTTGCATTTTCCAAATTCGCTTTTCATAAGGTACGCTAGAATCCTATTGGCTGTTTTGTGAAAGCTTTAGAAAACAGGTGAAAAAATGAACCTCAAATGGTGAAAATAATCTGCAAAATTATTATTCTGGGCAAAAACACCCACGTGTGTTGTATTTCTAAAACTGCAATGTGTCACATTAAAACATAATGGAGTGCTTGCTTACATGTGTAAAACATTAAAAAAGGCCCTGTCTATTTGAGGCCTTAAGCTTTCACAACACTGGTATTTTGAAGTTACTATTTTGACACCTAAATTTTGGAAAAGATTTTGGAAGAGATGGGTTTCTGAATAAATTCCTTAAGTGGCTTAAACATTTTTTTAAGAATTGAAATGTGATTCCTGGGTGCAAATATCAAATGAACTAAAAGAGATATTTCTATAAATGTGGATGTTACACATATGTAGCATAAGTAAAAATAATTTTTATTTGATCATAAATCATTATATCCAAATTTTAAAACAAAAAACAGTAATGGTCAGAATATTTAATGCATATACACTTGTGCAACATTATATTAATATATACACAAATAAATGCTGTGTATATATTAATTAAATAATTAATCACAATGCAAATATTCCATATATAATGGGATGTAGTCTTGTAGTAGTTGTCCCGAGAATTAAAGCAACACTCTTATTAATCAGTATTTAAGGTAGAGACTCAAAAAGTCTTGTTTTGTTCTACGGAGTCTATTTGGCAATGGTAAAGTACTTAGACAATAGTCTTATTTTTAATTATCTCAATGCTGGTAGTGGTCACACTATACAAAGTAATGTTTCCACTGGTTTTTGTTTTAAATTTTGGTTCTAATGATCTAGGACCAATTAAAAAATATTTTTATTTATGCTACATATGTGTAACATCCACATTTATAGATACATTCATTTTAGTTCATTTGATATTTGCGCCCAGGAACCACATTTCAATACTTGCAAAACTTGGAGGGTTTGGACCACCCTCCATAAACCAATTGGTTCCTATAGTGGCAGAATTTCAGTTGCTCAGGAAGCACAGTTGACCCTCACCTCCCACACTTTAAATCATTTTTATTATTTTTGTTTCAATTTACAAGGTTTAATAAACTTCCACTTCACAACAATAGTTATTAGTATTATACAGCTAAGTATTGGTGGAAACCTGTAGTGTTTAGACTTGAAATATTAAAGAAACAAATCTGGAGGCGGTTGGCCAGGGTGCTTTAATTTCCTGTTATATGAAATGATCATATGCATTTATTTGTCATTATTACCTTTAGGCATAGTTTTTATATTGTTTCATATTTTATTTATTTTACTTTTATTTCGTTATCATTTTCTTACTACCTGTATTTGTTCTTTTCTGGTTTTCTCTTGAAAAACTGAATAATATGGAAAAATGTGGGTGGCTAATGTTTCCATCACAAAAGAAGTGTATTCGATTTTTTTTCCCTTTAGAGGGAAACAGTGTTTCCATCAACAGTAGCTTTAGAATGCTGCCCTTTCCACCCAATTCAGTGCACCCAATCATATAGCAAACAGTGGAGCTACTGTGGCCTTTCAGAGTCAGGTGACGTGGAGGGGTCACTCTGGTTTATGGTAGAAGACAACAGCAAATAAGAGAGTCAGAGTTTCCAAGGGGACTTCAACAGGCCAGTGCCCTTAAACTTGCTTGAGAGATAGACTCCTCTAGCCCCAGCAACGTTTACGGGTTCATTTAATCACTCAGGTGTCTAACACGACTAAATATACTGCCGTGAATGACCATACGTCCTCTGTACAGTGTTGTTTAATATGAATGGTGCTATATAAGTAAATAATAATAATAATCTTCACGCAGCACAATGCACACGAAATCTTTCGACACTGCAATGCACATACTTATGGTGTTATTGGCTTTGTGTTCTCAGGAAAACCTTAGTGGCAAAATCTGATGACAAAAAAGAGTTCAGCAATGACTGCAATGTGATTTACAGTAATACGGAACCATATTGTAATGTAGGTGGATCTGACAATTACTATTATATTTCTGTTGATTGTTTGTTGAATGTTGTGATCTTGAGGTCATTTTGGAGAGATTTTTGGATCAGCTCTACAGCATACAGACTTTTCAGCTACAAGAATATATCTTAAAAAGGAGCCCAAATACTCCCACCCGCAAAGAGATCATAAAACTCTAATATGTTTCTGCTATATATCTGATTGATTTTATCAGTGGTTAATATTAACATATAAAAGTGTCTCTAACAGATAATAAAGATAACTTGTGGTCCTGTGGGTAGATACGTTTCTGCACACAAACCAAAATAAATGTGATAACATTGTTGCCTATTTTTCTGAACTGTATTATAGAGGTTATGTAGGACATACAAAACTACAGTGCAGAATCTTATTTGGTGAGATCATGCGCGTACGTTTGTGCCAGTGTACCTCAATTTGCACAGAAATGCCTGGGGTTTGAACAGGCAAATAGACTCACTTAAATAGAAAACAATTTTGGTGTACATCCTGTGCATACTTTAAGTCTTCACAAGTGTCAGAAATATGGAGACTGAATATAATTAATAAACTGTTTTTTTTTTAAAAAAACTTGGAAAATCCTTTGTCCTTGATCTTGTTTGGTCATATCACTATGCGGTAAAGTACTCACATGCAGCTGGCTGCTGTAGTTGGTTCAGAGCTGTGCACTGCCACGGTGTTACGAGGTCAACAGCACTTAGCAACGCCCACAATGTCGATCACTATGACATTGCTAGTTTGTGGGCAGAACCATCTGCAAGCTTAAATGGCAGCCATTTGGGGGAGATAAGTCGGTTGAAAGCGAGTGGAAGAAAAAAGAAAAAAGTGTTTATGGGCTCTATTGTTTTTTTTTAATTAAAACTGATCCATGATATACCCTGTTTAATTAGATAATAGGAAAAAAACAAATATTGAGATTAGTTTCGGTCCAGCTTTAATGTAGATTAAAAAAATAAATTTAATTTGTCAAATTTCTATTAAATACTTAGGGCCTGAATCATTAAGGAGAGTAGGGCAAAAGCTGAGTAAATGTTCTCCAGGACAAACCATGATACAATGCAAGGGGCACCTATTAGTTTATTATTTTGCACATAAGGAAAACAATGGCTGTTTTTTCATCTAGCACACGAATACTTGATACCTTTATTTTTACACTGAAATCTGAAGTTGATCTAGGACATGCCCTACCACAACTATAAATCTGTGCCCACATTTTAAATTTATCTCCCCCTCCAATGCAACATAATTTTGCCCAGGTGCAAAGTTACTACTTTTTAATGCTTCATTCTCCTTAATGACTAAGTGCCTGTTGGCTCATCTGTCCACCGTCATGCATGATTATATTATTTACATGGCAATATTTCAGCATTATGACAAAATAATTTGGTGCACATTTGTTTCTCTAAATCAGAATTCAGTAGACAATAAAAATGATTATATTATAAAAGAAAGACATACAAACATAAAAATGCTTACACTTAATTCTTCTTTATAATTCTGTATATCCCTTCTAGGGGGCCCATAAACCGCAACATCAACAAACACATCTGGAACCAGCCCAGGAGGAAGGATCTCTGTACATGAACTGTGAGGACGTCTCGTATGCCAGCATTAATTTCTCAAGGCTGAAAGCTAAACCTGCTGAAGAAGAGACTGAGATTCAGTATGCAGAGATTAAACGCAAATAATGGAATCTATTTCAAGTGCAGGATCTATTTCCAAAACAAACAGAAGACCAGGACTCTTAAAAAGTGCAATCATGTACCATTGGATTTAAGGATATGCCAAAAGGTGTTGTACTTAACACCTACGACTCTCTATCGTATACAGTGCAGGATTCAAACCCCAGAATTTGACTTTTTTTCATTTCTGAAGTTTGCTTGCTGTATACTTAGAGCCGGAGCTAAATAAATTTTTAAAATATATCCATACAGTTTAATGGTAATTTACTGTAAAATAAACTATGACTGTAAACTATTGGCTGATCATGTGAACAATCTATTGGACCATCTTCAGCTTTTATACCCAACATTTCACAGAGACTATGCTGACTACAGTGATCTATGATCTGTTCATCGCTCAATCTAAAGGACACCACTTGGTTCTCCTACAAATCGTTCATTGCCTAGGTCTTCAGGACACTGTCCTATGCTGGTTCTCATCCTACCTACCAAACCACTCCTTCAATATGCATTTCTCTGGATGCACCTCTTTTTCCCTGCCGCTATAAGTTAAAGTACCACATGACTCTGCCTAGGAGTCATCTTTTACTCAAAACTGACCTTTGTTCCCTACATCGATCTGTCTCCAAATCCTGTGACATGCATCTAAGATTGTACAGAATATGCACATATCTCAAACACTTTAATTTATGAACACACAATCTTATGCATTGATTATTGCTATTCCATTCTTACTCCACTGACTCTCCTTATGCCTGCAGTCTGTTTGACCTCCCTTTAAAATGTAAGCTCTTATGAGCAAGGTCCTCTTCCCCCCTGTCTCTATACCATTTGCTCTCCTCCAACTTCACCATATTAGCTATGCTTGGAGCTATTGGAGTCTTGGTGCTAGATTTACTAAGCTGCGGGTTTGCAAAAGTGGGGATGTTGCCTATAGCAACCAATCAGCTTCTAGCTATCATTTTGTAGAAGGTACTAAATAAATGAAAGCTAGAATCTGATTGGTTGCTATAGGCAACATCCCCACTTTTTCAAACCCGCAGCTTAGTAAATCTAGCCCTTGGTTTTAATCGTTCATTGTTCTGTACTGTCTTACCCTGTATGGTCAACTGTTTGTACTCTGTACGGCGTTGCGGAAATCTTGTGGCACCTTATAAATAAAGTATAATAATAACAATGATAACTCTATAAACTTATATAACTTATATAATAAAATCTATTCATTTAATGAAATGCAAGAGGGCATCACACCATGAGGAAAAGTTATGTATGTGTTTTTCTGTCTGAAAATGGTAACACCGTATATCAACAAATTGAAAATGGATTTAGAAAGCGTGAAAACAGAAGTAAGATGATAATGATTGTTCAGATATTTGTCAGTAACAAGCTAGTATGACAGAAATCACAACTTGTTATTGTAGATGTGAGATCTTGTTTGAAGATGATGTTTGGGATTAGGGAGTCGGGTCTGAATAATAAATTGTTATGGGGACTGAGGGGCTCATATTGAGTAGCATTTTAAGTGTCTAATACGCATTTTTCCTTCTGATTATGATTGAAGAGACAGAACAGGGGACGGAGGTCGTGTGAAAGGGCGTGTTGGAGCAAATGCGACTTATGTAGACTGAGACGCAGACGAATATGCGCCCACCAGGAGGCAGAAATTTGATCACTGGAGTAAAATTGCAAACTAATAGTGATGACGGTCAACTTAGATGAGTCCAGCTCAACACACCTGTCTAAGATGTGTCTTTTTTTGGAATGCGATTTCCGTCTGCATTTTATTTGGAAGTTGCGTTCCACTCTACAGGAGTTAATGATGGTCTCCTCTGCTTCCCTGGCCGTACCACATATGCAGAGGATGTTCAAAGTGTTTTGCTCCTTTGTTTTATTTAAATAAGTTGAAAATTTAAATATTTAATGTACATGGTATGGCAAAAGGAATATCGTATTTAAAAGAGCCTGAAATAGTCATACAAATAAGCTGCAACAAAGTATGACTCTTTAAAAGCTAAATGTGACCCACCCGATGAGGAAATGTTTTGTATCTCCTTAATTATTCCGATGCTCCAAACAGAGCACAATGCATTCATACAGTCTATGTAGCACAGGGGAGGGCTGGCAAATTTTAACCCAGGGGAGGAGACTCGACTCAGCAGCCTATTAGGAACAATTTAAGGGAAAGTGGAGGTAGCCCAGAGACCCAGCCCAAGGTAGCCTACTGCCCTCCAGCCCAGCCCCTGATGTAGCAGGCTAGTTCATAGCTGCATATTGATACCTCTTAACCAGCTTGAGTGAGCGGCCATATTAATTAAGCAATTGTTTGGATGTACAAGCGCGTTATGCTCATACTCCAGGCGCAGGGAAAATGCGTAGCCACTTGTAGGACCAAAGGCTACTTGTGAAGCCCTGGAAATTACTATGTTGCCCACCACTGATCCAGGCAGTCCTTTATTTTAGTGTTTCTTAAACCTGGTCCTCAGGACTCCTCACAGGGCATGTTTTCCTTATCTCCTTGATTTAGCACAGGTGTATTCATTACTGACTGATACATTGTAACAGATCCACAGGTGGTACTAATTATTTCCCTTGTCACCTGGAAAACCTGCACTGTTAGGAGTCCTGAGGACTGAGCTTGAGAAACACTGCTCTATGTTATTTCTAGCTGTATCAAAAAGCACAGTGAAAAAGAAGAAGTAATGTAATCCCGCTGCAAATATGCTAGTTACAGGAAAAACAGAGGTGACAAGATGCAATGTCATAACTACGTTGCTGGATAAACAAGACATTTACACTGTAAATAGAATAGCTATTGTCTCCCCCTTAGGATTCATCCTATTATCAATTTTATTACTGTCATTGTGCTCCGGTGACTGTACAATCTACAAGCTTTTATTGAGGACTTGGGGCCTGATTCATTAAGGATCTTAAATGAAGAGGTATCTTATTTCAGTCTCCTGGACAAAACCATGTTACAATGCAAGGGGTGCAAACTAGTTTTCTGTTTTGCACATAAGTTAAATACTGAATGTTTTTTCATGTAGCACAAAAATATCAACTTTAAATTTCAGTGTACAAATAAGCTATTAAGTATTTGTGTGCTACATGAAAAAACAGTCAGTATTTAACTTATGTGCAAAACAGAAAACTAGCTTGCACCCCTTGCATTGTAACATGGTTTTGTCCAGGAGACTGAAATAAGATACCTCTTCATTTAAGATCCTTAATGAATCAGGCCCCTGGGTCTCATCTGTAACGATATTGGATGAGACGATTATCACTTTAATCCACTTCTTGGCAAAGCACTGAGTCCCTGATTTAAATTAAGGAATTAACCGTCTTGAATTAACCTCATATGAACATCACCCTGTGATTTCTGGACACCTCTATCTGGAATGTGCATTTTCATTAAGTGCAAGATTTTACATATGCAGAATTCTATTGTTACATCTGACCAGGGGTTTAATGTATCATGCTGAGAGTTTTCCAGCGGGTTTGAAAAGTGGAGATGTTGCCTGTAGCAACCAATCAGATTCTAGCTGTCATTTTGTAGAATGTACTAAATAAATGATAGCTAGAATCTGATTGGTTTTTCAAAGCCGCCGGAAAACTCTCAGCTTGATACATTTAGCCCCAGATGTTTAAATTAATTTTTGGACTGTGTAAGTAGTTCTTTTCATGTCTATTATATTTAGAGGTAGTCTAATAATTGCTTGACTGACCTTCTTATATATTTTATATATATATCAGGTAGCAAAGATATTAGCCACAAATCTGGGTGAGGATCTAGAGACTTCAGGAAATATAGGAAAACAAGTATAAGTGTAGGATGGGTAGTTTAGAAACTATTAGGTTGCTGTGTATTTTAAAAATGTATATGTCATGAACAAATTTCTTTTATATACACTGTATTTTATTATGTGTATTTAGTCTTGTTCGCAAATCAGGACACATATTAACGAACGCCTGGATGGATGACCACTTAATCATTTTGACTTTATTAGTGGGCAAGATGTAACCTAAAAATTGATCTACAATAGTTTTCTAATCACCAGTTTTTACTGGTCTATCTCGATACTGATTATTACATATGTAATTGTTTACAAGGCGTTGGAAATACAAAGCTAATACACATCCCATATGCATTCTGTTTGGGATTGCTACAAGACTGCTGCAGCACATCTTATTCTTATGTTTAAAAATGGCGACCCGGCATTGGCTGGCAACACTCACAGCTGTTCAGACCTTGCACACTTGCTCATGTGTAACCCAAACCGACGAGCCCCGTACACAGCCGAGGACTTCATGGCCACCTGCAAGCGGCGCCCCCCCCAGACTATGGGGAGGTAGTGGGACGCATCAAGGAGAAGACTGATAGCAGCGTTGGTGGCCATATTTCACATGTAAGTCAAGGAACTTTATTTTCGTATAGCGGATATTTGCTATACTAACTGGACTTGGACTTTGTTCATTTTAGTGGTTACCGAGCAAACCTTATCTACTTCTGTGACTGACCAGCAAGTGACTACACAGCCTCTATAGAGATTTGTTGGAACTCCATCCGTATAATCTCGCTTGTCTCCTTTGGCTGTTGATGTTGAGTTTAGCTTTTGATCCATGCAATTCCCCCCCCCCCGGGAATTGAGGAATTCCTATCCCCAATTTCTCCCTGGGCGGCTGCAAACTTTAGGGAGCGCATTTGACCCATCACTTCTAAACATTTACTAGTACATGTTAAACAAATTTTGAGAAACCCTCGTTTATGTAATTATATTTGCATAATTTAGCATGGACGTTCGGTAAACTGGATGAAAGAACTTAATAAGACTTACTGTGCTTCCTTCTCTCAATCCAGCTTCTGCTTTTCGACTTTAAGTTTAGCATTCTGTAAAGCAGAAATACTGATCAAAGGACAAGTAGAGGTGTTCAAGGAAGAAAGGAAGAAAGAAATGCTCTGAGGGGAATACAATGCAATGAATAAAAAGAGCGCAGCCAAGAAGAATCGGAAATAACAACATACTGCATGAGATAATTCCAGGTATTGAACCCAAGACCAAAATGAAGTGATTCATGTTTATATCTGATTGTGGTATTGGTGGCTTGATGATAAAAAAAAAGCAAAGAGATGAGGTTTATTTTTCTACTAACATTAATGAATTACGATAAATTTTCCTTATATATCATGTTGAGTGAAACAAAGAAGAGGAAATTTATATTTACCAGTGCAATATTTTAATGGTTTATATACTAATAATGAATTTATTATTATTGTGGTATCTGTCTATCTATCTATCTATATTTATATATATATATATATATATATATATATATATATATATATATATATATATATATATATAGATATAAATATATATATATATATATATATATATATGTGTATATATATATATATACATAAGTATATATATAAATTTTATTTAAAGTTTACATACATAATTGATATGTATAATTGATATGTATATTTTCTTGTGTGTTATATGGACTAATACCCTCCCCGCTGTATAGGTGCAGGTTATTTCGTGTCTTTTATTAGAATATACCAATTTCCATGATGATGCATGAATTGATGACATCAGAGCTCACAGATTATCATCAATGAGATCAGAGCCCTCTGTTTTCAAAGATATTATTTACAGGTGTTTATATCACTTTTGTATTATATGTTCTATTCCAGGCACTAGATAATGCAGACCACATACCACAATATGTGGTATAAAGGAACGTGGCTTTATCTGAACAATTATGTGACTATTATTTTCATGGTACTTGGTCCATTGAGCAGTGAGTATGATTAACCTGTGGTTATTATGTCCAAAATGGGCGATTATCACTTTTATTTTCAAGGAAAATGTGGGTTTCTTTAGTGCGTTAATTATTAAGCAGCATGATATTTGCATTTGACCTTACGTAGTTATATGTAGTTTTATACGTAGTTATATTGACCTTACGTAGTCTTAGATTGGTGTTAAGAAATACACAACTGTTCAAACTTTTTTTATCTCTTTGCAGACGTTGGCTGTGAACGGATATATGAGCCCAATATAAATGCACCGGAAAGAGTAACAGCACAGAGGGGACTTTGTGTTCATATCCAATGCACTTTTACTGTCCCTAGCGATAAAAAATTATCCGCTAGGACCAGAGGTCTCTGGTACAAACTATATAATAATGCGGATAAAAAAGTTGTGGCTGATACACAGAATAAAGTGATTAAAAGTGAACGATTCTTACTGACTGGGAATGTGCAGAGAGGTGATTGTTCGCTCTCCATCAACGATATTTTGCCTGAAGATCAGGCACATTATCAATTCAGGGTTCAGGATGAAAATGTGAACATCAGTTTTGAAAGTATCCGTCCCTTTGTTATTGTTGAAGGTAAGTAAAGTATAATGCTTACCTGTAAAAAAAAAACCTTTTGGATTCAGTCAAAATTAATATAAGATATATCAGTCACACGAGTGGATTTCAATAATAATTATCTTGCGCTCACCATCTGTACACACTAAGGCCAGGTAGATTTGTCAGCCAAATCAATGTGTATGAGAGATGTAGAGATCTGAATTACTTGGAACTAGAAACAACTGCAGCCTAAAATTAACTTATTAATATTTGCTATGGTAAAGGTGAGCGGGATAGGATGTCATGAGATACTGAAAGTATTCACGGAACACAGCTGCATGCACAACGCATTTCAGTCACATTTCCAGCATCTTGGGTGTAAATGTCTGACAAATCATTTAAAAAATGAAGAGCAAATTCAAGGATAAGATACAAAACAAACACACAAAAATGACAAAGCCTGCGCTCACACAGTAAATTGATCAACTAAATCACATGACTAATGGTTCAGCTTATAAAATCGTTGGTACTTAGCATATCGATGCTGACTACCCCGACAAAACTTATCCCGACACCTTCCACTCCATGGCCGCATACTTACAGTACCCCCCTAACAGCACCGATAACAGCGTCGCGGTTCCCAGTGACGTCAACAAGTTGCGCCGGCTTCTCCATTCGTCGCGATTCCTTGCAGTTGGTGGCCACATCAGTCGTCCTGCAGCCTCGTCGGGAAGGAGCCCTTCGGTGTGAAGACATTGGGGTAAGTCTTGTCGGAATAGTCACCATCATTATTCCGTACCCCACCCTATAAAATGGCTATCTTTACTGGGTGAAGATGACAGATACACTTACACTATTGAGAAATGAGAAAAAATTTCAGAACTGTAAAACAGAATATTCACCTCATTCTGCATTTAACCACAAAATGATGCACATTTTGCTAGTGGAATTCAGGCTTAAGTGTTCCCAGTGTTACCGGAACTACACTACATAGCAGAATAAATTGGCTGCCATCGTCCCAGCACAATCAATAGACCATAAATATATATAAAAGCACATTTTTGATTGAATCTCTAAATATTCTTGCAGACCTAAAAGACAAGCCTGAGATCTTTCTACAGAGGCTGGTTTCTGGTAAGAAGGTGACATTGACCTGTAACAGTCCTGGAAGATGTGCTGGGGAAGCTCCACGCATCACATGGGGAGGAGTCATTAACGGAGAAAAAGAAGCGATCTATACAACAAAACATAAAGATGGCAACAGAAGCTACTACTCCAGTATCACATTCACTCCGACGAAACAAAACAGCAAGTTATTAGTAAACTGTGTAGTGAGTTACCAGAATAGCTTCAACACAATCGGACAACGTGTGTTAAATGTTGAATGTAAGTTTTGCTGCTATCATTCTGTTTATTACACAATTGCATTAGTCTTAGTTCCCAATGCAGTATGCAAAAATCTAAATTAATTTGCACCATTACTGTACATCTCTATGTCACCCTAGCCTATACTAGTGCATATCAGCAAATATAAAAATGTTGCTGCATTTGACACTGTTGACCACAAACATTACAATCCCTAGATCTTCAGAACACTTGTCTATCCTGATTCTGATCCTACTTATCAAATCATTCATTGTCTGTTCTCTGGATCCACCTCCTCACCACTTCCTTTATCAGTCAGAGTACCGCAAAGCTTAGTACTAGTTCCTCTTCTCTTCTCTATTTATACCACTTCCCTTGGAAAACTGATAAGCTATTTTGAATTTCAGTATCATCTCTATGTACACAAATTTACATATTCTCACTGACTCTCCCAACTTATGTTTTGGCCAGCATTAATGCATGTTTTTCTCAATCTCATCTTGCATGTCCTCTTGCCACATCAAACACAATTTTTCAAAACCAGAGCTAATAATATCCCCTCCAGCCAACGGAAGTTACCTACCTGACATTTCTATATCTTTTAACAACAGGACTGTAAATCATACACCTGAAGCTCACTGTCTAGTTGTTATCCTTGGCTAAGAACTGTCCTTTGTTCCCTACATCCAAACTGTATTCAAATCATGTTTCATATATCTAAAATACATTCCCAGAATGCGCACAAATGTCATTACAAAAACATTAATTAATGGACTGAAAATTGGATTGGCAAAGAGTACCTTCCGTTATAAATGATGATAATGAAATTCCCCTTATAAACCAAAGGTCACACATATTTTATGTAATGCTTCTTTTAGTCCATATTTCCTAGTAAAAAACAGCAAATTCTAATGCTTCAGAATCAGATACAATACTTTGTGTATGGGACGTAAAATGTTTTTAATTGTGTTTTTGTTTGATTTTCAGATCCTCCATCTGTTGATATAACCATTGATGGTAATTTTTTTTAAAATAAAAGTTTACATCTTTATAATAAAAAAATAAAGGTCTCTGTGTCCTAATTATAAGGACCATTATGTGTATTATCCCCTAGGCCCTTTAAGTTTCGACGGAGGGAGAGATAGAGGAGGGGATGAGCAGAGGAGCAAGAAGGGAGTGTGAGATGGAGGGAACTGTATGAGAAGGGGATGGAGAGGCAGAAAGAATGAGTGGAGAAAAAAAGCCAACGGTTCACACAGGTTGTTCAGTATTTCCCATTTTCATGGTGCAAATTTGATTTAGTAATGTAAAAAGTGAGATTAGTGTGCAGCACAGTGGCCTAGTGGTTAGCACTTCTGCCTCACAGCACTGGGGTCATGAGTTTGATTCCTGACCATGGCCTTATCTGTGTGGAGTTTGAATGTTCTCCCTGTGTTTGCGTGGGATTCCTCCGGGTGCTCCAGTTTCCTCCCACACTCTAAAAACATACAAGTAGGTTAATTGGCTGCTATCAAAATTGACCCTAGTCTCTCTGTCTGTTTGTGTGTGTATGTTAGGGAATTTAGACTGTAAGCCCCAATGGGGCAGGGACTCATGTGAGTGAGTTCTCTGTACAGCGCTGCGGAATTAGTGGCGCTATATAAATAAATGATGAGGAAGATTACTTTATATTCTATTGAGATTAGGGAGATGCTCTTCTTGTTTCTTACAAAATGACATGAAAGGGTTTCCATGTACAATGCATTAACACACTTGGGGTGAAGGTTTTGCAGTGTATTTTAATGAAAATGTGAACAAAAAATATAGCAAAAAAATATAATATGTAGAGTGGCTGGGAAATTGTGTTGGGATATTATAGCAGCAGTATACCATTATGAATGCATTTTGCACATTTTCAGCAACTTAAAACTTCCTCTAATTGAATTGCATATATTATGTAAGTACAATACATTCAGTATTATGCTAATCATGTCATACGTTGCTCTAATAGATGTTGTCACAAATGAAATCGAACCTGTCATTTTGAAGGAAGGAGACTCAAAAACTTTGCAGTGCACAGTGGACAGTTACCCTGAGGCTGCTGTCACCTGGCGCAGTAGAGGCCAAATACTACATGGCCCAATGAGAGGACCGATCCTAACCTATGAATTGAGGAACATTAGCCCACATGATGCTGGGACATACTGGTGTTCAGCACAGAATGAGCACAAGATTACATACAGGCGCATTGTAATCACAGTTCAGAGTAAGTACATATTGTCCATTTATTATATAATATTTTATTTATTATTATAATTAGTTATTGTTCATTTATATAGCACTGATATATTATGTAGTGTTATACAGAGAATATTTATCATTTAACATCAGCCTCTGCTCCATTGGAGCTTAGTCTAAATGCACTAACTAACTAACTAACAATCACACACACATGTTGTTTTTAGTCAGCAGCCAATTGACCCACCAGTATGATTTTGGACTGTAGGAGGAAACCTACGCAAACACAGGGAGCACATACAAACTTCACACGGAAGTTTGCAACCTGGTTGGAATCGAACTCATGCCCCCACTGCTGTGAGGCAGCAATGTTAGCCACCAGTGTATAAGAAAATAGTATATTTCATTGAATGCAATATAAGAAGCAGTAGAAGTCCAGTACAAATATAATCCAATATATTTAAACGTATATAGATAAAAAATATTAATATCTTAAAAGGTCTTATACTTCCGCCAACTTTAATTTATATTTCTTCTTACATATTTGACACAATATCATCATCATCATCATTTATTTATATAGCGCCACTAATTTTGCAGTGCTGTACAGAGAACTCACATCAGTCCCTGCCGCATTGAGGCTTACAGTCTAAATTCCTTCACACACACACACACACACACACACAGACACAGACTAGGGTAAATTTGTTAGCAGCCAATTAACCTACCAGTATGTTTTTGGAGTGTGGGAGTAAACTGGAGCACCCGGAGGAAACCTACGCAAACACGGGGAGAACAGACAAACTCCTCACAGATAAGGCCATAGTAGGGAATTGAACTCATGAAACCAGCTGTGAGGCAGAAGTGCTAACCACTAGGCCACTGTGCTGCCCATATATGCAGCTTTCTCATTCTACACCAATGTCTTCTATATCGTTATAGTGTCAGTTGTTTTGCAAGAAAACCCAGTTAGAGTTAATGATGTCACCCCATTTTGACTAAAGCAGAACAGATTGAAATAGGAGCGTGTCTTTTATTAATAAAATATAAAGATACGCTGAATATACAAGGACAAAATAAGAACAATACTACAAGAAATAACTAAAAACAAGGAATATGGAAGAACACTCATAAGAATAAAGAAAGGGTGATAACATGGAAGGTCAGTAGGGATGATGAAAACAAGCTGAGAGCAATTAATGTACTGTAACAAATTGTGCTAACGATTGTGAAGTAGCACAGTCACAGTTAAATCTGTAGTGGACTCCAGGAGCAGAAGACAAACTAGATCTCAGAAACCGACTGGAACTTGGGTTCAGAAAAGAGTCTAGATCGAATGACCTACACAGCTTAAAACCAAAAAAATGCTAATTCCGCATGTAGACTGGGAATATTGCCCAGTTAAGTTAATAGGTCCTGATCTTAGTGGAATGTATTGCTGCCATCTTCTGGTACAGAGGATAGTTGCAGACTCTGAGACCAGGCAACAGTTGTTTATTTTCATTGACTTTGGATAAAGAAAGTTTAACAGTGGAACAGGTCAAGATGTGATGTACCGGTGCTTCAGTCTTCAACACAGAATGGTTTGTCTGCACTCTATTTTTAAATTTGCAATTTGTGAATTTATAAGTATGGATAGGTGGGATGACGATAGTGATATCATTCTGCTGTGTGGTGTCTTTAGATTATTATTATTATCTTTACTTTATAAGGCGCCACAAAGGGTCCGCAGCGCCGTACATGACATACAAAAAACAGTGAGCCATGACACAACATGATACAAAAAGAACAAATAACTAACAAAAATATATACACAGACACAGGTAAGATGGTAATGCAAATCAAATTATTACTGGGACAATGAGCGAAAGTGATGGTAGAAATCAGCGAGAAGTAGGCCGAAGCTTAAGAGAATAGAACTAAGGAAGCAGGCCAAGAGGTATAGAGGGTGATGGAATAGTAGACGGAGCACACAAGGAAAGAGGGCCCTGTTCCTGAGAGCTTACATCCTAAAGGGAAGGGGGAGACACAAATAGGGTGGTACTAACTAGGGAGAGAGTTAGGAGGAGGACTGATAGACTTGAATAAAGAAATGAGTCTTAAGGGCACGCGTGAAGCCTTTGAGAGTAGATGCTAACCTGATGGAACGTGGAAGATCGTAGATTAAGACTAAGAACACTGAAGTCCAAATTCGGTTGGAAAAATCTGCAAACTTTCACAGCCAAATAAAGAACTAAGCGAACATTTCACAGAAAGTTTTGAAAATTTTGTTCACCTCTATAATTCAAGGTAGCAAAAAAAACTGCTTTGTGGATAAAATTCTATCCAATGCAGGGCTAAACTGTCTTGTGTCAAATAGCAGCAAGGTTAAACAACTGTATCTCATACATTTTAAGGATTTATGAAAAGCAGAGGTTAGCCAGAAGGATAAAACTATATATTTAATGTGTTTTGCTGAAGGGTGTGTTCAAACCAAGAATTTAAATTTGCATGAATGTGGGAAATTTTTTCAAAAGATGTTGAGTATTTTTTTTTGAGTGTGTAGTCTTCTTATTTCTTCTGGATATATTTGTGTGTTTTAATATATAAATAATAAGAGGTGTTATTTTATTTTCAAGTACTGCTAGCACTATCTATCTGGTTTATTTTGTGATTTTTTTCATAAAACATATGTAACAAAAAATGTAATTGTAGGTACCCCAAGAAGACTGGAGATAAGATGTTATACAGAGTCATCAAATGTCTTTTCTAGAAAGAATTGCATTGTGGATGTGAATAATACCGTATATGCTTCAGAGGGATCACTTCTTCGCCTGAGCTGCTCTGCGCACAGTAATCCAGTAGCTTCTTTCTCATGGAAGTCTGATCATATCACTCATCCTGCTTCTTCAATGGAGGAACTCAATTTCGCCAATATATCACTCAATGATGAAGGCTTATACACTTGCCAAGCCAGCAATATCCATGGGAATTCTCAGGCTTCAGTCAATATCAAGGTGACCTGTAAGTAAATATCACTATTGTATTGTGCACAGTCTACATTATAATGTTGGGCTGTACTGTATGACCACCCAAGTGCATTCTGGGAATACATTGTGCTTATAGAATATCAAGAGTCCTTTAAAGGTTAAAAACTAAATTTAATTTCTCTAGGAAAATGGATCTTGCCAAAAAGGTGATAACTCTGGAAACTGTTGGTTCCCAGTTCTATAATGGCATAACACATATTCCTCTATGACAGGGCTGAACAAATCCTAATCACTGGTTTGCCTAGTAAATCCTAGCATCTGGAGGAATGCCCATTCTCTTGCAATGGAAGCGGCTTCTGTTTGGCAGCCAGTTCTATTGTGAATCATAGCTGTGTCTATACTTGCAAATTGTGGTTTATTAATATTCAAAGCACATAGGGATCAGTGGATACAGCATTTTTCAGGAACAAAAGACAAACTAGATCTCAAGAGCCGACTGGAACTATGGTTCACAGATTAATCTGAATTGAGTAGGCCCACGCAGTCTAAAATAGACAAATGCTAAGAAACAGGTGATCAGTGAAGCTGGGAATTTAAAGGTTGTATATTGAGATTCCAGGTGTAGCAACCTGCCAAGCTAAGTGTGGACGGGTCTTGTTCTTGGGGGAATGCTTTGCTTTCACCTTCTGGTACAGAAGGTGGGCACAGACTCCGTCATTCAGTTAGTTATTTATTTCTATCGTCTTTGGATAGAGACAAGAAAAATTTTGAGCATATCCAGTTTAACAGTGAAACAGACCTTTTCAGAAAGGTGTGAAATCCTGGCGATACAATCTTTTAGTTCTGCCTTTGCTCTGCTATTCAACGGAATTTGCACTCTCAATTGATGGTTTTTAGATAGACCTGGGATGACGATGGTCAAGTCCTTCACTTTAACGCCAAAGTCTGCATCCAAAACATGCAACATTTCACAGCCAAATATTATTATTATTATTATTATTATTATTATCATTTATTTGTTAGGTTTCCGCAGCGCCGCACATAGTACAAACAGTAGACTTTACAGGGTATAACAGTACAGAACAATAAACAAAAGTACCAATACTTCAGAAACTCCAGGCAGGCAGATGCAATAGACACGGAGCAGAAGAACAGGTATGGAGACAGGAGGGGAGGGGGCCCTGCTCATGCGAGCTTACATCCTAAGGGAGGTTAAACAGACCAGGCACAAGAGGAGCCAGTTGAGGGAATGGGAGAGAGGGGAGAATGAGCGGAGGAGATGGGGGTTAAGTGGATGGTTGGTAGGCTTTGAGCTAAGTGACTATTTCACAGAAAAGTTTAGAATTTTTTTTTCATCTCCACCTTTGGATATGGCAGAAAAACTGTGTTCCGTAACACATTGTATACAATGCAGAACTAAGCTGTGTCATGTCAAATGGCAGCAACAACAACCCTCTCTCACAAAGTTGTATGAAAAGCAGAGGGAGACCAGAAAAGTAAAACTATATATTTTATAGCATGTTGCAGGAGGCCATGAACAAACCAATAAATTAAAGTTGTATGAATGTGGGAACAATTATATGAAAATGTTGTGTTTATTTTGTGTGTGTAGTCTTACTACTGTTGGATACATTTCTAAATGTGTTTTAATAAATAAGTAATAAGAGGTGTTATTTTATTTGCAAGTCCTGCTTTCAAAAAGCACAGTTATAAATCTGGTTTTTTTTTCCGTATTTCTATAAAACATACTTAACATTTTTATTTTAGATGCCCCGAGAAGACTGGAGATAAGGTGTTTTACAGAGTCCAAGTCATCAAATGCCTTTTCCAGTAAGAATTGCACTATGGGTGTTAATAACACTGTGTTTGCCCCAGAGGGATCATTTCTTATCCTGAGCTGCTCGGCAGACAGTAATCCAGCAGCTAGTTTCTTATGGAAGTCTCATATTTACATTCATTCTGCTTCTTCACTGGGGAAACTCAATTTTCCTAATATATCACTCAACGATGAAGGCTCATACACTTGTCAAGCCAGCAATAACCATGGGAATTCTGAGACTTCAGTCAACGTCAAGGTGACCTGTAAGTAAAGATCACTTTTGTATTGTGTACAGTATAAGTTATTATGTTATGTGGTACTGAATGATCCTCTAATTGCTTTCTGGGAATAAATTATGTTTGTAGAATAATAAGGATTGGTTAAATGTAAATACTAAACTTCCTATCTCTAGCAAAATGCAAAATGTGTTAACTTCTGAAAATCTGCTATAATGACATATCATCAAACATATTTAATGTGAACAAATCCCCGTCACGGGTTTGCCTAGTAAGTCCTGACAATTGGAAGAAGTCCCTGTTCCCTTTCGCTGGAAGATGCCTATGAATGGCAGCCCGTGCTATGGTGTTTCAGAGCTGTGTTATGCAATTTTCAATAAAAAGACTTAAAAATATTATATATAGAAAATGATTTGGATGCAGTATATAGAGGTGGAGGGATAATGATAAAAATGAAAAGGAAGGGATTGTGGAAAAAATTTAATGTATGAGGATATAATAAGTGAAATATAATCACTATAAATTTTTTAAAATAGAGGTGAAAGTAAAGTAAAAATAAAAATAACACAACAGACAAAGTTTAAAGCTCTTTTCTGAAATAATGTATTTGAGAGAAAGGTCTTCTGATCCGACTTTGAAACGAAAGTGATTCTTACGCTAAAGCTTCTTTTCAGACTATGTCCTGAGTTCTTCAATTCCAATCATGATTGATTATTCTCCTGCTCCATGTAGCAGTGTTTTCTGGTAGGACTGGAATACACGCTGGAAAGCAGATATACTGAGGCCAGTGGGAGACACTTTGAGTGGACCTGTATTGGGTCTCCAAAAACATTTCATCTTGCGACTTGGTTAAGGATGATTCGGAGGTGGAGGGGTGGTCTTGTAATGCTCCCTGTGTTCAAAACACTTTATTTAGAAGGACAAATAGTCTTTACTTAAATATGTGGAAGTTAAAAGGTTAGAACTTGGTAAAAATGTGAGTTTGCATAAAATTTACGTTGTCTGTAAGCTTATAAACTAAAGAGGAGCTAAGCAAAATTTAAATAAAAATTAATATATAAAAATATAAAAGAATTATAAAAATCAATAAAACAGATAGAGGTTTAGATTGGTGCTAAAATTGAGTAAAATCATCATCACTAACATAACAAAAATTATATCTATTACAGTTTTTCTTTATGTCATGAATACTGACAAATTTGATCCCTTTTGGGTTTTTTCCATGTGCAGTGTGGATAATGGTGGGAAACAGTTTGGATGGTTAAACCGATTTTGATGTTGTTAATGTGTTTTCCCAATCTTGTTTTCAGCTTTCTCTAAGTTCAGCACATATTCTGGATGCCACATGGGTACTTCAGCATGTATATCACTCCAGGGTCGTAACTATGGCTGTGCGACAGAGACGACTGCCCAGGGCGCATCACTGAAGGGGATCAGAGTTTATGAATAATTTAAAATTAAGGGCTAGGGCGCTGTACTTTTCTTTCTCATCCCAGGCGCTAAAATGTTAAGTTACGGCTCTGTATCACTCCTCCGCTCTTGCAGAAGATATAGTTTGTAATTTTTAGGCTTTTTATGTTTGTGTTAGACATTATTTCTGTTACGGATTTGGTAGTGTTGGTTGAATTTTTTTCTACACCCTGTGCAGCTTCCCCTTTTGCGATCCTAGCAAATTCCGCTATAATGCAAAGTTGTTTCACACATACACACCAATTTGGAAACACAGAAGAAAATTTTCTACTCTAGATTTTTAAAAGGGCCCTTCTTAGAAACATTCCACAAAGCAGTGCAGAAGGACATCAGAAATTTACCGGACACGGAAGGTCAAATTTAATACATCAACCAGAGGCCAAAGAGCCTTAGAAGAACTAAGGAACAACAAAGACCTGGTAATTACTAGTAGTCATGAATAAAACCTGTCAAATACCTCCACCTCAACAAAGTTGTTTAAAGTAGAATTATTGGACCACCTAGGAAGGTTTGAACTAGCAAATAAATAATTAGACTTTTTATACATCGAAAATCAATGCATTCCAGTTCAGTTGCCCAAATCCACAAAAACATCCAGAAGCCACCAGGTCACCTGATTCCTAAACGCAGAAATCACCTCCAATTTATCCGGATACATAGATTTTTTTTATTGCAAAACCTAGGAACATTTCATAACAGCTACCTCAAATAAAACTCAACCAATATTCTACAAAAACTAAAGATACATTTCTGCAATTCTTGCATACTAGGTACATGTGATATTAAATAACTTTGCACATGCTTATATCATGCAGATGGGTGTACTAATACCCACCACAATCTCCATACCCAGTCTACTTTAACAAATGCACAAATCAACTTTATTATGGACAGTATTGACTATTGACTACATCCTACAAAATAATTACTTCTGGCAAGCGCACGTAAATAAAAGGCATGTCATGTCAAATACAAGGCACAGCAATGGGAACAAAATTTGCTCCCAGTTGTGCCAACTTTTTTTTCATCTACATTGGAAGATGACAACACATGGGAGAACAACAAATATCATAACAACTCAGCACCTGGAACCCTGTATAGAGGATATCCTAAAGAGACATTGGCACTTTATACAAATGGATGAAGACATCAGAAATATCCTCTCACCACAACCAAAAATTGCTTATAAAAAGCCAAACTTTTAAGTAACATCATCACCAGCAGCTACATGCCTTTACTTGAAACACGAGAAAGCAGACTATCTGCAGAATTTTTTTTTTTTACTGCAGAACCTTCTCAGACTGTAGATAAAGTTAAGCCAACACTACCAACCCATAATTGAAATTAAGTCTAACACAAGTGGAAAAAGTCTCTGAAATTAGAAATCATTTCTCCTACAATAGCGAAGGAGTGATGCACATGCTGTGTCTACCAGTATGTAGGCCATACTAAGAGAAAGCAGAAAACAAGAATAGGAGAACACATTAACAATATCAGAAAGTGTTCATGGAAAGAACCCAAAAGGGATTAAATCCATCCGTATTTATCATGTAAAAAATCTCACTAATTATATTGTTTCCCTAAATAAAAACATCACCTATACCTTTTAGAGATCCCTGTAATATTTTAGTTATTATTTTATTCCATTTTAGCACCCATTTATCCTCTCCACATATGTTGTATTGTTTTTTTTCTGCATTTCATTTATTATTTTATATTTTCTTATATTTTTATATTTATTTTAATTTCAATTTTAGCTTTTAGGCTTTATTTTCATTTTTAACTTACTGTTACAGGTATTGTTACTTTTGCTCACGCTCACGTTTTTACGTTACGTTCTGACATTTTAATTTTCACATATTTAAATAAAGACACTTTGTCCATTTTAAGTAAAGTTTTGTTTAAAACATTCAGTCTTAAAATGCTGCTCTTCAACCTCAGGGTCATCCTTGACAAAGTGACAAAAAAACAGGTTGGAGATCCAATACACATCCATTCACAGTGTCCCTCTTCCGGCCTCCATAGAATAGAATCCTGTTGTATGTTACCCTTCACTTATTTGCATCTTTTTCTAGTAAAATTAACAAACCCTCATATTTAGGTAAACAAATAATTTGGAAACATCAATTAAGTGAGGAACTGTGCTTATTCTGAATAATAATTATTTATTAGCAAATTATTTCTAAGGAGCAGTTTAAATCTCTCTCAATCCCTTTTGTTTGTTTCACCATGAAAAGTGGGGAGTATGTCATTAGCTTTCTGCAACCCAACTTATTCTTTGTATACATAAACACTATGGGTATACGTGGGGATACAATAAGTAGAGTTTTGCATGTTTAGGGATATTTTTATTTACATTATTACATATTAATGTGTGGAATTTAATGTGGTAGTTGTAGCCCAGTTCGGATAAATCCTAGGGGCTAGTAAATGCACTTTGGAGAAAGGAGCATTTCTTCTCTTATATACTCACCCCTCTATCCAGATTATTCTATTCATGGTAACCAATTTCCAGTAGGTCAGCTGAAACCCTTTTACAATTGGTTATCATCATAATCACCATTTATTTATATCTATATTTCCGCAGCACTGTACAGAGAACTCACTCACATTAGTTCCTGCCCCATTGGGGCTTACAGTTTAAATTCCCTAACACACACACACAGACAGACCAGGGTCAATTTGTTAGCAGCCAATTATCCTACCAGTATTTTTTTTGGAGTGTGGGAGGAAACCGGAGCACCCGGAGGAAACCCACACAAACACGGGGAGAACATACAAACTTCTCACAGATAAGGCCATGGTCGGGAATTGAACTCATGACCCCAGTGCTGTGAGGCAGAAGTGCTAACCACTTAGTCACCGTGGTGCCTAAGCACTAATACAAAGTTATGAGTTATTGCATACGGAACTGAACTGTGAAGAGTTATGAGGATAGAACTGAGGGGTTGTATAGAAAACGTCTCTTAAGTTAGCAGAAAATGCAAATCCAGGCCTGAAACTAACACCTTTCTATTTATTGGAACATGGGAATAAAATTGATTAAAAGAAAAAAGTAAGCTTAAAAAAATGTTAGACTCAATTCAGTTTTATTTTCAATTACAGCGCAGATGTCTTCTAAAATTCCAATGGTTGCTGCAGTATGTGGAGGGATTTTCTTGGCTCTGTTGTTATTGGCAGGAGTTATATTAACAAAGCTTTTCAGAACGTAAGTCTTGCTTTTATACTGAAATGTTTAGATTGCTTTGATAGCTACCGATTTCCTACTTAACAAATTATCTTAAACATATATTTATAGTGCAATACTTCTGATATATGATGTCTGACTGTACTGATATCACAATAAGTTATGAGTTGAGACATTAGATGATATTAGCACTACATCTGAGAACAGGTAAATGTTAAATATGTGTTTGAAAGATATTTCTTTATCTATATAAATATATATGTTTATTTTAATAAAGTAATATTTATAAAAATATTATATGGCCTGCAGTTTCCTCCTTTTATACTACTACTACTAGTGGATGCAAGTATAGTCACTTTAGGACATTTTTATAGCCTATACAAATGGGGAAACTTCCCAATAATCTTGTTATCATTCCTAAAACATTTTAATGATTAACTTGGTTCAATTGACTTGTGTTCTCGTTCTGTATTCAAACTAATTTCTGTCCCTGAAAACAACATACTATGCCTGTTTCCAACTGTAAAGCAATGTGTTGATCCTTGGGAGGTACAAGCAGTACCCATCCGCAGGTCTCTGTGCCAGTGTGTGACTACTTAAAGTTGATTGAGACCTGGGCTGTACTATTACAACATATCACAGCAGGACTGTGAGTATTTTGATTTAAAGTGGGCAGAATGCCTCTATAGTGCCTAGTCGCCATTAGTGCTCTCTCTGTTTGTTATATGTTTTTCCCTTTGTTTTTATACCACTTTGTATAATAATTATATAATGTTTTTTTGCTTGGTATAATTAAGGCTGTGATTACAACTGTCATTGTTTAATAAATTAGTGTTATAGTTACATTTGGCTATTTGCCTAAGTGTGGTAGAGCCCATGAAACAGTATTCTGGGTATTGTAAGCCAGTCTGAATGGGTCAAAGAGGCTGTGTGTAGACACTATAAGCACTCTATCCCTGGGGACAAATAGAGGTGTACATTCCCTACCCCAAGGTATTGTTACAAGGAGGCTGGAACAAACTTCATAAATTACAGTTTATTATATACCAAGTTGGTAAAGATGATAGTACTCCTAGCTCTCTATAACACAATTAAACCACTGTACTTATTACATCACTGATAACTTTACAATTTGTGACTTTAGACACTAGATGGCAGTAGACCTCTAACAACATGTAAAGGTTAAGTATGAGATTAAAAAGTCCAGTTCCGTCTTTACCGATATAGTTTTAAGGATATTTATGATTTACTATTTTTACTATTGTGCATCTTACAAAAACTGCTTACCTAATCTCATATATTATATATATTCCAGTTCATAAAGTTACATTACTGACATTTTAACATTTTGCCCATTTTATCCAAATATGGAATTATTTTGTGCTATCCATTGAAACAAAAATAAAAAATATTTATGTTTGGTACCAGATACACTGGAAACTAGTGGCAGAATAACTCGAATGCACATATGCACAATATAATAAACCATTGTGTAATGCAAACTTTTTTTCCTGTATACTTTTGGTCAGAGGAAAGATGTTTTGTGTTTGAGACACGATGCAATTTACCAAGAAGTCATAAAATGTGAAGACTTGTGACATTATGGCCTAATTTTATCGTGTAGTGGTATGTTTGGCTCAATATGCAGAAGCCTCTGGTAGGAAATGTTCAACCTAATGTCTTGGTTTGCTCATGGATTCATTCAGATTTCTGTCCTCAGGAGAAAGAGAATACAGAAGGAAGAAAACACAAAAAGCCAGAGTGTAAATTATATAGAGGCCATCTACAGCAATTCAGAAGTAACTTTTAAAGTAAGTAACCCTGTCTACTATTTATTATTCTACTGCTGGTTGATATTTGAATTTTGTCAACTCGGAGATTTAACCAAGTATAGCTTTAGTACGGTAGACATTGGCATTTAATAATCGGTTCAGTCACTGTTGGGTACCAGAGCTCCAGGAGACCAATTCAGACCTCAACACTTCAGTAAACCAGAAGACAATTCTCAGAGAAAGAGGCTCCTTCTCCCACGTCTGTCGCAAGTCATAATATATAATAATACACTTGACAGTAGAGGACAAAATAAACTCCACTCCATGTAAGTGTTCTGCAGGAAATGGCGAGACATAGCTTGTCTCACTGATATTCTCCTTAGAAATTACCCCATTTCTCCTGTCATTCGAAGGAATAGCCTGTACAATTCCCAAAGAAGGACAATCAGTTACATTTTATAAAGGTGCACATTCACTTATTAAAATAACAATCTTTTACTGGTTTGCATTAAAAAAACAGCAGTCAAAAAATAAAGTTTTGTAGTGTACAGTTCGAAATTGTGTAATAAAACCTTTTGTACAGAAGAGTCTACATTTATTTTATATTGATCATTATATATAATTTTACCCTTTTTTATTGTTATAATGCTTTTTACTCAATATTTTCTTAACCTATTGATAGTCAATTTAGTAGTGGCTTACCATTTTTTGTTACTCATTGATATAATTATTTTAATACATACAGTACATTGCATAGTATAAGACAGATAGTAATATTAAAGTCCAACCTATATGTTACCTTCTAGTCCATTTACCAATTACATACCTCTCAACATTTGGGCAGGTGGCATCGGTGCAGGGGGCGTGGCACAACCCCCAGGGACATGCCTAATGCTTTTAAAGCACTAGGCTGTCCTGTCCTCTCCTCCCTTTCCTTCCAAACACTTTCATTACCGTGCACACCAGTGCACATGGCATTACCTTTCTAATTTCCCTCTGATCGAGACAAAGGTGCCCTGATCAGGATGGCGGGACAGAGCACTGAAACCGGGACTGTCCCTCCTAAATCGGGACAGTTGGGAGGTATGTAATTATTCATTTTTTTCAGCATTTTATTTTTATTTATCTTAGTTCCTCTTCTAATTATATATTAGCATCAAATTATTCTATTGGATGTGTGAACATTCACTGACCATCGCAAGTTGGACTAGAAGGCAACATAAGGATGTCCTTAATATTGCTTTCAAATCATTTCTACGGGAGCAGGAAACAGTTTAGAGATCCTCATCATCACCATTTATTTATGTAACGCCACCAATTCTGCAGCACTGTAAAGAGAATATGTATCATTCATATCAATGAGTAGATGAGTAGTGTTAAGTTAGAATTTTGTGCAAATATAATTTTGCAGAAGAAAAGTCTGCTTCGTAGTAGCGCAAACTCCATGTGATACAATCTTCAGGTTCTGCATTTGCTTCAACATTGCGCAGAATAGCATTCTGCACTTTATTTGTAAATTCTGCAATCCACAGAGTTTATAAAGTTGGGTTTCAATGGAGTCCATTGACACTGCTCTGTGGTGTAGTTAAGTCATAATTAGGGAGAAGTCCAGGAGGACCAAAAATGATAAGGTACTTCCAGGCCGTACACCTAAAGCCAAACTGTTCCATAGATATTTGCAATATTCCACACACAAATGTGGGATGAGCCAAATATTCAGCTAAACAGATTTTAAAATGTTGATCATATTTAGTGTGGTATTTGTTCACCTCTTGACCACTTGTTTTATCACAGTCTAGTTACGTACGAATAAAACTATATTTTGAGGGGCTCACAAGTTGATGGGGATGACCAATAATTATCTTTACCTGTACTTCCCTTTAAATGAATGTGATAGTTTATGCTTGGCAATTGGTTAAATTGCCTTCTAATATTGATATCAAGTTAATATGAACATCTAATTGTGTAACATGTTTATATACCATGTAGGGCGTCATCTTACCAAAGCAGACTCCACAGAAAGTTTTAAAATCACCCCGAGAAGATGGATCACTGGGAATGGATTATGAAGATGTGCAATATGTAAACATTGACTTCTCAAACCTAAATCCAAGAATAATTAAAGACGAGCTGGAGATCGAATATGCAGAGATTAAACACACAAAAAATGAAAAGAAGAGACGAATAGGTCAAATAATGAGAATATATGAGAAAACTTTATGAAATGTCAAAAGGAAAAGATACTGAATGAAGAGAGATTGCAGATAAAATAGAGAATTTAGTGGAAAACCTCAAATTTCATACTAGTTCAGTTGTTCTACTAGACAACAGCTCTGTGTAGCAGGAGAGACCCAACACTGTGGCTCTAACTGAAAGCCATAGAGCGACCGTGTGGGATCTTTGGAAAGAGTCAACCAACACCAAAAGGTATTTGGAACAGATCTCAGCAACTTGTGAGCCCCAGAATCCTGCTAAACCGAGCAAA
Organism: Mixophyes fleayi; assembly: GCF_038048845.1. Classification (NCBI taxonomy): domain Eukaryota; kingdom Metazoa; phylum Chordata; class Amphibia; order Anura; family Limnodynastidae; genus Mixophyes; species Mixophyes fleayi. Next base: position 12,081,895 of record NC_134412.1, on the reverse strand, counting down.
TGTTGGTGTCATAGGGTAGAGAGTTAATGCAAAAGGCACAAGTATATGTGTTAACCAACCCATATTTATTCATAAAAATGTAAAAGAATAATTCCACTCAAATCTTGAAATTCGGCTTTGGGTAGGATACCAGAGGTTATACCTCTTCACAAAAGTTTACTTACCTGGTGACTGGTGTCTTGTGTGTGCCTAGTGCCTCTCCTGCTGGGCACGTGCTCCTGGACTCCTGATCTCTTTAGCTTTCAGCATATTGTTGTTCTACAGGTTGTCCACCAACAGAGTGAGCAGAAGGCCGTAGTACAGTGCTGGTGACAGGAAATATGTTGAAGGGACCCATAAAGTTTACAGCATTACATTTAAGTAATCTTTTATAACTAAGTATTTTTTCTGACATTTCACTCAAAATTATATGTTATGCTTTAAGTGTGTAGGAGTATAAAATGTACTGGCAGCAGATCAAGTCTTTGCCTGAGATCAATAGAAAAAATGATTTAAGGTTGCTTGTACAATATTGTATTGTTATAGAAGGGGTTAGTGCTGGTGTACAGACATATGCAGACGATGGAGGACCTATATAATGTAATTAAAATGCTTAATGGTTGATGTTCTTACATAATTTTCAGTCCCTCTCTTTAACTACCTTCTTACCAATCTATTTTTAATAAAAAAGCACAACACAGAGCATGGCAAATAAAGGACTTTATTCATATACAAACATTGTATGGTGGAGGAGAAAATGAGTTTGACTAGGACCAATGCTCCTTGTCACGATCTGCTTCCTGGAGCTCCTGTTTGCCAGGAGCTACGTTGGTCTTTCTGGATATATATATATATATATATATATATAGCCTGCAGTACCACCATGCCACCAAAGGGGCCACTGTGGCGCTTGAACTGTTTCCCTTCCTGATGAGCTAAACTCGTTTTTTCAGCATTATTTAAACCTGCCACTACTTCTTAAAAGACAGCCTCGCCCAGCAGTCTGAGACAGATCATCAGGTCATTCTACCTGATAGGAAGCAATCCTTTGACTCCTGTTCCTGGTTGTACTTACCTGTGTACCTGACTTGTGAATTTGCTGTTCATTCCAGTGCCGCAGACACAGTTCATAATTCATCCAGTTCCTGAGTTATACACCTGTGTGGATCTCTGTGCTTCTGTTCTCTGCAGCTCATTGTTCAGCTTACTTCCACCTTTACCTGCTGTCTGCTCTCAAGTGTTTCAGCAGTATCAGGCTACTCATCTGACCACCTTTCCAGAAGTATCCAACACTGCAACCCGCAGGCAACTCATCTCACCACCTTTCCTGAGGCATCCAACCCTGCAACCGGCAAGCTACGCCTCTCACCACCTCTCCCAGATATATCCAACCCTACAATCTGCAGGCTACTCATCTCACCACCTTTCCAGAGGTATCCAACCCTGCAACCGGCAAGCTACGCCTCTCACCACCTCTTCCAGATATATCCAACCCTACAATCTGCTGGCTACTCATCTCACCACCTTTCCAGAGCAATCTAACCCTGAAATCCGCAGGCTACTTATCTCTCCTCCTCTATCAAAGGTAGCCACCCTGCAACCCACGGGCTAATGCATCTCACCATCACTTTACAATATTGCCTATTCCGCTGTTTAGATCTGTGGGTATATTACGGCTTTACCAGTTATTGCATCCTGAACCTGTATTACCTGTGTTTCTAATAAAACCATTTTGTTCACCTACTTTCTCTAAGTGGTCTTACCTTGGGAACCCTGACATCCCTGATGTCACAGTGAGGTCATTTACCCTCTCGATATTAATACATGGGGAACCATTTCACCTGGGCACACCTTTGTCATTAAAAACATCAATAATGAAAAGATGTCTATATCTGCTGCAGTTTTGGAGGCCAGTCAGGCTGTTTCAGACCTAATTGGCTGCAAACTGTATCATGCTTGGGTTGAAAAAAAACACCAGTTCTGATCAACATCTGACTAGGATCTATCAAATGTCGGTCAGGACAGACAGCAAATGCTTTTGGGTATAACATCAGACATATATGTGATCATCATCTTGATATTGGTGTCGTGCAAAATTTGGACAAGGAGCAATCAGAATATTTTTCTGACTGGTCTGGAGTTGTGGTGACCTGATGTTTCATACAGATGTTTGTAATAAATAATCATAAATATAATAATGTAATGCACACATAGTTCACCCACAAATAAAAGTTTGTGCCTGATTCATGTCCGAACGTAACTTAGACAGAAGTTCTGTGTTTAAAAAGAGAATACAACTTATCAGTAATTCTGCCCATTTTCAAATTTAAGGGTATCTCAAGATACTTTTCATTTTGAAACTGGGTGGAAATACGTTCTGCCTACACAGTACTTAGACACACATAACAGAATGCAGTATATGCACATGTGTAAGTACAATAAAACTTCACATAAGAATGCATAAAACTTTTATTTTAAAATAAATTAAAATGACAACTGCTAGAAGTATAATGATAACTTAAAAAAATAAAAAAATAATTATTTTCAAATATATGTATGGCTTCAATCCTGTCGGTTGTCAGGTGTCTTAGCCCCTTGGTGAGGCAGTGTCCTAAGTATTTGACCTTAGTCTGACATGGCTGTAATTTATCCTTTGCCACCTTGTGCCCTGTTTGTGAGAGATGAAGCAACAACAATTTAGTATCATGTAAACATGACATAAAAGAATCAGAGCACAGCAACAAAACGTCCACATATTGAATTAGAACAGACCCATTGCAGGGTTGAAAGGATTGCAAACAGTCATGTAAGGCTTTGGAGAAAATACTGGGGCTGTCAATGAACCCCTGGGGAAGTCTGGTCCATGTGTATTGCAATCCTCTGTAGGAGAATGCAAATAGGTATTGGCAGTCAGGGTGAAGAGGGACTGAGAAGAAAGCAGAACATAGATCAATGACAGTAAAATGACTGGCAGACGGTGGAATCTGCATGAGGATGACAGCTGGATTCGGCACTACGGGGAATTGACTCTCAACAACTTTATTAATTCCCCTTAAGTCATGGACTAATCTATAGCCCCTTCCCCCACTCTTCTTCACAGGGAAAATGGGACTATTTGCTGTGCTCGATGTACGAATTAAAATCCCTTGTTGTAACAGCCTTTCAATAACAGGATATACCCCTAATTCCACCTCCGGTTTTAATGGATACTGTGGGATTTTTGGAGCTATCCTACCACTTTTTAGATTTACCATGACAGGGGCTACGTTTGCCATCAGTCCAGTGTCCTGTCCATCTCTGGTCCATAGGGAACCCGGTATTTCCAGCAACATCCCCTTTACTTGAGATGGACTTTGTTCTATAACAGTAGAGTGTAACATTAACCTTTGAGGGGTGTCTAATATATCCTGTACCTCATGTGCGACTTTTTCTGGTATATCTAAGAACACACCATCTGAAGTAAAGTTTATGACACATCCCATTTTACATAACAAGTCTCTCCGCAGCAAGTTAGTAGGAGCCGCTGCAGCCAAGAGAAACAAATGTTTAGCATGCAGGGGCCCGATAGTAACTTCTGTGGGTTTAGTTATAGGATGATGTAACACTCTTCCCATTACCCCCATAGCTGGAATAGTCTTACTGGTCACCTGTAGATTAAAAGGAGAGGTTATCACAGATCTGGCCGTCCCTGTATCTACAAGAAAACTTTGTTTCCTACCAGCTATGTCAACTATCATTGTTGGTTTGTCACGGGCACTAGGAGTCTTTGCCCAGGATATCACCAGATGTAGTCTTACCAGAGTAGTGTATACACACAGTGGTCCTCTGATAGTAGGGTGACTAGCGGAACAGGAGAATCAGCAGATGGTGAGAGGATGCTAGAGGAAAGTCTATGACTAGCAGCAACTGGTTATGGATTAGACAATATAACCACGAGGATCTTGATGGACGTGAAGACGTGAGGAAAGTCAGTGGTCTGCGTACAGCAAGTTGTACCACTGCTATGGTGAGAAGACTTGTCCAGGTGCAGGTAGGTAGCGGGGAAGTCAGTGGTCTGCGTATAGCAAGTTGTACCACTGCTAGTAAGTGAGGAGTAGTTCAGGTGCGGATGAGTGGAGGCATGCAATGAGTCAATAACGGTATGAAGACACTGAGAGCACAGAGGAACTTGTTCCAAACAGATATACAGCGATTACAGCTAATAGTCAATAACGGTGTGTATACCGCTGCTGAGTAGAGAGGCTTGCACAGAGTGGATATGCGGGATAATAACAGATAGTCAATCACAAGTATGCATATCACTGCTGAGTAGAGAAGCTTGTTCCAAACAGATATGCAGCCTAACAACAAATAGTCTATAGTGGGTATGGATACCGCTGCTGAGTAGAGAGGCTTGTCCTAAGCGGATATGCAAGGTAACAGTTGATAGTCAATAACAAGTAAGCATACTGCTGATGAGTAGGAAAGCTTGTCCACGAGAATATGCAGGTACAGCAGGGACTGTAGTGGGTATGGGAACCACAGGTGAGCAGAGCAGGTAATCAGAAGCCAGCTGAGGTCACGAGCAGGATACAGGAGTCTGTAGCGGGTATGAGAACCGCTGATGAGCAGAGCAGGTAATCCAGAAGCCAGCTGAGGACACGAGTAGGATACAGGAATCAGTAGCGGGTATGGAAACCACAGATGAGTAGCACAGGTAATCAGCAGGAAGCTGAAGACACAAGTAGGACACAGGAGATACCTTCAGAGACTCACAGGGAATGAGACTCAAGATCAGGCAACGAGGTAATGAGCACAGGTGCCTTAAATAGGGAGAGGTGCCTGATCCACCAATGAGATTAAAAGCAAAGGTCATAAGTTCTTGGACGTTGCGCATGCACAGAGCATCAAGATGGCGGACGGCCGCGGCTCAGGACAGGCGCCGGCAGGAAGGCTAGGGAACCACGCACAAGCGCAGAGGCACTCACGGTCAGGTGAGTGACAAACAGACAGTCTCAGAGACATAGCAGGTCAAGGTGACTCCTAGGATATTATGACAGAAGACAAGTGCAATGGGGGAAAGGCAAGTCAAAAACCCCCTTACTGACAAGTAAGTATTATTTACTCTAAGTAAATATTTTTGCTATGTTATGCCTTTAAGAACCTTTAAGTTTTCTGGGATGCTTTGAATGTGAAGACCGAACTTCACCTGCAGTCATCATATTAGTTCAGCTCTATTTCAACATATGTAATTTGTCAGGAACTATATTTTGCAGTCCTTCTATCTCATACAGCATAAAACAAACATTACAAATTAAATAGAACCAGCGCCTGTTTCTTAACAATATAAAAATGGAAATGAGCATTGTTAAGGAATCTACTGTTAACACTGCAAAAATACACCAAGTCCGCATTCAAAAATGTAGAAATGTATTATAAACACATAAATAGCAAATATATAACTTGAAAATTTGTGACAAATCACTAAAATACCAAAGAATTTACCTGCAGTGTACTGTACACTGGTAATATAATCTAAAGCAACTGCTGATGAGATCACAATGTTCTTCAAAAAAGAATTGCAACATTAAATTGAAAACTTAGTTGTATCGAATATACATGTTGATACACTCACAATATATAAATAACACAAAGGTATTATACTGTTGCTATAACCACAGAATCAACTTTGTTACAATATATAAAGTATATATAGGATTGTTTCAGCGCTGTTGGCTGTAATCACATAGGTAAATATGCATAAAGACTAATCTTGTCTTCTTAACAACATATATAAGTGATAATAAGATTAGAAAAATACTTAAATTTGGAGGTAGATGTATGGGTCACTTCATTCAGATCTTTCCTGGTAACAGCATGTTGGGGGGGGGGGGAGGGGGGGATTGGCTTACCTCCTGTCTGCTATGTCCAAGGTTATAAGCATAGTTTTGCAAATAATGAATTACTCCTACAAAACAGGTGCATCTAATCTGTCTTTAAGCTATAACAGAACAAAATGGCTATAAGGCAACAAGATGGCGTCAGCTTAGCAAAATCACATTTCTCAAACCCTTACTCAAAAGTGTTTTTTGGGGAGAAGTAAGTTCCTTATCTGACAAATAAAAGATCCCTCTGATTATTGATTAATTCGCATTTCTCTTATGGGACTATTTTCATCCTTTAGTTCTACTCCTGTGTCCCTCTGTCTTTTTGGTGGTGGAACAGTTGGGATCCACTATATTCTTCTTTTGATACCAGCATTTCTTTAAAAAAGACTGATTGATATCAGAATTCCTCTCTATCCAGATTTGCTGATCATTGTTTTCCCTATATAATTCTCCCGGATTTTTGAACTTACTACTACTGGACGATCACCTGATCTCTCATTTTGTTTATTTAAACCTGACACTCTGCAGCTTTCTTTACTATAGTCAGGTGACCCTACTCTTTCCCTTGCTTTATTATACAAATTAACAGAATGATTCTTGACCGAAAATTGTTCGTTTTTAGAATGATTTCTATTAGGAAGGAAATCCCTCCTTGAGACTGTTATGTGTGAACAGTTATGATACCAAATTTCTTTCAAGGTTTTCCATTCTCTTCTGTTTTTGATGTTCACTGCTCTGGCATACAAATAGAAATAGTGACGACAGGATGAGTGAAGAGTTAAAAGCTTTGGTTTCCTGAAAGTAGTGGAAGAGGATGTGGGAAATAAAACATGTGCACTGTAGTTGTTTACTAGAATTCTGTAGGTTATGGCTACCAAAATGTTCTGTCAGAACAATGATCACAGGATATGCTCTGTAAGTAGGTTTAGTTTTGCACTAGTGAACTTAACTGCACAACCCAATATATGCAGCCAATTTTTTTCTCACCATCAACAATTTTTATTAACTTTTTACAAAGATAAGCAACTGGGTACAAAAAAAGGAAACGAGAAGGGAGCAGAACACAAAGGGTGGAGACTTTACTCAACAGGGAGGACAAAGTGTATGTAGCCAAATTTTAAGGATTTAAGTAATAATCTGAGCCAGTGGCTTTATGTGGCACTTTCCTGTATTTCAAGTTTTTTTTTATTATATTTGGCAAAGTGTACCATGAAACCATACCATGTACACTTCTCAACACAAAGTGCAACTGGAAGATGCAAAATGCTTTCCATTGAAATTATTGAAGGAGCCCAATTTCCACCACCTCTGACCTGCAACTAAAATCAAGCTTTTTTGAAGAGTGAAAATGGCTTTGCTCCCTTCTGTGAAGAAAGGAACACCCATAACAATGCCCCTTATTCATCCATTAATCTAAATTCAACACCTTCTATATACCTGCTGCAATAGCAAGCACAGAAGGGCCTAGGGCTCTACTGTGACCCTAACATGCTACATGATTTCAGGCCTCCTCACTTATTTCCCTTTCTATACAACCGTGAAAGCTCCAGTATGACCTGTTCAGCACTTATAAGAGGTTTTCTAAATCAGGATCACTGTGCGATAAGACATAAGCCATAGTCTGGGAGTTTAAAGCTAGAAAGCCTACAAGAGTTATAGACTGCGGTGGTGTTTCCACATATCTAGGAGTCCCTGTGCAGATTTTGCACCGGGGCTCTGAACAGAGCAGTATTTTAGGACAAAAATGGAAAACGTTGAGTTTATGAAAAGGGGTGATGTGCACTTTACTACCTTACAGAGGCACCGCCATGACTGTAAAGTTGGTGTGCAGAGGAGGGGGGGGTGTTCCTGTAGTACAGAACAAAACCTCAGATCACTTTACGTTCCCATTTTTCTCTGCACTCATGTATACTCTCCTCCTTCCGTTGCAGCCAATCTGTGCAGATGGGTCTTGGCACAGACATAGCTCTTGTAGCATATAATTAAATACAACCCAGAAGTGCCCAAAGGACTGTGACAGCAGGGGCCTCTCTGTGTCAACATTATGCTAGTTGTGACCATTGCTATGTTGGGAGAAGTTGGTGGTCATGTATAAGCATTAATGCCGCTGATGTTCTGTGTAGTAATGTTAGTTCTAATCAAAAACACAGTGCTTTGTATGTAGTGTTACATAGTTCCAAAAGGAGCAATTCTTTGGTGTCCTCTCAGCTTGAATCAATCTGCAGATGCAAATATTATGGATATCTCCACATGGGTGAATAATCCACATTTGTTGTCCATATCTTAAATATCATGTTTAAACTGGACAACACATTTTGATGTATTATAAAGACAACACAAATGGAACAGGTTTATTTTAAGTGCCTCACTTACATACAGAGGAGACAACTATTTTTACATCTGTCTCCACTGTGCCCATGTGATCGCTATGTTCATATACCAGCAGCAGCAATGCCCTTTACAATATAAGTAGGTGTTGGTGCCCTATCACGGCCATCAAACAATGCCTTTATGTCTTGTTCTCCCTAGACCTGCTCACAGTCCCCTTTGATCAACATAATATGATTATTAATTAACAAAGAGGTTCAGAGTAGCCTGCTTTTGTCCATTGTAGCCTTTCACTCCCCTCTGGTGTCCATTGCAGGACTACAGTGCCTAAAACTGGAACTCTGGTAAGAAGCAGGTGCAAGCAAAGGCTTCTCTCTGGAACTTTATCAGGGTGACCTGATGTCACTTCCCCACGAAAGTCCCACTGTGCAGAAATCAACAGCCATCCAGTGCTGGACACTTATGCCAGTGGCTAGTAAGGCTTCAGCAAGCATTAGTTTATACTGTAGTGTCACTGATGATTTGAAGAATTGGTTCACATGTTCTATAGAAAACAAAAAAATATGATGTTGCAGTTAGGAAAAAGTTTCCTTAATCTCGCCTCTGGTGACTTTGTTGAGAACTTTTAGTAGTTTTCAGGACAAGTGCCACAAGTAAACATTAAAATGTGTCAAAGTGAGGGGAATAGTGAAAGCAGCACCTGGCTATATGGCCATGGTGATACACAGCTGCACATTTGGGGTTTCTAAAACATACTAAAGCATTTGGAAACACCCCTACAAATATCCTGCATTTGCCCCGCACCTTTTAATGTATGGGAAAGTCCATATAGTTGCACTAATGTGAAACTAATCCAGCATGCGGTGTGCATTCTGTGTTCTCTGTAAATTTTCTTAAAAGAGTTAATTTTCTCACATCAACTTTCGGGTACTTATAATTTGCAGAACTCTAGAGAATTTTTCTTCATTGCAAATTTTAGCATCTCACCATATCCTCCAACAGCTACTTAACTAAACCATATCTGTGACCTCTTTAACTCATCTTGTCTATATTATCTCTAGTTGCTGTTAGGAACCCCTCCAGCCGGCACAACACAACCCGGAATCTACTCTGCCAATCAGGTGTTCACTGGAGCCCCTGATGGTGGGGACAGACTGGGCCGCAGACTGACAGAGGGTCGTGAAGTGTGTGCCGGCTGGGGAGAACCCAGGCAAGCGGAGTGAGGTCCACGCAGAGGTCAAGGGCCGGCAGCAGACAAGAGTATCGGTAAACAAGCTGAGGTCAGGGGTCACAGGCGGGTAGCAGAAACGGTAAACAGGCCGGAGATCAGGGTCACAGGAAACACAAGCGAAGTCCAATTCAAAGCCAAGGGTCATACACGGGAAGTCAGAAGGAGTATCAGGATACAGGAACAGGAACAAGCAGGTCAGCAGACTGGAGCACAGAAGCTATAACCGGCAGTGAGGCTGCAGACCTCACTGCCTTAAATACATGGTTAAACCAATCAGAGCCTAGCTCTGTAGCCACACACAGGGCCCTGTTAATTAATCCAATCAAGCGCTAAATAGCCTCAGGCTATTAAATCACCTTGCGCATGCGCCCGGCTGTCCCCTGTTGCCGGGACGCAGCGCTACACTGTGAGGCGTCCGGCCGTTGTCTTGACAACGGTCGGCGTTGAGAGGGAAGTGACGTCCCGGTCGTCATGGTGACGGCCGGGACGCTGGGGTAGAGAGGAAGCGAGCCGCGGCGGCTGTGAGTACCGCCGCGGCTCGTGACAGTTGCATCACAATGCAGAGCTGTGAATACCAAGCAAAAAAGACAGAAGTAGATGGTAATCTGACATTCTCATGTTAGAAGGAAGGGTTAGTTTCATAAATATACAGAAACGATAAAGGTTAGTGTGAAAGCTAAACTCAATACTAAATTCCGCATAGCGTTCATATTATTAAAGGTATTCACATGTAATAGTAATAAGATTGGGATCAGGTTTGTCTGAAGCTTATTTTTGTTTTGTTAGTTTAATTTCTGCTTTTTGTTTCTTGTTGAAAAGTAATTACGTAAACTACTTGATTGCATTGAGCAACAAGGAAGTAGGAAAGAGCCAGCGAGAAGGAGAGAGTGAGACTAACCTTTCTAAGAGCACAAATAAGCGAAAGAAAATACTTCAAACTGCAAGGAGACAGAATAGCAGAGACAAGGGACAACAGACCAACGCCGTTCCATTAAAGAAAGAGAATTGAAAGAACATTTGTCACGATTTCAGGTAATAAAGAAAGTCCAGAGGAATTCTTAGACATTGTTTTGGCTTATGCTTATATCTGCATAATTTGTGTTTCCTTTACTATGATTGTTTTTAGGTATTATATCTGAGCATTGTCAATTCTGCTTCTTTGATTAACAAAGTGTTTGTGTTTTAGGAAAGCATATTTCTTGAGTCTTAGGGCTAGAGTTACTAAGCTGCGGGTTTGAAAAAGTGGGGATATTGCCTATAGCAACCAATCAGATTCTAGCTGTCATTTTGTAGAAGGTACTAAATAAATGAAAGCTAGAATCTGATTGGTTGCTATAGGCAACATCCCCACTTTTTCAAACCCGCAGCTTAGTAAATCTAGCCCTTAGGCTACTCTATCAAACTGTGATCAATAATATATAATTTTTAGTCTGATGTTTAGCTCAAATTGTTCTTACTATATGTAACACAACTTAGGTAGTTTTCACATTATATATAATATCTAAAAAAAAATAAACTAGTGCAGTATAGAAATATGTAATATGTTGACAAACTCTAATTAAAAAGTGATCAAATTATCGCTGCTTATCTTAGCATATCCCCTATTGTGAGGTATTACAGATATTAGGAATAGCTTGCCATGAAGCACCTTTATAATATCTAATATCTTTACAATTTAAATTGGCATACACTACCCCAAATACTATGTGCTAGGACATTGCTCCCCTCCTGGGCTACAAATGTATATGTATATATATGTACTGAAGCAAGCATTGTGTTATTAATGTTGTAATAAAATGTGTGCTTTTATGCAAGCCAAATCTTATATTTGTTTAGGTCATTTTTGTTAACAGAACACACAGAAGCCTAGTTTTGGCAGCATTGTGAGACAGAGTGCAACATTTATGTTTGAGGACAAAGACGGATTAGAGCAATTTGCAATCTACTTGTAGGTTGTCAAAACACTTTGTGCCTGCATTGTTTATTGTGATAAGATAGCCTTTTTTCTTAAATAGCCCAAAGCAACTATTTTTTTTTGTTAAAAAATGCAGCAACTTTTAAACTACACATATTTCCTCCATTTTAAAATTAAAAAGATTTTGAACTTAACAGTAACTATATTATATTGCAGCTTACATGGACCACCAGTGAATGTAGATCGCTTAAGTCCGGACATCAGAATGGGGTTAATTCACCTGGATCATTACTTGGCCTTGATCTTCTTAATGTCCCTAATAAGGAGTGAGTATGATCTAATGTAAATTATACAAAGAAATTCATGGTTTACCCAGTAAAAATTCTAAGCTAGGACCCCTTTGTATCTCTCTACACCTAATGAATAAGGATAAGCCTTATTATGTCAAAAAATAATATACGCATAAAAACTATATGCATTAAAAAGCAGCATATTGTAGTAACAAGGCAATTTATAAAAGTGCCCAACCCCCAGAGGGTCTGAACTGAGCTAAAACTCCTAGAAACAGGCTGATGTGGTGTTCACCTATAGGAACCCCTTTTCTCTTAGAGCGATACAGAGAGTATAATTGGAGACTCTATGTAAAAGAAGTGTGGAAAGCAACTTAGAGAAGGTAGATAAGAGACAGGGATTCAGTGAGGTGCTGGATGACAGGCTGTGGTTCTTGTCCAAGGTGTCCGGATGAATGTAACAAGTAATGTAGGTAGATAAACCAAGTACCATGTCTGAGGCATGTGGCAGACAGATAGCAAAGTCAGGTGCAGGAACAATGTCAGAGGCAGGCAGCAGGTAGATAGATTAGTCAGGTCCAGCCACAAAGTCAGAGGCAGGTGGTAGGTATTTAAGCACAAAGTACGTAGCAAAAGTCAAAACAGGTAACAAGGAGCAGGAGACAGGAACGAGGAATAAAACCTGTTACCCGCACCTTGCCAAAACACTGCCAGTTATTAAAAGGACAGACAGCCAATGGGGAAGCAGGCTGAGTTGAACCCTCCTTCTGATAGGCACCAATGTTGTAATTTGAAAGCTGTTTCACTGATTTGGCTGCCCAGCAGTTGTTCTGACAACCAAGCAGCACAAGCATATCAGAGATCACATTGGAGAGGGGATAAGCCCACTGCTCCTAACAAAATCCCCCTTGAGGTGTGGTCTAGGGAAGCCTAAAATGGGTTTCTCAGGAAAAAGTCTGTGGAAGGTTCTCTATAAACTATCTTAATAGAGATTTTTGGAATGGACCCAAGATCTTTATTCTTGTCCATAACCTTCCAGTGTACCAGATAATAGAGTTGTCCATGACACATTTTAGAGTTCAGAATCTTTTCAACAATGTACTTCAGTTGCTCCTCGGTATTACAAGTTCAATAGTCTTACAATTACTGATTCCTCCTGAGATGGGCAAACCATCCAACCTGCAAATAGTTACACTAACATAACAATAGGTAACTTAAATCGATTAGTGGGGCTGAAACCTAAAAAGTTCCAAGCTTCACTGATATCTACAAGAGCCCAGCCATTCCTGGTATGAGCATCATAAGTGATATTCACAGGGAGAAGGATGATACTTTTTCAAGAATCAGCTAGCTTTGAAGTTTCCCAGATTCTTAGGGCAAATAGGAAGCAACATGGCTATTATCACCACTATAAGGGCATAAGCCAGTAGTCATCTCCTGGCATTCTCCTAATAGGTTTTGAAGAGCAGCAGAAAACTATGCACAAATCTTTCCTGCTTCCTCTCCTTGAGGCGACAGTCACTGCTAATAGATAAGTGCACTAAAGCTTCTAAGGACTCATAAGGGGGATACTGCACCAGATAGTCCTTCATCTGCTTGGACAACCCAAGATGTTGCTGACAACTTAAAGTCAGATCACTCCGGATGCAGTGAATTGCTGTCATACTCTAGTGTCTGGAAAGATGAATGAACTCTGATGTCTGGAGGCCACTGATAGTGTTGAATCTCTTTATATAATTACACACGCATATATATATATATATATATATATATATATATATGTAATATAAAGTATATACAAAAATCGTAAGGCAGATCTGGTCCAAGGAATAAAATTGGTCTATGACTGTAATCAGCTTTACCACCAGGTTGTCTGTAATGGATGTCTTGTTGACAATTGCTGTACTAGAATGGCAATAAAAATTATGCATAAGTTTGCATACAATGGGAGTCAGATGTACAGGCCCTAGGTAAATATTTTAAATCACACTTAATAACTTTCTGTCTTTGTGTCCCTAAAGAATACATGTGTCAGATAGGATTATTTTTTATAACACTATATTTATGCAGATAATTGTTTGGTTTACAGTAACTATGTTTAAATTAGAATGTGATTCCATTTTGGGATTAGTCCGGAAATAACTAAATACATCCAAAGAGTGTCAACTCTTGAAGTGAATCTTAGTGGGAGCAGGACCTAGGACTCAATGGTAGAACAAAAAGCGTGCCTCTAATTCTGCTTGGGTGCAAACGTTTGTAGAGCAGGATTGACATATTTTCGTAGGAGCACAAGTTTGCATAGTCAGAGGGGCTGAGATGTGCGAAGTGAAGTTGTTCCTAGTAGAGTATGGAGTAGGCAAACAGGTACGCTTCATTTTGTGTAGTGATGCAGAAACAAGATTTCATTACTTTAAGCAAGATTATTGAAACAAAATAAAGGGGTGGAAAGAAGTGGCACCGATTTTTGCTTTTGTACGTTGCACTTCACATCTGCCACAACACTTTGCAAATCCCTACACTGACTCCCTGTGTCCTCCAGAATCCAATTCAAATTACTCACCTTTACCTACAAAGCCCTCAACAACACCACCCCTTCATACATCTCAAATCTCATATCAAAATACTCTCCCTACCGCCCTCTTAGATCTACCTCTGACCTGCGCCTTGCCTTATCTCTGGTAACCACCTCTCACTCCCGCCTACAAGACTTCTCCCGTGCTGCTCCCCACTTATGGAATTCCCTATCACATTCAATCAGGCTTTCCCAATGCCTTCAAATCTTTAGATGTCCTCTGAAAACCCATCTCCTTTTTAGAGCTCATCTAATCCCCAACAACACTATTCACACTAATGCACCCTCACAACCATCCCAATCTCCACTCTGAGCCACACTCACTCCTCTTGTTTCAGCTGTGCCCTCTTCCATTCAGAATGTAAGCTCTCTAATGAATTTTTTCATGTCTGCATTTATTTTGTCTCCCTTGCATGTCCCTGTTTTATGTATGTACTGTTTTCCCTACTGTACGGCGCTGCAGAGCACTATGACGCCTTTTAAATCTTAGGGATCTTAGGATTTAAATATCTGCTCTAATGCCAAGGGTTTGTTGTGGTCTGGAGACTGGATAGGAGCCCAGTGGCAGGGAGGAAGGCTGGTTAACAGGAGATGAGATGGAAGAAAGGTCAAACAAGCCGGGTTCGGTACACAGAGAGGCGTAGAGGTCCAAAGGTTGAGGCAGAAGCGAAGTGGAGGGCAAACCGAGGTCAGTACACATGTAGTAGATGCTGGTAGACAAAGGACAACAGCAACAGGAGCAGGACCTAGATCACAGCCAAAGCGCACAATGATCAGGCACTGGAGACAGGAACTGGCCAGGCTTTTATAGGAAGTGAAGGGGTGGAGCTAAGGCATGCTGGAAGATCAGGAGATCACTGGAACTAATCTAGAACACAGAAGACAGGCAAGGAACTGTTCAGCAGCCAGAATAGCTCAGTCAGTAGAGCAGCAGTCCACAGAGGCAGAAGCCCTGGGTTCGAATCCTGACAGGGTTAGGGGTTATTCTAGTTACCTTCAGACAGCTGACTGTATCATCCCCTTTCAGTACTGACCTGAATTGTGTCTGTACGAGTGGTGAGCTGTACTTGAGATGCGATTTTGCTGATATCTGCGAGGGAGGATCTGGGTTTCAGTGAGCACTGAGGGATTGAAAGCACAGGTGGGCATGATGGGACCGATAGTACACCAAGGCCAACACTGGTGGCTTGGCTGCTGAGTGATTGTAAAGACAAGATACCCAATCAGAAGGTCAAAAGACTACATATCTGTGAAGTGTGTTATTCACTGGGGCAGAGAGAGAGAGACAGTGTAGAGGTCAAGAGACTGCTGTACATCTGTCAACTACTGTTGACTTAATTTACCATGTGCAATTAAGCTAAGTAAATAAAGTTGCGTAATGTTATTGAGAGATGGACTGTTGCCCATTCTTCCACCATTTGAGTTTATACTGAACCACTAAACCTTTTTCACCTCAGCTACCAAATTGTTTTTAAAATTCCATAGAGGGAAAAAGATGACTTAGTCAGCATGAAAGAACCCAGAGCAAGAAGTAGGTGTGTGTGCAATGCACCTACACCGTCCAATCAGTTCTAAATGCATAATGACATGAGCCCCCGCCCCCCCCCCCCCACCTCCGCCACCCCAAGACTTAATAATTTCTTACAAGATGGAAAAAAAAATATAGAGACAACAACAAAAGTAAACATTTCCCAAGTGTTTCTTATATACTTAAAATAAAACCCAATACTTACCTTGTCTATGGGCAAGGGAAATGTTTGGAAATGTTGCCTACAAAATCCCTGCAATGTCATTGGCTGCCCATTTTTATAATATAAATGAGTCCTATAAGCTCTTCTATTAACATGGAGAACCTGGGAAGGGGTTTATCTATGATGACCCCATGCTCTTTTCGGTGCTAGATGCCATAGATAGAAGGGTGTGTCACAGTGCACCTCTTTAACTAAAAACAACATGTTGGCAATAGCAGAGTCTGGTTACCATGATTAGGAAGTTCCACACTGGCTGGATAGTGCAGAGACTGGTTATAACAACAGGGCAGCAACTCTGCTCCTACTGCTCTGTGGTTCCTGTCCCTTTATAACATACCACTCCTGCCAAGCTCACGGCCATGGTCCTTGCCTATTCCTCTCTCTAGGTCTGATTTGCAGATTATTTAATTACTTTACCTCAACTGTTTAGATTTTTCTCAAATAATAAAACAAATAGGTAAGCTTTGCATGTTGTGTAATACTCGCTGCTACCATATGTGTGACATACCCAATACATTTGATATAATCTCCTCTCGTAATTCATAATTTCATAATTTCCTATTCTATGTTACAAAATGTGACCGTGTGACATCCAGTAAGTGAATGCAGATATTCCCTGCATCAGAGAACTATCATTCACAAGCACATATATTGGCACAAATTCTTCCACTCTTCATAAAGCATGTGTATGAGTGGGGGGGAAATTAATAACTATTAATCGCCTCTGTTGCCTGCAAATATTCATATACACTGTAAATCAACTGTTATATATGACATAGATCAGCTTTCTAAATTAGAACTATATGTGAATCCATTAGTGACTTTAATATAATTTAAAATACAATTATTTATTGATATGGAATCTTTTATCCAGGAACCGGTTATCCGGATATTTCCAAACACCTTAAAGAAAAGAAACAAACAATTGCTACTGTTTGGAAATTATGTCAATGTGAAGAGCAATTCAAATGGGTCGGGGGATAAAATGGACACTGTGGGGAAATACAGGGGTATTTTTTTTTTATATAATTTATTATATTTTAGGAAGGAGTGCTCCAAATGATGAAAAATCACTGAATAATTCCTAGGCATTCTGTATACGAGATCTTGTACCTATTGTCCTTAAGCAAACGAAAAGTATATTTTTCTCTGCAGACAATGGCGGTCAACTGCCAGGATTAAACATATTTGCACCAACAGAGGTCACAGTGCAAAGAGGACTTTGTGTACACATCCCGTGTACATTTACTGTACCTGCTGATGTAACATTAACCAGCAACGCTAAGGGATACTGGTACAGACGAGATACCAGTCAAGAACGTGTGGCTGCTAATGATGGATCTGCTGGTTCTGCTACAAGAGAACGGTTCTTCCTGACTGGAGACGTGTGGAGAGGAGACTGCTCCTTGTCCATTAATAATGCGCTTCCGGAAGATAATGACATTTATCTGTTCAGACTTGAAGATACTGTCCGCTTCAACTATCTTGGTATTCGTCCCAGGGTGACAGTGACAGGTGAGTAAAAGGACAATTTGAAGTTAAGGAATCAGATTTTAAAATAATTGTTTCTAACTTTCCCTTTTGTTTTACATGCCATTTAATATGATAAAGTATTTCTTGAAAGACATTTCACATAGAGTGCTAAAGGAGGACTAAACCAGAGGGTGGAGGAGGTAGATGTACTGTAGGTTAATATTACTAGATTGGTAGGATGAATAGAACACACAACTATGCGCACTCACGTAAACATAAATAAACATGTAGTAACATAAACATATACACGAGTAAACACACACACTCAATGTTTCTAACATTGAACTATTTAAATTTTTTAAAAAAAGACACATGGTACATGGTTTTGAAAAAGGAAAAAGTGACACTTACCCTCTGAAGGGAAATATTATCTAATATGTAGTTGTGCCTACGTAAAAATGTGTACATATATACGAACAAGAGTTAGTATCAAGTGACATATTTAATAGTAAACCCTGACTTTCCTAAATTAGCAGAAGGATATGTCAGATATCCGGGTCACCCACTGTTTGGGAGCTACCTCCTGCCGTGTTTCTATTGTTTTGTCAGACTTTAATATTAGAGTGTTGCAGTGGTCCCCAGTCTGCGATAGGGAGCACTTAACAGAGAAGAATAAAATATTAAGAATCTAATGTTGACCTGATCCTTTGATCATATAGCGTCAAAGCATTAGATTCAGGTATAGTCACAGTATTATTATTATTATTTTTATTTATTTTTTATTCTTTTTTTATATGGCACCACAAGGTATCCTCAGCACCGTACAAGATATAAAATTACAGTACAGACAGTATACCAGGGTATAACAGTATAGAGTTAAATGAGCATAACCAAGACTTCAGTAACTCCAAGCATAGCAAGTAACTTGGTGTAGAAGAATAAAAAAATGGTATTGATCCAGAAGGGAAGAGGGCCCTGGTCGTAAAAACTTACATAAAGGGAGGTGAAACAGACAGCAGGCACGAGAGGAGTCAGTAGAGGGGAGCAAGCGCAAGAGGATAGAGGGAAGTGGTAGGTGAGGAGAACAAGGAAGGAGAAGGTTAGGTGGATACCTGGTAGGCCTTGAGGAACAGATAGTTATTGAGAGCTCATTTGAAGGTGCTAAATTAGGGGACAGACGGATGGAGGGAGGGATCCTGTGGAGGGGGCAGCACGGGAGAAGTCTCAAGTTCTGGCATGGGATGAGGGGATCAGTGCGGAGGAAAGGTGACGGTCATTGGCTGAATGCTGGGAATGGGCTAGAGTGTGAATGGAGAGGAGGTTAGAGATATAAGGGGCAGTGGAGTGGGCGCGAGCCTATTAGGGGACTGTGAGGAGCTTAAAGAGGATTCTGTAGGGGAAAGGGAGCCAGTGTAAGACAAGGCAGAGTGGGGAGGCAGAGGAAGAGCGGTGTGAAAGAAAGATAAGACTTGCAGCCAAATTAAGAAAAGAGCGAAGGGGGGTGAGATTGGAGAGGGGGAGGCCAGTGAGACAAAGGTTACAGTAATCAAGACGGGAAATGATGAGAGTGTGGACAGGGCCAGATTAACCAAAGGGCTAACTGGGCTACAGCCCAGGGGCCTATGGCATCCAGGGGGCCCTTGAAAGTGCTCAGTAGCAGTATTGATCGGTCGGAGGTGGGGGCGCCCCCAGCCCGATCAGTGCTGCTAAGCACTTTCACTGCAGTACTTCCCTGGCACACTGTATTCTCCTTACTGAGGAGATCTCGTGAGTCTCACTCTCACGAGATCTCCTCAGTAAAGAGTGTAGAGCGCGCCGGGGAAGGAGGTAAGTGCCGGGAGGGGGAGAGGGGGGGGGGCGCTCGGATAACCGGGGGGGAAGGGCGGCTCGGATCACAGGGGGGGCCCTCACAGGGAAATGGAGGCCCCCTTAGCCGAGGGGCCTCCATTCCCTTAATCCGGCCCCGAGTGTGGATGATAGTTTTGGCGGCATTCTGAGTGTAAAAGGGCCGGATGCGGGCAATATGCCATAGTTAGAAGCGACAGGATTGAACAAGAGATTAATTGTGGTGATAAAAAAGAGAAGGAGGAATCAAGGGTGACACCTAGGCAGCTGAGTTGGGGTACAGCAGAGATTGTGGTGTTATTAACGGTGATGGAGTGATCACAATGGGGTGAAGATTTAGAAGGAGGGGAAACGATGAGTTCAGTATTAGCAATGTTGATTTTGAGAAAACGTGAAGACATTCAGGAGGAGATGGTGGAAAAGCAGTTGGAAACACGAGAGGAGAGGGAGGAAAGGTCAGGAGTAGAGATTTTGAATGGCATCAGCGTAGAGGTGGTACTGGAGACCAAAGGAAGACATGAGATCACTCAGGAAGGTAGTGTACAGTGAGAAAAAAAGAGGGCCAAGAACAGAGCACTGAGGGACTCAAATGGAGATGGCGGAGGAGTGTGAGGATGAGTCAGGAGTGGAAACACATTAAACATAGCCCATGAATCACAACAGGTTATGTGAATAATAATGTTGGAATATAACAAGTGAATGAGTGGCAGTAGAATTTAGCATCATTTCTAAGTGTATTTTCTAAATGTGTTTATAGAACTAAAAGAAAAACCTGTGATCTCTCCGGTGAAGAGGTTGGTTGCTGGAGAAGAGGTGACACTTACCTGCACAAGTCCTGGGAGATGCGCTGGATATGCTCCACATATCACATGGGAAGGAGTACAGGGAAGATCTGAGACTTTCACTGTTGATTATACAGATGGTAACAGGACATACGTCTCCAATATTACATTCACACCTACAGAGAAAGACAACGAGGCAACACTAACCTGCACTGTGAACTTCCAAAGCAGCATGGTCACAACCAGCCAGCAGGTCACTTTAAATGTTGGATGTAAGTCCAGTTTTCTGCATAAATAATATTACACACTAAGCATTTCCTGTATACAAAAGGGTCTATTTACAAAAGCAAATATGGAAGAAAGAGTAGTGCTTCCTAACTCTTTCCTGATTTATCTAATCTTGATTCCATTTTATGGCTGTCCACCAGAGGCATGCACCAGGAGGAGTCAGGGTGATGCTAAGGTGTGGACCCATTGTAGAGACATTAACCATTACCAAAATCCTCCGTCACCTTTGAGGTCATGGAGGTCAGCCCTAGGTTGTATGTAATAAGTAAATACTGCACATGGAATTGATCTGCTCCTATAATGAAGCACTGCAGCTGTTTGCACCGTATGTCAATATACAATTTTCTGCCTTTTCAGTTTGTGAAAGTGTATTTAACAAGATGCAAAAAAAACCTAGCTTCAAAATGCTGAATATCACATTTTTCACTTAATTAATTACAGTTTCCTAATTTTTGCCTAAAATGTGCCTCAATAGGGGTCCAGTGCTGTCACCACTTCTGGAAAAGAATACTGACCTTCCTATTTTTGTCATATTTCTGCCCTATTAATAACATTTGTGCCAGGGCCTAATTTTACTGGTAAAGCCATTAAAATACTTGACAGATGACAAATCCAGAGTCTGGTTACCATGATTAGGAAGTTCCACACTGGCTGGATAGTGCAGAGACTGGTTATAACAACAGGGCAACAACTCTGCTCCTACTGCTCTGTGGTTCCTGTCCCTTTATAACATACCACTCCTGCCAAGCTCACGGCCATGGTCCTTGCCTATTCCTCTCTCTAGGTCTGATTTGCAGACTATTTAATTACTTTACCTCAACTGTTTAGATTTTTCTCAAATAATAAAACAAATAGGTAAGCTTTGCATGTTGTGTAATACTTGCTGCTACCATATGTGTGACATACTCAATACATTTGATATAATCTCCTCTCGTAATTCATAATTTCATAATTTCCTATTCTATGTTACACAATGTGATCGTGTGGCATCCAGTAAGTGAATGCAGATATTTCCTGCATCAGAGAACTATTATTCACAAGCACATATAGTTGCACAAATTCGTCCACTCTTCATAAAGCATGTCTATGATTGGGGGGGGGGGGGGGGGGGGAATTAATAAATATTAATCGCCTCTGTTGCCTGCAAATATTCATATACACTGTAAATCAACTGTTATATATGACATAGATCAGCTTTCTAAATTAGAACTATATGTGAATCCATTAGTGACTTTAATATAATTTAAAATACAATTATTTATTGATATGGAATCTTTTATCCAGGAACCGGTTATCCGGATATTTCCAAACACCTTAAAGAAAAGAAACAAACAATTGCTACTGTTTGGAAATTATGTCAATGTGAAAAGCAATTCAATAGGTTGGGGGATAAAATGGACACTGTGGGGAAATACAGGGGTATTTTTTTTTTTATATAATTTATTATATTTTAGGAAGGAGTGCTCCAAATGATGAAAAATCACTGAATAATTCCTAGGCATTCTGTATATGAGATCTTGTACCTATTGTCCTTAAGCAAACGAAAAGTATATTTTTCTCTGCAGACAATGGCGGTCAACTGCCAGGATACAACTTATATGCACCAACAGAGGTCACAATGCAAAGAGGACTTTGTGTACACATCCCGTGTACATTTACTGTACCTGCTGATGTAACATTAACCAGGAATGCTAAGGGATACTGGTACAGACGAAATCCCAATCACGAACGTGTGGCAGTTATTGATGGATCTGCTGTTTCTGCTACAAGAGAACGGTTCTTCCTGACTGGAGACGTGAGTAGTGGAGACTGCTCCTTGTCCATTAATAATGCTCTGCCGGAAGATAATGACATTTATCAGTTCAGACTTGAAGATACTGTCCGCTTCAACTATCTTGATATTCGACCCAGGGTGACAGTGACAGGTGAGTAAAAGGACAATTTGAAGTTAAAGAATCAGATTTCAAAATAATTGTTTCTAACTTTCCCTTTTGTTTTACATGCTATTTAATATGATAAAGTATTTCTTGAAAGACATTTCACATAGAGTGCTAAAGGAGGACAAAACCAGAGGGTGGAGGAGGCAGTGGTGGATCCCGGGGGGGACGATCGGGGCGATCGCCCCCTCTAGCAGGGGCTTGCTGCCGAGGGCTGGACACTGTGCAGGTCCGTTCAGCAGTGACAGTGTGCTGCCCGGCTGCTCTGATTGTGTTTTAAACACAATCAGAGCAGCCGGGCAGCACACTGTCACTGCTGAACAGACCTGCACATACTGTGCAGCCGCCGGCAGCCTTAGAAATCAGAAAGGGGCGGGCCTAAATCGCCCCCTCCTAAAATCGCCCGGGGTAGAATAAATGTCTAGATCCGCTCCTGGGAGGAGTTAGATGTACTGTAGGTTAATATTACTAGATTGGTAGGATGAATAGAACACACAACTATGCGCACTCACGTAAACATAAATAAACATGTAGTAACATAAACATATACACGAGTAAACACACGCACTCAATGTTTCTAACATTGAACTATTTAAATTTTTTTAAAAAAGACACATGGTACATGGTTTTTGAAAAAGGAAAAAGTGACACTTACCCTCTGAAGGGAAATTTTATCTAGAATGTAGTTGTACTTATGCAAAAATGCGTACATATATACGAACAAGAGTTAGTATCAAGTGACATATTTAATAGTAAACCCTGACTTTGCTAAATTAGCAGAAGGATATGTCCCATATCCGGGTCACCCACTGTTTGGGAGCTACCTCCTGCCGTGTTTCTATTGTCAGACTTTAATATTAGAGTGTTGCAGTGGTCCCCAGTCTGGGATAGTGAGCACTTAACAGAGAAGAATAAGATATTAAGACTCTAATGTTGACCTGATCCTTTGATCATACAGCGTTAAAGTAGTAGATTCAGGTATATTCACAGTATTCATATTATTATTATTATTATTATTATTATTATTATTATTATTTTTTTTTATATATGGCACCCCATTGTGATCACAGTGGGTGAAGATTTAAAAGGAGAGAAAGCGATGAGTTCAGTATTAGCAATGTTGATTTTGAGAAAACGTGAAGACATCCAGGAGGAGACGGTGGAAAGGCAGTTGGAAACACGAGAGAGGAGTGGGAGCAGGGCCGGACAGGGACTAAAAATCAGCCCTGGCATTTAAAGCACACAGGCCCACCTCTGTTGATTAGCAGGAAAAGAAATGTGTGCTGGGAGCGTGGTCAAAATGGTGCGTTGATACATACATTATAATAAAACATTACTCAGACCCTCCCCATCCACATTACACCACCCCCCCAGATACATTATGACACCCCCAGCCCACTGTAATTATCTATGCTTCTGATGCTGCTGACATTCCTGTAGAGTGAGCAGGGAAGCTCTTAGTCTCATGAGATTAATAAATCTCGTGAGACTTAGAGCTCCTCGGCTTGCTCTGCAGGCTATGCCCTGTCTGGGACGGAGCACAGATCCTCCTGCTGACCAACTGGATTAAGGCTTGGGGGGCCCGGGCACTTAAGTCAGGGGGGCTCCTATGATGTAATTTAGCTATTAGACAAATTTTTGACACATACAAAGGCAATACTGTGTGCACTACTGTTAGGTGCACGCAGTTCTGCCTTAACAAGCAGTACAGTGTGAAGCAGGACATATCTCCCAACTGTCCTTGTAGTCAGACCAAATCCTGACTAAGTGGGACAGTCACCCACCAAATTCAGAACAGTTGGCAGACTGTCCTGGTCTCTCCTACCTGTCTTGTCATGGTCACCACTTGTGGCTGCTGGTGTCTTTAGATCAGTTGCTGCTTGTCTGGATCCTGGAATGTTGGATGCCCTATTTGGAGAAAAAAATGAGCAGATGAAATTTAGCCCTGGTGTTAAATCAATATAGCATCCATGTTGTAAAATTAGGCCTCACTGCAGCCACAACATTAAAATACTAGTATTCACATTTGATAAATACATCTATTTCCCTCCAACTAGCCCTGACATTAAATAGTATTCCCTTTTAATAAATAAAACTATTTCCCTCTCTCCAAAGCACCCCAGCATTAAATTAAAAATCCAATCACCCCATCTGAAATTGATAGGCCCCAATATTAAATTGCCCCCACCATCACCCCACAAATAGAATAGCACCCAATAATTAGCCCCCACCTGAAATTCCCTATTAGATTAACAGCCTACCTCCCACATTATATTAAGAGCTACCCATACACACATTATAGTCATACACCGGCCCTCACACACACACATTATGGTCATACGCCGGCCCACACACACATTGTCACACAAATAGCTCCACTGTCACACAAATAGCTCCCCTGTCACACAAATAGCTCCCCTGTCACACAAATAAATAGCTCCACTGTCACAAATAGCTCCCCTGTCACACAAATAGCTCCACTGTCACAAATAGCTCCCCTTTCACACAAATAGCTCCACTGTCACAAATAGCCCCCCTGTCACACAAATTGTCACACAAATAGCTCCACTGTCACAAATAGCTCCCCTGTCACACAAATAGCTCCCCTGTCACACAAATAGCTCCACTGTCACACAAATAGCTCCACTGTCACACAAACTACCCCCCCCCTCTTACCTTGTGCACTCCGCGGCGCTGTGTACAGTCTCTCCTAACACATGGGACGGCACCTATCACGTGGTACTCGTCCCATGTGACATCTCCAGAGCCATTCATAGAAGAGAGGGGAGGAGGGGAGGCGCGGCCACACCAGGAAGTAAGTGTAGTGCCGACCCCACTGCTCAGCACACAGACTGTCATGCCGAATTCTGGCATGACAGTCTGTGTGCTGAGCGATGGGGCCGGCCAGCTAGCAACCGGCCCATCTGACCATCGGCCCTTCTGGCACTTGCCAGAAGTGCCAGATGGCAGTCCGGCCCTGAGTGGGAGGAAAGGTCAGGAGAAGAGATGTTGAATGTCATCGGTGTAGAGGTGGTACTGGAGACCAAAGGAAGAAATGAGATCGCCCAGGAAGGTAGTGTACAGTGAGAAAAGAAGAGGGCCAAGAACAGAGCACTGAGGGACTCCAACGAGGAGGGCGGAGGAGGGTGAGGATGAGTCAGGAGTGGAAACATATTAAACATAGCCCATGAATAACAACTGGCTATGTGAATAATAATGTTGGAATATAACAAGTGAATGAGTGGCAGTATATTTAGCATCATTTTTAAGTGTGTTTTCTAAATGTGTTTATAGAACTAACAGAAAAACCTGAGATCTCTCCGATGAAGAGGTTGGTTGCTGGTGAAGAGGTCACACTTACCTGCACAAGTCCTGGGAGATGCACTGGATATGCTCCACTTATCACATGGGAAGGAGTACAGGGAAGATCTGAGACTTTCACTGTTGATTATACAGATGGTAACAGGACATACGTCTCCAATATTACATTCACACCTACAGAGAAAGACAACGAGGCAACACTAACCTGCACTGTGGACTTCCAAAGAAGTATGGTCACAACCAGTGAGCAGGTTACTTTAAATGTTGGAAGTAAGTCCAATTGTCTTCATAAATATTGTTACACACTAAGCTTAGCATTCACTTCCTATGCATAGTAGGGTCTATGTAAGGTAAGTATGGAGGAAAGAGTGGTACTTTTTGACTTTCTCCTGATTTGTCTCCTCTTGGTTGCTTTTTTTCTGGATGTCCGCCAGAGCCATGCATCAGTTGGAGTTGGGTGTAGCTAAGGTGTGCACCTGATGTAGAGACAATAATCATTACCATGTGTGCCACTCTCTCCCTTCCCCTTGTGCCAAAATCTTTTGTCACCTTTGAGGCTGCGGAGGTCAGCGCTCCTGTGTTTTCTAGAAGAACTGCCTTGTATATAATAACAAAATATTACACATGGCACTGATCTGTTCCTAAAATGAAGCGCTGCGGCTATGTGCAACATATGTCAGTGTACAATATTCCGCCTTTTCATTTTGTGAATGTGTATTTAGCAAAGTGGAAAAATAACCTAGATTCAAAGTGCTGAATATCACATTTCCACAGTGAATCACAGTTTCCTAATTTTTGCTTAAAAGGTGCCTCGATAGGGGTCTAGACCTGTCACCACTTCTGGAAAAGAATACTGGTCTTCCTATTTCTACCCTATTAATAACATTTGAGCCAGAGCCTATTTTTACTAGACAAGCCATTAAAATACTTGACAGATGACATCTTTAATCACATCAATGGAGTAAGGGGACAATAGGATTGTTTTTATTTCATCTGTATCCTTGGTCATGTTTTTGTTACATTGGTGTTTGAGTGCCAATAAATACACTCTCTTGTATAATGTTCATTTGTTTTGTAAAAAGGGATCTCGCTGGCAGTAATGGTTGGTGCCTCCGACACCTCTGAGGATGTGTAAAAATTCAGATGTTTTGTGAAGCTAAAAGTGGTAACACTTCCTTGCTTAATTCATTTGAATATCTTGTCCAGCTCCATAAATGTTTATTTATGAATCTGAGTGTATAATAAGGAAAATTACTGCGCTTAGCCTCCAATCATTAAGAATTTCAATCTGCCTAGCTCCTCCCTTACGACTGGGTAAAATTTTGCACAAGCCAAAATTTGCTCCACCATTTTAATGTGCTAACCCATGTGCTTACTTATTAGGAAGGGCACAAAAATACTCTTTTAAGTGCAAGATTGTACAAAATTTGAATGAACCATCAGTTTCCATATATTTTTAATGTGTGCCTGGTTTGTAAAATACCCTTAAAGTGCGCCACTGTAGTTTTGCTTTCAAGGTTCAGGTCTTTGAAGGCTTCTACAGTAGAAAAGCCTCATCATGATAAAATGGGTGGGGTACGGAATATTGATGGTGATTATTCCGACAAGACTTACCCCGACGTCTTCATACCGAAAGGCTCCTTCCCGACGAGGCTCCGGGACGACTGATGTGGCAAGCGTCTGGAAGCAATCGCAATGTACTTTGCAAAGCGTTGTACGTTGTCCATGCCTGCATACTTAAATGACCCCCTTAACAGAACCGATAACAGCGTCGCAGTTGGCAGTGACGTCATCAAGTCGCGCCAGCATCTTCATTCATCGCGATTGCTTCCAGTCGCTTGCCAAATCAGTCGTCCTGGAGCCTCGCCGGGAAAGAGCCCTTCAGTGTGAAGACGTTGGGGTAAGTCTTGTTGGGGTTGTCAGCATCGATATGCTAAACTACCATCTTCGATATGCTAACTACCACCGGATAAAATACCATCCAATCATAATACTATAGAACCCCAACATGTAACTAGAAGATGTTTATTCAACATATAGACGCTCCATTTTACTGTCATGGATACCTACTTTTAACCACCACATAGGCTCTTAATGCCACCATACAGCCCTGTAATTCCATCATAGACCCTTGTTTAGTCCTCACCCCAGCCCAATGACAATGCTCCTACAGATTTTACTCTCAATAGCGATGTCTTGGCTGCAGCCTAAAGGTGGAAACTGTATTCCACGGCTTCATGTGAATTGACAGGTGGTATCATGGCGTTGCAGCAGAAATTGGTAACCACCTCCAGTTGTTGGGGGCATATTAAAGGTTCTCGTGTACCGTATGCAATGATAATAAAATGCTACATAGAATTCCAGTAAGCATTATGTCATTATATTATAATTGATCTCACAGTCCTGAAGCGCCAGGAATAACTGAATTATGCAGCCTGGTACCCGCCTGACCTTGTTTTATTAAGTCTTTTTTTAATAAATATTTATATATGCTTTATAGAAATAACTATGACTGTGCCTCAATTTTGTTTTTGTTTTGCAGACCCTCCCTCAGTAAATATCACCATTGAAGGTAAAACAATCCTAATTTTCAAATTGTTTAAAAAAAAATAAAAGTAAAATTGCACAGTGATCATACATAATCTATTACAACATTCTCATATTTTAAGTATAAATACAGGTGACATATATTTCACCTCTGCTGGATTGAGTCTACAGTCTCCGCTCGGTTCACTGCATGATGAGTGGGTGTAGCCAAAAAGATCTGTTCATTTCTATGATACATTCAGAGTCAGTACATGGTGTGAGTTTAGCTGAACTCATCAGGAACATTTGTTGCTCAATTTGCAGTGAATTAAGCGTCTGTCTGTCAGTGTGTAATGACCTTTCCCGTGCAGTCACCGCTTGGTGAAGGCAGATGCACTCGAACAGAAAGTAAATACATCCCAAGTGAATCATGATCCCATCAAAAGAGATGTCATAGGTTCTGAAGATACGTCAACATAAAATCTGTGTAGATTTTGGTTTATTAGTCTAGCAGACTGTGGCCAGATCGAATCTTCCATAGCGGCATTACCGAATGCTCTATACACTATGTTATTTGATGTCATTTTTGGAAAACAACTTGATCCTTGTGGACAGCACTCCACTATAATATGGATGACATGTTATTTGATAATATGTGAATCTGTCCATCCCCTTATCAGTCATTCAGATTAGAGGTTATTCCAATTTTAGGTTGAAAAGCTTTTGGGATACACAAGCACCCTCCATTTCCGTACATAGAGCTGTGCCACATCAGACAACAGAGCATATTAATATGAGACTGTAGTATGATTATATGTGATATAAATTGAATTATTAGTGCTTTTGAGATCACGCAGTTGATATTGAGATAGCTTCATGAAGTTGTGGCATACTGCAACTAACTTAATAGAGTTCTGTGCATTTATATGGAAAACAGTGAAGTAATATTGTACATCTAATAATGTGAATTTTATGTGATATAATGGAGCTTGAGTTAGTGTTTTTTGTACTGATGTTCCTTTACTATGTTGTAGTCTTATTGGACTATATGGAGAATGGAGTTGTTTGTGCTGTTATTAGAGATGCTCACTAACCCCCGTGTTTTGGTTTTGGCTTTGGTCTTGGATCTGGATTACTGTCGTGTTTTGGTTTTGGTTGTGCAAAACCGCCATTGCGTGTTTTAGCTTTGGTTTTGGTTTTGTTTTGCTATTTTGTTGAAAAATCAATGTTTTTGGCCATAAAATAACCAAATTTAGTGCTCCACCTGTTTCTTGGGTAAGTAAGGTAATTCTAAAGCTAATAAATTAGGAAGAAAACAGTTTAATCCCTGGTAGGCCGTCCTTAATTCTGCACACAAACCTGATTGTCTTCCTCTTCATCTTAGCCTATTGGCAATGCAGCCATCGTCTTTGGATGTATATTACACCCTACACTTATAGTTAAATATATAAAGAAATGGACAAAGGCAGTTTGGTTTCTGTCTCTCTAGGCCCCCCTCCACTTGTAGATAATACTAAAAAATTCAGCCGTTATAGACTGTACAATATAAATTGAAATGGACAAAGGCAGTTTGGTTTCAGTCTCTATAGCCCCCCCCACCCCCCCTCCACTTGTAGTTTAATAGAAAAAAAGCAGCCTGCATAGACTGTAGAATTAGATTATAAAAATAAATGGACAAAGGCAGTTTGGTATTTCTCTGCATCAGACCCCCTCTCCACTAGGAGTAAATTAGAAAACTATTCAGCCGTTATAGAGTCTACAATATAAATAGAAATTGAGAAAGGCAATTTGGTATCTGTCTGCATCATAATAATCAACATCATCATTACTGCCCTCGTCACCTACACAAATCTCCCCTTCATCCTCTTCTAATTCCAAAGTGGCATCCTCAATTGGTTTATCACCGGCAACACTCGGGCTGTTAAGGCACACATCAGCAGAACTGCTGAAAGGACCCTTCTTTATGGGTACACTGTCACTAACAGAATGCTCACAATTAGACATACCACTGTTGGATGGACTCTCCACAGGGATTGGTGTCATTTCTGATTCTGAGCATACATTATCCTCTAATGCCTTACTGTTTTCTTTCAGCTTGGCTTTCACACGTAACAGTAGCTGTGCACCACTTTTAGACTCCAAATTACTTGGTCTTGCTTGGTCACGAGTGACCGTACAAGAAGAAGGCTCAGCAACATTTTTTGATCTGCCACTAATAGAGGAAGGCGAAGGCCTCATTCTTTTTTTGCCACTGCGTGTGTAGAATGGCATGTTGGCAATTTTTTTTTTTTTATCGGCATCTAACTTTTCCTCAGTTACACTTATTTTTCGCTTCAACATGGTACTTTTTTTTTTGGTGTGTGTTTTTTTCCCTGTTTAAAAAGACTATGTACTTTGACATCACCTTTCCCAGATGACGTACTGGGAACACTACCATCAGGACTGGTGACAGAACCGGGTTGCTGATTCTGCTCATATGTGGACTGCTTTGAATCCATTTTAATGAGGCCAAAGCACTTGTAGTGCCAAAATTGTATTAGGTAGATACTGCTGACAAATATGACTTTTGACAGCCAGAAAAATTACAGTAAAACACTGGGGAATATGGTACACCCCAAAAGCACTTGCAGTGCTAAATATTTTTTTTTATACTGCTGACAAATATGATTTTTGATAGCCAGAAAAATTACTGCAATAGAATGGGGAATAAGGGACACCCCAAAAGCACTTGGAGTGCCAGAAATTGAAAAAAAAAACCCTCCTCTATCCTCCTCTTACTGCTGTAACAATTGGTATTAATATTAGAATTGTATAGAATAGAAACAATAATGGGTCCAATTATTGCTCTGTCCCTGCACTGATATAGCCTGTGACCTAACCCTGCTTTCTCCCTCTGTCAAATGGTGATGGATTGCTGTGGAGGCGGGTATTTATGCTTTTCAAATCTCGCGAGAACCGAGCTCAGAAATACA
Organism: Mixophyes fleayi; assembly: GCF_038048845.1. Classification (NCBI taxonomy): domain Eukaryota; kingdom Metazoa; phylum Chordata; class Amphibia; order Anura; family Limnodynastidae; genus Mixophyes; species Mixophyes fleayi. The sequence goes on along the minus strand of NC_134412.1, from coordinate 12,050,818 downwards.
AATACGTCACGATGACGTTTTGCATCGATTTAGATTCCGAAGGGGTGGGAGAGTACCGAGCCTGCTCAGCTCGGTACTCGGATAGGCGAAATTCGGATGGATTCGGATCTCGGGGAACCGAGCCCGTCCATCTCTAGTTATTATACATATAGATTGAAATATGTTTGGCGATTGTACATTAGTGGTAACAGTGGGGAGATAAATAAAAATGATGGTGAGCTTATCTTACTTAAAATAGTGGATGGCATGTGTAATGTTAAGCTGGTAATGTTATTGTGAGATCTAACCCCCTACACACATGCTGGGACACACCTATACACACAAAAGGCAGCAGTAATTTTAAGACACACACAAACACACAGACACACAAAATATAAATGTCCTTAATATAAAAGCAATTATATTACACAAGGATTTGTTATTGAACAACAATGTTAATGAGAATATAACTATTTTAAATGAAGCTACGTCTTGTGTACAATCTTTCTTGATATAAGTATAAGCCTTTGATATAAGTGTCATTGTTCCCATGAATTTAGAGCAGAAAATGAATTGTATTTCTTAGTTTATGAGTATTCAGACTTGTATGATATTTATTAGACAGAGGAGATGGAAGTACTGTGGATAGGGGTCAAATTAAAGGACAACTATCACTAGATTGAAAAAAGTATAAAAAAATGGAAAGTAGTTATTAGTCAGAGTTTGGTAAAAAAAAACTCCTATACTTGCAACATAGCAGGTTATAAATAAGGATGAGCGGGCTCGGATTTCTCTAATCCTAGCCCACCCGAACAGTGCGGATCCGACGGGATCCGAGCACTGTTCGGGTATTTCCGGTGCCAAAAAAATGAAACTGAGGCTCTGACGTCCGAGTCTCGCGTCGGATCTCGCGAGACTCGGATTGCATAAATTCCCCGTTCGTGCCCGGCATCTTCAGTCGGGCTCAGATCATTGAAGAGGGAGGTTATAGGTTTAGTGGTGCTCCGTCCTGTGTCCTGTCACTCTGTCCTGCTTAATATGCAGTGGTTACTTGGTCCTGTGCTCTGTCCTGCTGATCAGTCCAGTGGTTATTTTTTCCAGTGCTCTGTCCTGCTGAGTGCAGTGGTGCTTTTGTCCTGTGCTCTGTCCTGCTGAATCCAGTGGTGCTGTGTCCTGTGCTCTGTCCTGCTGAGTCCAGTGGTGCTGCCTGTGTCCTGTGCTCTGTTCTGCTAAGGGCATTGTCATTTATAAATTATACAAAAATAATTAAAAAAAATTTATAAAAAAATAATTGAAAAAAAAATAAAAAAAATAGTTAAAAAATAATAGGTACTGCTATTTCAAAGTCAAACTACATTCACTGTTGCTGCTGTACGAAAAAATAATAGGTTCTGCTATTTAAAAGTCAAACTACGTTCACTGTTGCTGCTGTACCAAAAAATAATAGGTACTGCTATTTACTATTTATTTATTTATTTATTTATTTATATACTGTTCATTATTTCTGTAGTTCCAAAAAATAGGAACTGCCAGTTCTATTACTACGGTCATTGTTTGTGTAGTTCCCAAAAAATAGGAACTGCCAGTTCTATTACTACGGTCATTGTTTGTGTAGTTCCCAAAAAATAGGAACTGCCAGTTCTATTACTACGGTCATTGTTTGTGTAGTTCCCAAAAAATAGGAACTGCCAGTTCTATTACTACGGTCATTGTTTGTGTAGTTCCCAAAAAATAGGAACTGCCAGTTCTATTACTACGGTCATTGTTTGTGTAGTTCCCAAAAAATAGGAACTGCCAGTTCTATTACTACGTTCATTCTTTCTATAGTTCCAAAAAATAGGAACTGCCAGTTCTATTACTACGTTCATTCTTTCTGTAGTTCCAAAAAATAGGAACTGCCAGTTCTATTACTACGGTCATTGTTTGTGTAGTTCCCAAAAAATAGGAACTGCCAGTTCTATTACTACGGTCATTGTTTGTGTAGTTCCCAAAAAATAGGAACTGCCAGTTCTATTACTACGGTCATTGTTTGTGTAGTTCCCAAAAAATAGGAACTGCCAGTTCTATTACTACGTTCATTCTTTCTATAGTTCCAAAAAATAGGAACTGCCAGTTCTATTACTACGTTCATTCTTTCTGTAGTTCCAAAAAATAGGAACTGCCAGTTCTATTACTACATTCATTGTTTCTGCAGTTCCAAAAAAGGGGAACTGCCATTTCTATTACTACGTTCTTTGTTTCTGTAGTTCCAAAAAAGGGGAACTGCCATTTCTATTACTATGTTCTTTGTTTCTGTAGTTCCAAAAAAGGGGAACTGCCATTTCTATTACTATGTTCTTTGTTTTTATAGTTCCAAAAAAGAGGAACTGCCATTTCTATTACTACATTCTTTGTTTCTGTAGTTCCAAAAAAGGGGAACTGCCATTTTTAATACTATGTTCTTTGTTTTTATCTGTGCAGTGGAATTCAGAACTGTTGAGGGTGATATATTTGGTACCGGGGCCACTCCACTACGCAGTCCAGATAGATGCGTATCAGATATTAAACTACATTCAGTGTTGGGGCAAATCCAAAGTTAATGAAAATGACCTGTCATCGTCAAAAACAAGAAGTATTGACGCACTCGAACTACACCCTGTATATGCTGCAGAGGATGTAGGAGCAGGCAGCTGTGCAGTGGAATTCAGACCAGTTGAGGGTGATATATTGTGGCCCCGGTACCAAATTGGGTACCGGGCCCACTCCACTACGCAGTCCAGAAAGCTACCTTGGTGCATCGTTTTGGACTAAAAAGAATATTGTGAGGTGTGCGGTGTTCAGAATAGACTGGAAATTAGTGGAAATGATTGTTATTGAATGTTATTGAGGTTAATAATAGCGTAGGAGTGTAAAAAAACAAAAAAATGGATTTTAGCGCTTTTTATGCTTTTTTAAAAATAAATCAGAACCCAAAACCATAAATCAGAACCAAAACCTTTCGTCAGGTGTTTTGGCAAAACAAATCAGAACCCAAAACCTCAAGCTAATCAGAACCCAAAACCCAAAACACTAAAAGTGCCCGGTGCACACCCCTAGTTATAAAATCTCAGCTAGAAAGCTGACTGCAGCAAACAGCACTCTGAGACATCGTCATCATTTTTTACTTTATGTGACTCTCTAGGTAAGTGTTGGCGGACCTGTGACACTCCAGGTGTTGTGAAACTACAAGTCCCAGCATCCCCTTACATCAATAAGCTGCTTTATATTGGAAAAGCATGCTGGGACTTGTAGTTTCACATCACCTGGAGTGTCACAGGTTAGCCAACAACTGCTCTCAGTTTTATTGCTTGTTATTTTTTTATGTGCTATTGACCATAAATTAATTATTTTACATGAATTGTTTTATTAGAGCTTGTCCAAAATGAAGACACAGCTTTTATTGTGAAAGCAGGCGACAACAAAATTATGACATGCGTTGTTAACAGTAACCCAAAGGCTGCCATCACCTGGTACATGGAAGGGCAAATAAAAAATGTCTCAATAATTGGAAACACACTAACCTATGAACTGAAGAACATTGGACTTAGTGATGCTGGAAGATACTGGTGTTCGGCACAGAATGAGTACGGGACAGCTAACAGAAGCATTGAAATCCTTGTTCAATGTAAGTTAACATAATCCACCTATATAATATTGTATCCAATGGTTATTATTTATAATGCATTGTAAGGTTTGCCGCTAAAAGATCTAGGGGTATATTTACTAAACTGCATTTTTGAAAAAGTGGAGATGTTGCCTATAGCAGCCAATCAGATTCTAGCTCTCATTTTGCAGAATGTACTAAACAATGACAGCTAGAATCTGATTGGTTGCTATAGGCAACATCTCCACTTTTTCAAACCTGCAGTTTAGTAAATCTAGCCCCTAGACTTAGGGGATTATATATGCAGTTATTATTTTCATTTTTTTAAGAACACACTAAAAATGCATGTGGCTTCTTGAACAGCTGTTTTTAAAACCGTTTTCAACTACGGACTTGTAACATGAAGTCAAATCAGTTTAATTAATTTGAAAGACACACCAGAGCAGGTGAAAAATACAGAATTCTGAACAAAAAAACCCTACCTCATAAATGTGGAAATTATAACATAACAAAGTCAAAATGTGTACAGCAATCAAACAGCAAATAACTTTTACTGATGAAGTACAGGTTAGACAATGGATGCAATGTATATTGCGCGTAGGATACACACCAGAAATCGCTTTAATTTTGCACAAGTTCCCCTAGTTGGCCTGCCCTGCATGCTTTTAGGTGTAGCTCTACTTTCCGCTCTTGGACATGCCTTGATAAATGGGCTAATTGTACGGATTGGAAAAAAATTCTGAAAATGCGAACTGCACAAAAATGGAAAACATCATCATCACCATTTATTTATATAGCGCCACTAATTCCACAGCGCTGTACAGAGAACTCATTCACATCTGTCCCTGCCCCATTGGCGCTTGCAATTGAAATCCCCTAACATACATACACTGACAGACACACAGACTAGGGTCAATTTGTTAGCAGCCGATTAACCTACTAGTATGTTTTTGGACATCAGGCAACATTCCTACCTATAACTACTTTGACAACTTTATAACCACAAGCTCATCATTAATTTAAACTTTTCCATGTTTTTCGTAAAAATACTGGTCTATTTAGCCTAATTTATGGACTAAATTTATCACAAGAGCGAGGGGACGTCAGGGCTATGTCTTTTACATGTTTATTACGTGTCACTCTGTGCTTGAATTTGTTTTGCGTTTAAGGAGCCACAGTCTGTACTGAATGAGACAAGAAAACATAACTATACCGCCGTGTGTTGCATATTTCTACTTAAAACACAGCTATGATTTTATAACCCATTAAGTAAACCCAGATTGTCACCTAAACACTGAATGAGTGACACAATTGTACTCATCCAGCGGGGTTTTTTTTTTAAATGCTCCAAAGCTGCTCCTCGATGTCAGTGATACACTGGCAGTGTGGCACTTGGCTGTGAAGTCAGAGCCCAGCACCACACGCCAAGTCTGAAGAGCAGAGAACGCTGCCTCCATCTCCTGCAGCGAGGGCGGGGGCTCCACTTCCTAGCGGAATCTAAACATGCGCATTAGACAACTTTTGACATTAGCCGATCAGCACAGAATGCGTTGGGCCTAATTCATTAAGGAAAGGAAAGCAAAAAAAGAAGTAGCATCGCACCTGGGCAAAACCATGTTACATTCAGGAGAGGTACATTTAAAACGTGGGGACAGATTTATAGTTGGGATACGGCATATCCTAGATCAACTTTAAATCTCAGTGTACAAATAAAGCTATCAAGAATATGTGTGCTACATGAAAAAAACAGTCAGTGTTCAGCTTGTGTGCAAAATAATAAACTAATTTGCACCCCTTGCGTTGTAACATGGTTTTGTCCAGGGGAAAACGTACTCTTTTTTTTTTTGTCTTACTTTCCTTAATGAATCGGATCCATATTCTGTAACTCATTTTCTCCAGCCACCCTCCTGCTGTAATTCATTTCCCATGGCAAATATATGCACACCTTCCCTGTAATTGATTTCTCTCCACCATTCTCCCCCTCCACTTTAATTAATTCCCAACCACCTTCACATGTGATTTCATTCTTTCCCACCACCCACTCCCTGTAATTCAATCATCCTCCATCGCCATAGAAATGTGTATAATCATGGAGTACTATTTGCACTTCCACCTTCTTTCTTTTTGCATTTGTTAGCCAAGCCTTTTGTCATCACCCCTTTATTGATGGCGTATATTTATGCAAAAATTAAAAATATAAAGCTAGTGAAATATGTACCTGTAATAATGTATATCCCTGCAGCAGCTTGTTGTGGTATTCTATATTAATGTTGTATAGGTACCCAAGTTATCATTCAAGGCAGTGCTCTTTTTGATGCAGAGTCTGGGAATACACCATTATATATGTATTTTCCAACAAAACATTTTAATGTTATCCACGTGCTTATTTCCTGTCTGGACTACTGTAATCTTCTCCTCACCGGCCTCCCCCGCTCTCGCCTTGCCCCCCTTCGTTCTATACTCAATGTGGCTGCAAGGCTTATCTTCCTTTCTCGACCCTCCTCTCTGCCTTGCCCTACACTGGCTCCCCTTCCCCTACCGAATCCTTTTCAAACTTCTTACCCTCACCTACAAGGCTCTCTCCCACTCTACTGCCCCCTATTTCTCCAATCTCCTCTCCATCCACACTCCCACCCGGTCCCTGCGTTTGGCCAATGACCGTCGCCTCTTCTCCACTCTAATCACCTCATCCCACTCCAGAATTCAAGACTTCTCCCGAGCTGCCCCCCTGCACTGGAATGACCTCCCACGCTCCATTCATTTGTCCCCTAACTTGTGCTCCTTCAAACGGGCACTCAAAACTCATCTCTTCCTCAAAGCCTACCAGCCTTACACTTAGCCCTCTCTCTATGCTCGCTCTCCTCACCTGGCTCCTCCTCAGAAGAGGGAAGCGCTTGCTCCCCTCCTCTGACTCCCTTTGTGCCGGTCGTCTGTTTCCCCTCCCTTTAGGATGTAAGCTCTTATGAGCAGGGCCCTTCTCCCTCCGGTCTCTCTACCTTCTCTTCTGCTCCAACTTCAATATATTTGCTTTCCCTGGAGCCTCTGAAGTCTTGGTACTTCTCGTTTATTCTGTACTGTTATTCCCTGTACTGTCCATTGTTTGTACTGTGTTCGGCGCTGTGGAAACCTTTTGGCGCCTTATAAATAAATAATAATAATAATAGTAATGTTCCCAACTATGACATTTAACACAAGCTTAGGGCTGAAATAAATTACAATGTGTGCATTATATTTTATACTTTTTTTTTACTTTTGCAGCTCGGTCGACCTCTAATAAACAGATAATTGCTGCAATTCGCGGTGCAGTGGTCCTTGCTGTGCTGCTCATATCAGGATTCCTATTAATAAAGTACTTCAGAATGTAAGTTTCTCTGTAACACTCACAGTTTATATTTATCATTGTGTCTGTGTTTGCAATGTGCCTATGTCCATAGAGCATATACTTGTTCAATGTCTCATTGTGTTTGGGTTTTAAGAAACCCTTACATAGGGCAGCACAGTGGCCTATTGGTTAGCACACTGCCTCACAGCACTGGGGTCATGAGTTCGATTCCCGACCATGGCCTTATCTGTGTGGAGTTTGTATGTTCTCCCTGTGTTTGCGTGGGTTTACTTGGAGAGATGATATCTGTCATTACTCTCAAATGCAGCTTGTCTGTTCTGAATAACCAATTTAGTACTATAACATACAAATACATTATTTTTTTTGCTTCATTTTTGTTTTTTTTTACATTTTCTATAGAATCCGCTTATTTTATGTCTGAATTAAGCATGCGTTATTATAACAATTTGTTTTATAGTTTGCTTTTCTTATGATATGCCCGAATCCTATTGTCTGTCTTGTGTAAGCTAAAGAAAATAGGTGCAAAATACCAAATAAAGAACCATGCCTGAAGAACCTAATTTTGCAAAAGTATTGTGGTGGGGGAAAATCCCCAAGTGTACTGAATTTAAATATCTACAATGTGATACAGTAAAACTTGTCAGATTATTATGGAATGCCTTCTTACATGTGGCTTTTTTTTTTGTTTTGGTAAAATATGAACAAAGGCTTTTTAAAAAATGCCTGAGGGTTTGAGCTTTTAGATCACGGCATTTCCATGCCAGAAAAACACATCAGGTCATTTTACAAACACACTCTTACTGTACTCCCCCGTTCTCCCTTTACAGTCATAAGGAGGCCTAGGTGTCAGATGTTACCAACTCTGGCTATTATTATTATTATCTTTGACTTATAAGGTGCCACAAAGGGTCCGCAGCGCCGTACATTACAAATACAGAAAACAGAACCAAAACACAACATGATACAAAAAATATATACAAACACAGGTGACAGGGTAAAGCAAATCTGATTAAGTCTGGGACAGATAGTGAAAGGGATTGTAGAAATCAGCGAGAAGAAGGCCAAAGCTTAAGAAAACATGGAAAACAGGGCTAGCGAAGCTGGCCAAGAGGGTGAAGGAACAGTAGAAGGAGCACACAAGGAAAGAGGGCCCTGCTCATGAGAGCTAACATCCTAAAGGGAAGTGGGAGACATAAATAGGGTGGTACTAACTGGGGGAGAGAGCCAGGACAAGGAAGTTAGGATGAGGACTGATAAACTTGAATAAAGAAATAAGTCTTAAGGGCACGCTTGAAGCCTTTGAGAGTAGATGCTAACCTGATGGAACGTGGAAGATCGTTCTACAGCAGGGGAGCAGCCCGGGCAAAGTCCTGAAGACGAGAGTGAGAGGAGGTGATTAGTGAAGTAGTGAGGCGGCGGTCACAGGCAGAGTGTAGGGGGCGGGTAGGAGTGTAGGTAGAGGTGAGATTGGAGATGTAGGGAGGGGAAGATTGACTAAGAGCTTTAAAGGTGAGGGTGAGGAGTTTAAATTTAATTCTGTAGGGTATGGGGAGCCAATGTAGTGACTGTTGGAGGGAGACTGCAGAAACGGCTACGAACGTATGTGTACACTGTTGTGTATGAGCGTAAACAGTGCAAATTGCCGACTTATCTTCAGCCTCAATAATTTGAAGTTACCATAGTGACACCTAACTTTATATGTGGGTTTTTTTTGTTTTTGTTCTCTTGAAAAACTTAATAATAATAAAAAAGAAACCCAGTGGTTGGGAAATGTTGTTTCCGTCACACAAAGAAGTGCTTCAGAATTTTTGTGAAATACTTATCGTGCCAGGAAACAGTGATTTCCCCTAAAAGTTAGGGGTCACCAGGTCAGCCATTAGAAATTGTTGGGTCCAGTACAAATGAAACAGGCAGGGCCCCCCTCCTCCCAAAGTCCACATCACTCATCCCAAAATCCCCAGACATGGTCCTCATGCTTCAAAATTCCACCACATGCCACAGACCTCTGACAAGGAGGACGAGGACTTTTTTAATATTTAAATTATTTATTTAGACTATATTTTTCTTTTCATACTGGGGAAATAGATTGGTGTACAGTATCTGATTCTTGTATTCCCTGTCCATCTACCCTAATTTATCCAATACCTCATACAGAACCTGTTGGTGATAATCATGTGTTTTCATGACAACCCCAACGCAGAAGCAATATAGCTCATTTTAAATGGGCATGGTTACAGTTAGCATACTACTAATGGAAATATCATGGCCAAGGTCATCCTACGTTAGAACACAGATTGTGAACATGACCTCATCCTAAAGACCACAAACAGTTACTTATAAACCCCCACCCCCAATTCATTTACCTTAATGTTTCTCTGCCCCTGTTCTTCCTTTCCTGCCCTCTCCCTTCTTAACGTGATGCAGCTGCTCCTAGTCACCGATAGATTGTGACTGCGCCATGCGGTGATGAGCTCCCAGTCTATCAGTGTCTGGTAGCTGCTGCATTACAGGATAAAAGTAAAAAATAAATAAATAAAAAAGGGGTAGAGCAGACATGTCCCAGTGGGGCCACTACTAAGTGTGGGCCCCTGTCAGCTCTATCCACCCCTTATGGCGGCCCTAGATGTCCCTACAGGCTGTTTAGAATGCAGAACTTTTTGACTAAATTCAATTCACCCAATAAGCACTCAAACAGTGGAGCTACTAGAGCAGATAACATGGAGGTCACTCTGGTTTATGGAAGAAGACAAGAGCAGATAAGGGGGTCTCCAACAGGCCAGTGCCTTGAACTTCCTTGGTAGATGGTCTCCTCTAGCCTGAGCAATGGCAACCCGATTTTTGCAATATTGTTCCTTATGGGTTAATCGTATCAGTCAGGTGTTTGACAAAATATTAATTAGCAAATATTTTAATGCAGGACAATGCATACACAATATTCCAATACTACAATTACCATGTTTATCATGTTATTGGCTTTGTGTTCTCAGGAAAAAGTTACTACCAAAATCTGAAGACAAGAAAGAGTTCAGCATTAATGATTGTAATGTGATTTACAGCGATACTCAACTATACTGCAATGTAAGTGGATCTGACTATTATGTTTTGCTTTTTTCTCTTTTAGTTTGTTGGCTTAGCTAGAAATTGATAGTGTCGTCAAACCAATATAGAATTTCTACTGATTGTTTTGAGGATTTGATTTATAAATGTGCAGACTTTTCAGATTCAAGAACATATACTAAAAAAAATTAAACATCAAACCCCCAAATGCATCATGATGTAAAATGTAATAGTCTTCTGTTATATAGGTGATTGACTTTAATCAGGGGTTAATAATAACATAGATCAATTAAATCCTCATATTCCTAGCCTAGGAATAGTGCTCTAATGCAGGGCTAGGTTTACATGCAGGGCCGGTGTGATCTGTACATGCATGTATGTGTGCGACCTACTTCCTTGCCATTAATTTCCCACCACACTCTCTTGGAATTATCATCATCATCATCACCATTTATTTATATAGCGCCACTAATTCCGCAGCACTGTACAGAGAACTCACTCACATCAGTCCCTGTGCAATTGGAGCTTACAGTCTAAATTCCCTAACACACACACACAGACAGAGAGAGAGAGAGAGAGAGAGAGAGAGATAGAGAGACTAGGGTCAATTTGATAGCAGCCAATTAACCTACCAGTATGTTTTTTGGAGTGTGGGAGGAACCCGGAGCACCCGGAGGAAACCCACACAAACACCTCACAGATAAGGCCATGGTCAGTAATTTAACTCATGACCCCATCAGTGGCGCACGCAGGGGGGGGGGGGTTTCTGGGTCTCCAGAAACCCCCCCCCCTCCGCTAAAAAGTGCCCTACTGTAGTATACAGCAGCCGCGGCGCTGTCTAAGAAGCGGCTTCTTTGACAGCGCCGCGGCTGCTGTATACTACAGTGCTCTAGATTTTTATTTTTTTCCAGGGGCGGAGGAAACCCCCCCTGACAAATCCTCTGTGCGCCCCTGTCCATTGCTGTAAGGCAGAAGTGCTAACCACTTAGCAACCATGCTGCCCATTATAATTTGTTCTTCCCATATCACCCTCCACATCAATTCATTTCTCCACCACAACGTGTTTAAAGTTTTACCATTAAACACATTGCAGTTTTAAATTTGCCCGGCAAATTCGCCGAATATCAGCGATTTGCTAGAATCGCAGATTAATACATTTACCCCAGGTTGTAGCAAAATAACAAAACATACTACATAGATAACTTTTGTTTTGTGCTTGTAAAACAATCTTATTTATATGGACAAAGTCCACCTTCTTTAATGCGGTGTGAACAACTATTGATTTATTATCATTTTACAGGTTGACATTAATGGGCAGCCGTTGGCAACAGAAATCTTATGAGTGCCCGTGGCTTTGCAGTTCCAAATTCAACAGTATGGTACGATTCTAAATATATGTTGCCCCCAACTTTGTGTGTAGAGGAATGATGCGATTCTGTGTTAGTTCTGTAACCCCATTTTCACAGTTGTTGTTGCACAACTGGGCTCCGTCACTCTGTCTCTAAACACACTCTGCAACAGTGGTAACTTCTGGTCAGCTTGGATCCTTGACATCCCTGGGCGCTGTGGGTGGAAATATAGAAAAACTAATTTATAAATTAGTTTATAGTAAAATTAAGGTGACTGCTAATGGGGGTAATGTAGTCGCTTGTAGCGCCACAATTGTGCAGTGTAAATGGTGCCCCCATTATGAAATAATAAATGTTGCCCCTGTGTACTTATAAATTAATTTTGCCCCCATAAGTTCATTATAAAGTAATGCTGCCTCTGCTTATGTTATGAGTGGCGAGAAACCTGTAGCTCAATCAGAAGGCATTTTAAGAAACAGACTTTTTCTGGTGTTTTTTTCTGGTGATTTTGACTGCCCATCACCAGTGTTTTGAGATTTGATCCTCCAAACTGCTAGATAATACCTTCTGGTGGTTTGGAGGTGAAAATCATTAGTGATGTGCAGTGGTTTTTAAATCACCAATAAAAACAAACACCCCAGCTTGATACATTTCCCCCTTTGGACTTGAACTTGACTCGGACACTGCTCACCTCCCCAATAGCTTCTTGGGTCTTACTTAAAGATGGGTAATTAGACTTATCAATTTCAAAAATCTGTCTTTCATCAAGGACTGGCATACACACTCCTCCCAGAAGTATATAGAATCCCAATCCTGGAAATTAGGGATTAGCTGGATTCTCTTTTTTACTCGTTAAATCTTGCTAGTGACTTCAGATCCCCTCCAGAAAGGCGGTAGCCTAGTTAAGTCCTAATGGTCTCATCCCACTAACAGTACATAGCCTACCCTTAGTAAATATTATCTAACTTTTATAGACAGCATACATTTTCACATTTAATTTACGTTTCATTTAAGACAATGCAAAAATATGTAAAAGAAAACTAACATTCCGTAGTGCCAATTATTGTGTCAAAATAAACCATGCAGTAAAAATGGTGATATAACATAGAATAGAATATGGAGCATATAAATGCAAATCATAAAGATATTCTTATGCTATTATATAAGTAACTAACTGAAGTACCCGGCATTACCCGGGTTTACATTTTCAAGTTATTAAGTTATCAATGAGTTGGATGTAACTGTCAACATTTAAAAAATAATTAGCAGCTTTTCCTACACGGCCGTTAGGTGGCTGTCCAGTGTCATTTTTGTTTTTATATTAAATGTCATCCAAATCCTTCCAGTTGAAGGCCCCTGAACAGTCTCCCTGGGTCAAAGTCCTGCCCAGCGAACATCAATGGGAGGTCCGTCCAGGACCCTAACCCTCCTAAAACCTGTCCAGCATCCAACTGGACCACCTTGTGTTGGTTTCATCCCAATCGGTGCAGGGGTGTCCGAATGCAGGCTCAGAACAGGCTCCCTGGGTCAAAATTCTGCCAAACGTACATCAATGGGAGGTTCTACCGGGAACCTAATCCTAAAACCTGGACTGGATTCAACTGAACCACCTTGTGTTGGTTTCATCCCAATTGGTGCAAGGGTATCCAAATGTAGGCTCAGAACAGCCTCTCTGGGTCAAAATTCTGCCCAGCGTACACCAACTGGAGGTCTGACCGGGACTCAATCCACCCTAAAATCTGTCCAGGATCCAACTGGATCACCTGGTGTTGGTTTCATCTCAATCGGTGTCGGGGTGTCCGAATGCATAACCGGACAGACAAACAGACCAATGATTTTTTCATATAAGATATTCAGAAGTCAGCATTCATTTTGAAGATATTTTTCTATACAAGTGGAAGTGTTTACTTATTTAATGAGGTTGTTTTTAGACCAGCATAATAATGAATACTAATCCAAAAGGAAAAGGGTTGTGTTTCTCATGTCAACCAACTAGCAAATTTCCTAACTAGCATATTTCTAGTGCTATTTACACAATAATTGCTTGCAGTTACCCTTCTCCCTCGTACTATTCCAATTATACCAACTAGAGTCATTAGTTTACAGTATTGGGCAGTTTGTATTTACTAAACAATAAAAAAATTAAAGTATTTATGCACAATGCTGTAACATTGTGATGCATCTTTTTGTATTTTTTTTTTTAGATGACAGTATTTCTGCATTATGAAAAAAAAAAATTCAATGCACAGATTTTTTTTTCTCCATATCAAAAAATAGTAAATAATGGAAACAGTTATAATATAAAATAACGATGTGCAAACAATGATTCCACTTAATTCTTCATTATAATTCTTTGTATCCCTCTTAGGGAGCCCATACACTTCAGCAGCTTCAACAAAGATATCTGGAACCAACCCAGGAGGAAGGATCTCTGTACATGAACTATAAGGATGTCCAGTGTGTGATCATTAATTTCTCAAAGCTCCTGCAGAAGAGACTGGGACTGAGTATGCAGAGATCAAACACAAATAACTAAATCTATTTCATGCACAGGATTTATTTTCAAACTAGCTGAAGTACCTGGTGTTGCCCAGGTTTACATTTTGAAGTTATCAATCAATTGGATGTAACTGTCAACATATTAAAAATAATTAGTAGCTAAGATACAATCCACATCCATCCAGTGGAAGGCCCAGAACAGGCTCCACGGTCAAAATTCTGCCCATCGTACACAAACAAGAGGTCCAACTGGGACCCTAGCCCTCCTAAAACCTGGCCAGGTTCCAAATGGACCATGTCACATTGGTTTCATCCCAATCAGTGCAGGGGTGTCCGGATGCAGGCTCAGAACAAGCTCCCCGAGTCCAAGTTTTGCCCAGCGTACACCAACTAGAGATCCAACCGGGACCCCAAACACTCCATTAAACATTCAAGACCAATTACCACCCCTCTGCAAGTTTTCATTCAAATCCATTCAGTGGAAGGCCCAGAAAAGGCTCCCCGGGTCAAAGTTCTGCCCAGTGTACACAAACGGAAGGCCCTACCTGGATCCTAACCCCCCAAAAACCTGGCAAGGATCCACCAGGACCAACTCACGTTGGTTTCATCCCAATCTGTTCAGAGGTGTCCAAATGCATAACCGGACTGACAAACAACCAAACAAAACCAGCAAAAGATTATATCAGGTCCTAAGAATCGTAAGTATAAACAGCAATAATAGGATCTATAATAATCTGGACCGCAGCTCTCAACACAGGATTCTATACCTGTGAATAAACAAGCAAGATAAAATAGAAAGAGAGAGCTCTGTTTGCAAACTATCATTTTAATACATACCAAAGAGATTAAAATTATAAATAATAATATAGGTCACTGTATATACACAAAATCTAATGAATGATAAAATAGCTGTTCAAAAACAGCAATTATTTCCCATATACAGAACTTAATGCAGAACTCCTGTTATAGATCTCATGCAAAAGTGAAGTTTATAGATCTCTTAACTATATAGTCAACTATGGTCACCGGATCTAATAGAGATACAGTTCTATTCAAAACTCTCCTTTGCTGTTCCAAGAGAGTGTGCAAACTTCATAAAAGGCTCATTAGCATACGGAAAGTACCACAGCAAATGGATTCAGGCCAACAAATTGTATATGCAAAAGTACTTATTCATCTTGATACCAGATTTGGTTTCCAGAGAGATATTAAGGAGTATTCCATAATCATTTCAAATCAATAAGGTGACTTCGAACTATCAATAAAGGTCCAACCCCAGAATTATCATAACAGGTGTTTTCATAAATATACAGTGTCCCAATTAATCAAACTCCAATCATATAAATTTATCCCGACGCGTTTCTCCATCATATAAGACAGTTTCATCAGAGGAAATGAGTCTCTAATCATTAGCAAGCACTGTTTAAATGCCGAGCCGGCAGTCACCATATCCTGAGTCGGCTAACATGTGATTCCAGCCAGCCAATCCACATTGATTCTGATTGCTCTTGTCAATTTTTTGTGAGTTGTTGATCATCATCATTTATTTATATAGCGCCACTAATTCTGCAGCGCTGTACAGAGAACTCACTCACATCAGTCCCTGCCCCATTGGAGCTTACAGTCTAAATTCCCTACTATAGACACACTCACAGACAGACAGAGAGGGAGGCAGACAGACAGAGAGGGAGAGCTAGGGTCAATTTTGATAGCAGCCAAATAACCTACTAGTATGTTTTTGGAGTGTGGGAGGAAACCAGAGTACCCGGAGGAAACCCACGCAAACACAGAGAGAACATACAAACTCCACACAGATAAGGCCATGGTCGGGAATCAAACTCATGACCCCAGTGCTGTGAGGCAGAAGTGCTAACCACCAGGCCACTGTGCTGCCCGCTATTGATAAAGCTAGGCAGCCTGTTGTCATGGCGATTCTTATCAATGAAACATAATATTAGTCCGGTTCCAAAAGGGAGGATCTTGTGAATAACAAAGTAGTTTACCAACTCCTCAAATGTAGAAATAAACCAATAGATTCCTGTCACAGTCTGGGAAATTGTTTGATTTATTTCTAACTAATAATCATACCAAATAAAGACGTATTAACGCCACCAATTAGATACAGACAAATATTCTATTATATCAATAATACATATATTCGGTGGAGTAAACATAACATCAGAACAATTATACAGATGAATAACAAATGACATATACCAAGTTAATATACCAGCACTGTTGGACTTATTCTCATAAGTACAATAGTCACACTAGACTTTTATATCACTACATCGCATAGATAAATACTAATAATAACAATTAATATAAACGATTAATATAAAAGATTGGTATTAAAAATAAAAAATGAATCAAAATATCCAATCAATTAATTCAAAGGGGCATATTCAATTCGGGTTCCGGTCCGCGGTAACGCTCGTTACCACGGAAAGTGCTCTTTATTGCTGGTATTACGGTACCGCAATAACGCAGGTGTGTGGTGGGATAATTAACTACCATTTACCTGTATAGATAGATAAATATAAATGCAACGTAACAACTCAGATAAGTCAAAATGGACACATAGGTAGGCTGCTATTATAATCACATATTAGTATACCGTCGACACATCTATGTCGCTTATCTAGATGTAAAAAAATTGCGATTTAGTAGATCCAAAAAAATAATTCAGGAATCTGTTGACGAAATATCAAACATTTAGGTCGCATATCAATATATATAAAAAAAAGAGACCAGATAGATTGAGCGTTAACAAATAAGCCTTGAAGCCCAAATGTAAATAAATTAAAGATATAGCAATATAAGGCAAAAGGAAAAAAATCCAATCGTGACCACCCCATGAGATATCATAAATAGAGCAGCCTATACAATCCTACACATTAACTATAATTAATTAGTAATAATGAAATCACCAATGTGGTCAGATATTGTTGAGTTCAGTAGTATCATTGAGGCCTAGGGTTGCCAAAGTTTTCAGCCAATTGATCCAATATGTTTCCTGCAAAGGAGATTGAACGTGCCCCCCCCCCCCTCTTTTGGTAACATAAATTTGTTCATTGCTCTAATTTTAAGGCCTTCCATGGTACCATTTCTACAAGAATTGACATGCTGAGATAGACACTGGGCTAGATTTTCTAAGCTGCGGGTTTGAAAAAGTGGGGATGTTGCCTATAGCAACCAATCAGATTCTAGCTGTCATTTATTTAGTACCTTTTACAAAATGACAGTTAGAATCTGATTGGTTGCTATAGGCAACATCCCCACTTTCAAACCCGCAGCTTAATAAATCTATCCCCATGTGTTTTGAGATTCTTAAGGATATTCCACCTATGTTCTGTAAAGCATAAACCAAGAGATCTGATCATATGCCCGATGTACTGCAAGGTCTTAATGTACATGGTATGGCAAAAAAAATGTATATAAAAAAGCCTGCACCAGCTGAATAACCAAGAACATGCAAATAAACTAAAGCAAATAAATGATACAACAGTGCTAAAATGGATCGTTGTTTGAAAAAAAAAATATGGTTCTAGTCAACAGTGTGAACAAAAGTGATGAAGCCAGAGAGCACTTCACTGTGACTCCCTCATAAGGGTTAATACAGTAACATTTCAAACTGTAGTACATACCTTTATCATTGGCTTACTCTGGCAGACTGTGGACCATACTGACTAGAAAAGATAGGTCATGCTAATTGCATCTAAATATAAATAGGTAAATAGTGAGGAGTGCTCAATCACATCAATATCAAAATAATAATGAATAAAACCAGAAGGTGTCCAGTGTCCACATATCCAAATATTTAATTAAGTAACACAGGGAGCTACACTGTGGTGACTGAACAAGTAATTCCTACTCTACCTCCTGTCCTCTTGATCCTATTCCCTCGCAAATTGGTAGATCCCTGTCTTCTGTGCTCATTTCACCTCTAACTCAAATCTGTAATCTCTCACTCTCTACTGGCATCTTTCCATCACTATACAAGCATTCAGTGATTACTCCTATTCTAAAAAAACAAAACTCCGACCCAAACTCTCTCTCAAATTACCGTCCCATCTCTCAGCTCCCTTGCCCCTCCAAGCTTCTAGAGAGACTTGCCTACACTCGCCTCACACGCTTTCTTTCCGCAAACAACCTGTTGGATCCTCTTCAGTCTGGCTTTCGTTCTCAACACTCCACAGAGACTGCGCTGACCAAGGTTGTTAATGATCTGATCACTGCTAAGACTGAACGCCATTACTCTCTCCTAATTCTCCTTGATCTCTCGGCTGCATTTGACACCGTTGACCACTCTCTTCTCATACAAACGCTGCAATCCCTAGGTCTTCAAGACACAGTTCTATCCTGGTTCTCATCTTACCTCTCTAATCGCTCTTTCACTGTTAATTTCTCTGGAGCCACCTCTGCTCCGCTTCCCCTATCAGTTGGAGTACCACAAGGCTCGGTGCTAGGTCCTCTGCTGTTCTCTATCTATACCGCTTCTCTTGGAAATCTAATAAGTTCCTTTGGCTTTCAGTATCATCTCTATGCGGATGATACCCAAATCTATCTATCCTCTCCTGATATCTCGACATCTGTGTTGTCCCGTGTAACTGACTGTCTTTCTGCCATTTCATCTTGGATGTCCTCTCGTCAACTCAAACTTAATCTTTCTAAAACAGAGTTAATAATATTCCCACCCGCCAACAAGAGCATACCTGACATTTCTATCTCTGTTGATAACATGACCATAAATCCCACCCCACAAGCTCGCTGCCTAGGTGTAATCCTTGATTCACGCCTATCCTTTGTTCCCCACATTGACTCTATATCTAAATCATGTTACATACATCTAAAGAACATTTCCAGAATCCGCACATATCTCACACAAGACACTGCTAAAACCTTAATTCATGCACTAATCATCTCCCGCATTGACTATTGCAATTCCCTCCTTACTGGTCTTCCCAAAAACAGACTCAAACCCCTAAAATCTATTTTGCATGCTTCGGCAAGACTGATTTTCCTTGCAAATAGCTATTCCTCTGTTGAATCACTCTGTATGTCTCTACACTGGCTGCCTGTCTTCTACCGAATCCAATATAAAATACTTTTACTAACCTACAAGGCCATCAACAAAGCTGCACCAACATACATCTCCTCTCTTGTCTCAAAATATCTCCCAACTCGGCAACTCCGTTCTGCAAAAGATCTGCGTCTCTCATCCACCCTCATTACATCCTCCCATTCCCGGTTACAGGACTTTTTTCGGGCTGCACCCACTCTATGGAACTCTCTCCCTCGCACAATAAGACTCTCCTCTGTTCTACAAACTTTCAAGCGTTCTCTGAAAACCTACCTATTCAGACAAGCTTATAATATTCCTCAACCACCATCTTAACCTCACTACCTTTAGCCTGTTACACAATTTCACAGAACTACTACCCCCGGACCAACATTGTTGTGTGACAGGATCATTTAGCTTATGAGTCACCTTACCTTTGCAGTCTGGCTGGGCCAAGATGCAAAATGTATACTTAACCTCATGTGTCAATCTCCCATTGTCCCATAGATTGTAAGCTTGCGAGCAGGGCCTTCTCACCTCTTTGTCTGTTTTACCCAGTTTGTTTATTAGTTTATTACGTTTGTCCCCAATTGTAAAGCGCTACGGAATATGTTGGCGCTATATAAATAAATGATGATGATGATGATGATGATGAAGTAATATATTCAGAGGAGCATACTAGCTAAAAAAAATAGACATGTAAACATGTTAGAATAATGATAAATTAGATAGTACTTTGAAAACAATAAGGATTGAGTAGGTAGTTCCTGTTTTTTAGGACTAGGGGTTTAAGAGGTAATATTGTGAGGCAAGAAATAAGCGCTATTAATGTTAAAGACCGGGTGTAATACAAGATGATGTCATATGAATTATGCTGAGAGGAGATGTATAGGGTACAGCGATAGGATGTATTGAGGTATTGATACTGTCACATGCAGATGGAGGGGGACAGAACAAAAAGATGGGTGGGAGTGGAAGTGTTTGGTAGGGGTGTATGAGAGTGGGGAGGTCTAAGTTAGAGGTGAAAGAAAAAGAGGCAGAATGTTAGGTGCTTGTGGGGTGGATTTTGCAGGTGTGGGAAAGATGTGTGAATAGGTTGTTAGGGTAGGTAATGGGCAGGAGTAGTGTTACATGTGGAGAGGTGTTTGACAGAGTGGCAACTAGCAAGATGCGGGGCAGGGAAAAGTCCAGTTATGTCAGTGGTGAAAGGGGTAGATTTCTTACAAATAGATGGAATGGATTTAGTATAGGACAGGGTGGAAGAAGTTATAAATGGGTAAAATAGCTATTTAGACAACAGTTAGGATACATGGTGATACTGAACTAAGTGAGGGGTGTTACAGGATGGAAAAAAAAAACACAATACAAGGGTGTTCATTACATCTACAATTCTAAAAATACTACAAAAGTAGAGAGGAGGAGATCTGGAAAGATTATATACATGCAAGTGGAACATTTTATTTGTGCGAGTGTACATCTGGCTCCGCATTTTCTGCGCTTAAGCAATATTACACTGTTTTTAATTGAATCTGAGAATGCATATCAGGAGGTTTTGGAGAGAAATAAAAGCAATTTGTCAGTGACGTTGGAAGAGAGAGAGGAGGATTTACGGAAAGATTATATACATGCAATTTGAATATTGCATTCATGTGTGTTACAATTCTATTCCAAAAATTAGATCCTTGCAATAACAGCCATGAAGATAGGAGTATGATGAAAACATAAAAGCTATTTATTGCAGAGAGAGGACAATCCAGGTAATGTAGGGTAAACATAGACCAGGTAAGGCGTCGTAAATAAACAAAAATCGGGTTGTGGTAGTATGACAGGTAAATGGTAATGAAAACAACACAGGAGATACAGGTAACTTAGCTGAACAAAGATAAACAGGGAGGGCCAGGATTTCACAGGAACTGTAAGGTTGCAGTATCCAAGCATAAAATAAAATTCAGGCTAACATCCTGGTTACTGGGTACAGGTGAGTAGTAAGTGTTTACTGAACAGCAGGTACAGGCAAAAGCAAGTATTTTACAGGAATAAAA
This sequence comes from Mixophyes fleayi, assembly GCF_038048845.1. Classification (NCBI taxonomy): domain Eukaryota; kingdom Metazoa; phylum Chordata; class Amphibia; order Anura; family Limnodynastidae; genus Mixophyes; species Mixophyes fleayi. The sequence goes on along the minus strand of NC_134412.1, from coordinate 12,029,865 downwards.
TGTGTCAATACAGGTAGTCTAAGGGAAAAAGAAAACACTGACCAGCATGGTGCCTTGTGGGAAGCAGGCATGAATAATCAGTGACACATGTGTGGCAATAAACAAGGATCAGAAGATTAACTCCTGCTAGTGAGGGAAAAGGCAATAGAACAATAGCAGCACCTCTGGTAAGTCCAGCAGAGAGGAGCTGCAGAGCCAAAGCAGCATGCCCACTGCTATACTGCAGTGCAGACGGAGGCAGATCCTGACAATGTGAGTGCACATTTGCCCACATTGTTTGTAGCTTTGATACCTTTACAATATCATACCATGCATATATTTTTTTTCAAATTCACACATCAAGATATTATAGAGAAGAACTAATACACCCTTGGGGTAGATGTACTAAAGCTACTTAAAAGGAAAAGTGGAGATGTTGCCTATAGCAACCAATCAGATTCTAGTTGTCATTTTGTAGAATGTACAAAATAAATAATAACTAGAATCTGATTGGTTGCTATAGGCAACATCTCCACTTTTTCAAACCCACAGTCTAGTAAATATACCCCATAGTCTTTATTGATTATTTCATTGATTGTTTGTGATAACACTGTATCTATCTGGATAAATGGGATGCCTATGACAAACATACAATATACTATATTGCATTAAATGTGGCATATTATTAATAAAGAAACTTATTGTTTTGCCCCTTTATAAAGCACTGGTGGGACATCATATTTAATATACTGTTCAATTGTGGGCACCAATTTACAAAAGTAAGATATCCTAGAATTTGAAAGTGCAGAGACAATTAAATTAATAAAGGATTATGGAAACCCCATTAGGAAGAAAGACTGTCCAACTAGAATATTTGCACATTTAAGGGAGTTATATGATTACTGTGTATAAATATATTAGTGACCCATAAAAATATTACAAATCTTCCTGGCAATAATAAACACATATAATATTGTGCTAATCCAGGTAGTATTCTGATTTCCAGTATGTTGTAAGAAATATAATAATCCCCTGTGGACTGTGTTGCAGCCTTTTGACAAATTATAAATAAAAGGTAATAAAAATAACCTGGCATTAATTCATGCCTGAAAATAGTCCAGAATTGTGTAGGGGCTGGACTTGCATGTTTGGGGGCATTTCCTCACCATAAATGGGTGTATTTTCACTAGGTCCGGGTGGGTCTGAGTGTGTTTAATTTTGTGCCCTGGAATTTTAGGACGTAAAATCATTTGTAAAAATGTTGCTTTAACTAAACCTGTTTTTGTTATCAAATACTTTTAGGATCAATACGAATGATTCTATTGATATTGGAGATTGTTGTGGTCTTAGAATATAGTGAATACAGATAAGACAAGCAGATGTGTGTTATAGTCCCGCATCCAAGTAAACAATCCACCAGTCTCCAAGCCTAAGACATGGCCTTAAACCTTATCTTGCCATTCAAGCCTTTCAGACCTCCCCCCGCATTCTCCCACCTCCCCCCGACTCAGTTTTCCCACTATCTGTGACCGGCCGTCCCCTCTAGAATGTAAGTTCTTATGGGCAGGGACCTCTCTCCAAGTGTTTTCATAATTATGTAATTTTGCGGGTTGTAATTATGTAAATGTATTGTTTGTATTTATATATTTTTTCACTTTTGTACTTATGTTATTTTATAATTTTGTTTTATGCTTTAATCCCCTATGTACCGTGCTGCAGAACCCTTGTGGAACAAAATAATAATAATAACGGTTTTGATAATATAAAATTTCACTTGTAACCACACTCCATGTCCTCATCTGCCTCTTACATCACTTTGTCCCCATATACTCTGCCCATTTTTTGTTTCCTGTTTCCTACCAGATACCTTAATCACATCAGGGACAATTTCATCACAGTGACATTATTTCATAATTAATCCTGTGTAATCTATGAGTGATGCAGTATTTGTGGAATGTCTATGATAACTAACATTCTGTTTTTCTTCTTAGTAAAGGGAATTACTCAGAACCTTTTTAGAAGAAGAAAAATAACATTCTAAGAAACTGCAGCGTAATCTATGCAGAAAGCCAAAAGTGTAGGGAGCTAGAACCAGAATGAGATTTGGGGATGCAGAGGTATATAGAGAGCTGGCACTCAAGAATACTAGGGTGCAAGAACATACCAGCAGATGGTGCTCAAACAATAGAAGCTAGAACACAGAGTGAGATGATGATAGAACTATCCATCATTTAATAGTCGAGGAACAAGAACTAGTAGTTAGATAACTGTCAGTCAGAGCTGTAATGCACAAATACAGGGGATAACAAACAGAGGATTGTGAATGTAGTGTCAGTATAAAAATATATGCTTGACAACAGAAACACTAGCAAAAGACCAAGGACTCAGACACAGTGTGTTATTGTGTTTATAAGAACTTTTACTTGTTTGTTTCAAACTTATTTAATATTTGATTGATGTCCGGTCCCTGCAACTCTACTAGAACCAGTGACAAAGGAGAAGGGACCGGATGGAGAAGGAAATTAATCATCTACCTGTAGAGCCAGGAGATGGGGCCCATGGACCAGTCACAATGGTTCAGTAATGTATTTGGTGTAGTTATTCAGGTTCTGAAAAAGTTGGGTTAGAACTGGAGTGAGTGAAGCGAGTGGGTGGGCCTCCACTCATTAGGCTAGTCCTAGTTTTCTGGCCAACCGATCCCATATTAACCTAATTATTAGACTGCTGCAGGTTCAATATTTTTATATAAGTGGAGTTGGACGCATTCTCTTTCTCTATCACATATAAGTACCTGTACGAGAATCTGAAGTAATAGTGCAGCAAACATACCAGTGTTTCAATAATTGGGTATTCTCCATGATAGAGAAGGAATACAGTTTACTAACTTTCCTTGCAACTTTGCAATACAGTAATAAAGAGTCATTACTTTTGTATGGTCACAATAGAGTTTTACATTTTTAAAGTCATCTGGTTTATTTGAACTGCCTAAAGTTAAGGATTCCTAAAGTTTGAAAAACCTTTGATTACGTTTATATTTAGCAATGCATACACCAGTCTATTAACATTATTCAGTTTTATAGTATTAAATATATGTAAGTACTGGAGCAAGCATTGCGTTTTTTATTTTGTAATAAAAACTTATTTATGTTTATACACATACACTCTGCCCTAAATTTAAATATTTTTTATTTATTTTGTAAGATTGTCCTTCCTCATTTTTTGAGTGTGATATTATTCCGTAGCCATAACTATCTTAAGGGAAGTATCATCTTCTCTTATTTTTTCGGCTGGCGCACTTAGAGGAAAGTAGGTTTATGATGTCACAAAAGAGCTTCTGTGATGTGCTTCTGCATTTTTGTAGTTTGTAAATTCCCTTTGATATTAAGTGTCTGCATTCGTCTGGTCTCTGATTGGACTTTGTGGTCTATTGTGTTTTTTCACCCTTACTGACTGTGTAACTGTGGAATAGTTACACAGGAGGATTTAAGGAAAGATTATTAATTAACTTTGTCTTGTAACATTGCTGATATAGAGGAAAAGGAAAGAAAGCAATAATAGACAGGTGTGTTCTAATATATATATTTTTTCAGTTTTAGCATATAGTTTTTCTTTCAGAATATAGATATTGCTAAGAGGCTAGGTGAGTATTTTTCCTCAGGTGGAAGAATTTAGGGGCAACATTAATAATGGTAAGCTAATACCTCAAAAGTGTTAACTTTATTTTACTCCTGGGGCTGATTCATTAAGGATCTTAAATTAAGAAGTTCGTTATTTAAGTCTCCTGGACAAAACCATGTTACAATACAAGGGGTGCAAATTAGTTTTCTGTTTTTCACATAAGTTAAATACTGACTGTTTTTTCATGTAGCACACAAATATCAACTTTAAATTTCAGTGTACAAATAAGCTATCAAGTATTTGTGTGCTACATGGAAAAACAGTCAGTATTTAACTTATGTGCAAAACAGAAAACTCATTTTCACCCCTTGCATTGTAACATGGTTTTGTCCAGGAGACTTAAATAAGAAACTTCTTAACTTAAGTTCCTTAATGAATCAGGCCTCTTGTCTGGAACCCGCTCAAATACATTCATCGCCAGCATTTACCTCTTCTTCTTCCCATTACCGTTGCCATTCCTGATATCAGGAGGTCCAGGAATGATTGTACTTCCCACCCATACTCTGCTCGCACAACACACTAATTAACATATGAGGTTGCAGGGCTGGTGGAAGGTCCGTAGTTCCATAGGCACTCAACTTTGGGCTACTCATGGAGGAAGAAAGGGGGGTAACATTCTCCCCTTTCTGTCAGACTGGGAGTGTGGTGCTGGGCTTTGACATCACATTTCAAGAAAAAATAATTATTACAATATCTAGAATAGGGAATGCGCAATAAGATGGGATATGGAAAGGGGGAAGGGTACAACCTGTGCCAGTAAAATAAAATATACAACCTATACAATGTGACCCTATATAAAATAGTAAAGGCATAATAAGACATGCAATGCAAAAACACAAATTCACTAGTTCTGCAAGTTCTTATATAAACATCAAAACCATTTGGTCTATAAATTCAGTGTTGCGTAATGTCCAGATTCACAAGGGTAGCTTGTTCATAAAATTCCCCTGGTCTCTCCATGGTATCTCATGCAAAAAAAGAGAGAATAGAGAGGTGCAGGAGCACCAATGGTGTTGTAAAGCTTGAACATTTATTCCAATATACAATTAAAATGACCTTACATTAAGTAAGTGTTGCAGTGCATATAAAGTTTTCTTTTCTATCTGTCCGGCTCGGACGCTTGTGCTGGTGTTTCGGGCTTAGATCTCATGCTTTCCCCTTAACAGATGGTCAGTTGTTTCTGTACCGTTTGGCGTCTCAGCTACTTCCGGATTTTTGTTACTAAGTTACAGTCCTTCATTCTCATTGGACCCTACGCGTTTCTCCATGTGACTTCGCCAGGGGATAACCAATGAGCAATCCTATGCCTCTTATATAGTGTCAAAATCCTAAAATATACAGCTGCTATTTTTTGAGCAATCAGCGTGACATATACTAAAAACAATCTGCCAATACAGAGAATAAAATATGTCCTATAGCCACGCTTATTAAATTATTACAACAATAATGTTCATGCATAAAAAGCCTCATCTTAGGGAAAGCCAAACATTCCCAATACCATATATAAAATAATAAATGCAGATTATGTAAAATATCAAACTTTAAAAGGTACAGATAACTGAATCACTCTTGGGGGCCGATTTGCCACTTAGCAGTATGGAAATAAAGTGGAAAAACTTTAAGAAATGCAGATATATAGATCGCTATTGGGGGCTAGTTTATTTCATATTATATAACAATATAGGAATAAAATAGAAAGCCTGGTATTCTTGCCGGATTTAAAAAGGTAATAATATTAAAAGTTTTGGTTTCAATAAATTTCAAGAAAAAGTAACAAAATCTTATAGATTGATAAATGACTATAAAAAGGCTTTCAGTTCAAAATCTATATTAAGCCCTAAAGTTGCTAAAGTGCCCAAAGTATATATCCATTTAGATTCCTCTTGATTTAAATCTCTATTAGAATCCCCTCCCCTCCAATGCTTTTTTACTGCTTTTATAGCTATAAATTTAAATTCTGTTGGATCCTTCTCATGATGCGTTTTAAAATGGTTTGACAGCTTGTGGGTCTCCAGCCAATTCTAAAATTCCTGATGTGTTCATATATCCGTATTTTTAACTTCCTAAATGTCTGGCCCACATATTGAAGACCACAGGGACATGTTATAAGATATATGACTCCCATGGAGTCACATGTAAGATGGTCCTTTATCAGGTATGAATTGGGTGTCGTTCCAGATTCAAATTGAGTTGTTGGTTTTGTACTCTTATTTTTTGTGGTTTTACAAGCTTAAATTTTGTGCAGTGGAAAAAAACCTTCGGTCTACCCTTTCTCTGTAAGCCAGTTTCCTGTAGTTATCTTCCGTAATGGTAAATGACTGCTCACCATTTTTTGTTTTAAGTTTGGGGCTTTCCTAAAGATAATTGTGTGATTTACTGGAAGGAATTGAGAGAGAGCGTCATCTTTTTGAAGAAGATGCCAGTGGTTTCTCACAATCCTTTTTATCTCTCTCGCTGATTCTGAATATTGTGGTATGAAGGGAATAGAGATTTTTTTTGTCCATCTTTGTACTATGTAGAGGCTGTAATTTTTCATTTTCTGTGCCAATAAATTAATTTTTCAGAAACAGAAGCGGGATAGTATTGAATAGTTAGCATTGAACATTTGCATGTGCGACACTTGTCGATTCTGCCGATCAGACTACAGAGCAGAAATCTGTAACTGTGCATTAGTAAAAGTGTATATGTTTAGTATAATCATGTTTGATGTTATCATTTTAGAAAGAGTTTATTTAAAACTGTATTCCCAAATTTTGGAGTTTAATCTTGAATTGACAATGGTGACTCCTAGTTTTAAATTGTTTTATTTGTTAACATGTGTTAAAGTTTAGTTTTTTTTATTACAAATAGTATTATTAAAATAGTCTATGATCTTATTCCACTTTTGTAGATTTCACCCTTCTGATTACTGGATAAAGTAAACGTCATAATGAGACTTGCAGATTCAGAATGTTCTGTTTGGATGAACAGTTTGATGGAGCCTGTGATGTGCTGATGGCGTATTGCAGTGGATCCCAAACTTCCTCAGTTCAAGGCACCCTTAGGGTCTCCATAATTTTTTGAAGGCACCCCTAAGCCAAAATATTTACCAGGTAGTCCCCCGCCTTGCTTACAACCAGCCTTGTCCACGGCACCCCTGTGAGAATGCTGCAGCACCCAGTTTGGGAACCACTGGCGTATTGTTAAGTAGAAGGAGTTGGAGTTGTTAACAATACAGATGTAGCGCACAAGTGATCCAGCACATATCAATAAATATAGAAGGGAATTCAAGAAACTAGAGAAGAGAAATATGATGAAGATGACAAACACAGACTGAGGGTGCTGGGGGGAACTGAATGAAATCTTAAACTGAAAGTTCCCATTCTGTGAAGGGTAGGATGGTGGGGTCCCATCCAGGCACATAGCTTTTTTGACAATTGGCACACTTTGAATAGCTCCTCATTTGACCATAAATGTACCTATCAGAGTTTCAGAGAACCAGGTTATTCCGGCTGCAAAAGCATATAGTTTTACAGAATGTAAGGTAAAGTTCATGACACAAAGAAAAGATCTATGAAACTCTCTCAGAGGAATTACCCATAGTTGTAAATCAGTGATGTCATGATGTTGTAACTTGGAAGTAAATGATTGATTTGTTAAACTCTCTCTTACAGTGTAGACTGTTGATCAGCTAATCTCAGCTATTTAATATAAACTTTTGGTCAAGGAAATTTTAAGTGATACATATGATACACAACACATATTTGCCAGGTTTGAAGTTTTGCTTCTACATTCTGGAAGTTTATTGTTCCTGAAAATTATTGCAGAGTTATCCCATGAATGGTTCTTTATGCAAAAGGCATTTTTAACTTTCTGTGAAGCTGCCTTTGATTTGCACATTTGCACAGGTGTGTTTAGACCAGCAGCATGTGACCCTTCACCTCCGGCCTTTCAACAGGTAATTCCCGGTCAGAACAGGTGCAGCCAACTTCTGCATAAGTAACCTCCTCTGCACCACACAGGGAGGTCACGCGACCACCTGGAGGAGGATGCACTGTTCCGCCGCCTGTCCTTCCTCTGTACAGCCCCTTTGAAGGCTGGAGGGCCACGTTGAAGCTACATTGACCATCATCAGTCTAGGTAATACTCCATGCGCATTTTAAGGTGTACAACTACTCTCCAATTTCAAGAGTCTCCCCGGCAAACTAAAAGTGCACCTTTGAGGAGAGGCAGAGAAATCTGGGCAGCACAAGCTACACCATGCCTAAATCACTGTTTGGTTTAGCTTCAATTATGGTTAAAATTAATCATGAGAGTGAGTGAAAACCGATGCTGGCTTTATTATATGTATTGCTCTCTGTGTTATAGCATTATTATTACATTAGGCAAAGTGAGCCTAAAAATTCTTTTCTCCACTAAGTGCCTCTGGAATGTGCAAAATATGTTTTCCATAAGAAGTATAGGATGAGGTCTGGTCTATAGGATGAGGTTGGGTCTCTAGGATGAGGTTTGGTCTCTAGGATGAGGTCCGGTCTCTAGGAAGAGGTTGGTCTATAGGATGAGGTCCAGTCTATAGGATAAGGTCCGATCTATAGGAGGAGGTTGGTTTATAGGAAGAGGTCCGGTCTACAGGAGGAGGTCCGGTCTATAGGAGGAGGTCCGGTCTATAGGAGGAGGACCGGTCTATAGGAGGAGGTTGGTTTATAGGATGAGGTCCGGTCTATAGGAGGAGGACCGGTCTAAAGGAGGAGGTCTGGTCTATAGGAGGAGGTTGGTCTATAGGAGGAAGTCCGGTCTATAGGAGGAGGTCTGGTCTTCACTAGCTCTGAGCTGATGCAAAAAATTAAGTTTTTTTGCATAGTGGAAATGACTGTGAGTCCTTCTACACAGTTAAGAATGCCCGCCCCTTTATCTTGTCTGAATAATCCCGCTCCACAAAATGAAATCTTGTTTTTGCACTGCTACGCAAAATTTGGTGCAACTACATTGCATTTAGCAAGAAAAGTCTTCACTTTATCCAGCTACTCCCATCAGCTTGTGCAAAACTCTCTGCAAGCCTTTGCACTTAGGCAATGGTTTGCAAGAACATATGAATTGATTGATTGATGTATGCTAATAGTTTGACACACTTCTATGTGACAATTATTCTCTTCTTATACTTCCTTGAATTATTTCATACTTGTCTTAGAGAGCAAGTCAGGGGGGGGGGGGAAATTGGTAGGATGTACTTAGCCATGACTTTGCAGAAGTGCTCATGTCAAGACTGTATTTCTATATCATCTTTATTAGGGCAAAAGTTGCAGTTGAATATATATGTGCCATAAACCAATTTTAGTATTCAGGCTCTTCTGTCTTTGTCTGTCTATCATTAATGACCTTCAATAATGACACTTAACATTCACATTAGTGCAATTTTCTTTTGATTATGGGAAAAACAGACAAAACATCGACTTTGTTGTACAATACCTATGATACGCTGAATATTAGCAATGCAAGGTTTTCCTACAGTTACACAATGCAATGGGCAGGCAACTTCTGCTTTCTATAAAATGTAATAAGTATGTACATTTAAAAGGCCAAGATCAAAACTAAGGAGAGAAATTGTATAACGCGACTGCTGAAGAGAAGAGCTGCAGTATTAAAAGATAATAGAAAAGTAAACTAAGGTTTATACTGAAGACTGGACTGCACAAGAGAAACAACATATTCTTTAAGGACACATAAATCCTACTGGTAAGAAAAGGCATTGCATTTAGAAATATATCTATACAATATATTTTGTTTAATGAATATTCCTGCTGTCAATGTGAAGAATATACAAACTGGATATAATGAGTGTGGCTGCATATAGGCAATTCTTTTTCAAACATAATATTTAACTCTTTATACTAACTGTATTTTGAGCATAGTTATTGGTGTATGAGCATATGATATAGTTAATCATTTTGGGCCTGATTCATTAAGGATCTTAACTTAAGAAACTTCTTATTTAAGTCTCCTGGACAAAACCATGTTACAATGCAAGGGCTGCAAATTAGTATTCTGTTTTGCACATAAGTTAAATACTGACTGTTTTTTCATGTAGCACACAAATACCAACTTTAAATTTCAGTGTACAAATAAGCTATCAAGTATTTGTGTGCTACATGAAAAAACAGTCAGTATTTAACTTATGTGCAAAACAGAATACTAATTTGCACCCCTTGCATTGTAACATGGTTTTGTCCATGAGACTGAAATAAGAAGTTTCTTAAGTTAAGATCCTTAATGAATCAGGCCCTTTGTCATCTTTGGTCAATCACTACTCAATTGATCATGCTATGTGCAATTTGCAAATATCAGAGTCTCATCTCGATATGTGCCGCTCGTGAAGATTGGTTTCATATCAGTCAGAGGGCACCAAGCAAAAAGAAACTCCACTGAAGCGCTATTGAAAGCACAGCAAGGAATACCCCTAGAAAGTGTCCTTTCCACCCCTTTATTGAATTTCAATAAAATCTCTACATAAAGTGAAGTAAAATATTGAGCTGCTCTGCAAAACTAGATGCCAACCAGGTACTCTGCAAGGATTGCACTTACTCTGCCCAACTCCTCCCATCGGCTCACACAGACTTCTCCTCCTCTGAAGACCTTTGGCATAAATCTAGGCGCACTTGAACAAATATCGGCTAATACCACCACCATCACGAAAAACCTAAAGTAAAAGAGACCCACAATCTTAATCCTTCCCATTTATTGTAGTCACGTAACGTTTTTTTTTTTATATCTTTTCTTATAACATAGTATAACAAGGGTACTGTACATGTAGGGTAACATTTCCTCAGACAGCAATAAAACAAACAAACTAACAAACAAAAATAATAAAAACAGTCAAGTAGTATTTTAGAAGATATATTTAATGATGGTGTTGGTTCTAGAGTGGCAGGAGGATGGAGTTTGAAGTGATGTTTGCTGTACTGAACCATTCATATTATCCAATTTTTCTACCAGCCAACAATACTTGGTGCCTATCAATTTCTCGTTCCAAAAAACGAGATGTTGGCGTGTACATCTATTGGGCGTTGTAATATACCTCCTCTGTGTGCAATCATTGTGGCAGGACACTTGGCTTTTCCATCATCCACTTCAACCCTGCAAGCATTACAGTAGCTCTAATGCTTGAATTTGGCTGGTATATGGTAGTATGCCATACCGTCACTTCTCCTAAAGCTATAATGCTATTTAATTCCATTACCTTACATTTTCCGTATCACCATAAATTTCCACTTCGACCACTGAGTAGCACTAAACAGTGTCCGTGTCTCCTCTGTGACATTGGGCTTGATTCATTAAGGAAAGTTAAGCAAAAGTAAGCAAGTAAGGAAAAACCATGCTGCATTGGAGGGGGAGCTAAATTTAAAATGTGATGACAGATTTATAATTGGGGTAGGGCATGTCCTAGATCAACTTTACATTTCACTGTACAAATAAGCTATCAAGTATTTGTGTGCTACATGAAAAAACAGACAGTATTTTCCTTATGTGCAAAATAATAGACTCATTTGCACCCCTTGCACTGCAACATGGTTTTGTCTAGAAAACTTGAGTAAGAAAACTTACTTATTTGTTTGTTTAACTTTCCTTAATGAATCAGGCCCATTGTCACCACGCAGCCTGTTGTTTGAATCTTGCTTTGCTCAGACCATACATTTGAAGAGAATGGTGTTTGAAGTGGGAGTGAGCAGGACAGTCCTAAATCTGTAATGGAGAGTATGTTGTTTCCAGTTCCACTTTTGACTAACATATATGTAAACATTAGAAAAAAAAACAACTAATTATATAGCATTTTTTTTACTTACAATTTTTTTTTCCCATTTAAATAATAATTTATTTATCTGGTGCTGACCCTGTTCTATTGCCTTACGAGATGGTGATAGAAATAGGAGAACAGTTTCTCCAGAGATCAATGGTAAATGGTAATGACAATTGCATGTTGTAGCTAACACTGGCCAGGGGGCTTTGATAGATAAGTTTCTAGCGAGGACACCACTATTGTGGAGATACAAACTTTGTATGCTAAAAATGGTATCCTAATAGTGAAGAAATAAAATACAATAATAACAAGTTCAATTGTATAATAAGTACAATGTCAAATATCTCAAAAATATAACTTTTACATTTATTCATTAGTTGAGAATATCATTAGTAACTCTATAGAAGGTTACTTCCTTTTTTGGTTAAGTGAAAACACTTTATTCCTCCAAAAACATTTAGCAAACCAATACTTTGTTTAGTCTTAGTATTGCGTCATGGCAAAACATCCTAAACACTATTAAATGTCTTTTCCATGATTAAAGACTATTTAAGGCTGCATCGTCCTAAGAGATTGCACTTAAAATGTGTTTGTGTCAAATTGTCTAGGCAACAGAAATAAAAAATGTAATTTTCAGTTCCCTTAAGCACATATAAAATGAAGAAGTTGAGCAAGACATCGAAAGTTCCTGGAAGTTCTCTTTTGCTTTATTTCCAGGTTTATTCATTGTGTTTTTTTTAGTGATGGTGACATGTACTTTAATTGATGAAATATTACTACAGATACAGTATTATGTTCATTTCTAATCATACATACCATAATGCTAATACTACTAATGCACCTTTACCTGCACCTGAATATGCAGTTTAACCCCTCACTGTGCAAAAGGAGAGGAGATAATTAAGCAAAATAAGCATCCTCTTTGATTACCCAACAATCACAAAGAAGATAAGAGGCAAGGAACGTTGTGCCCATTGCCATGTTGGCAGGGGCAAGCGCAGGATTTGTAGAGGGGTGGTTTCCACACCACGCTGCCAGTGGGCGTGACAAGCATGCATGGGGGTGTGGCTATAATTTTAGACAGTGCTTGGCTGCTCTCCAACTCTTCCTATCCCCATAATATACATGGGCAATGCTGCGTGTACTACTGTTACCGCCAGGCTTGGAGGGGGGTTTCCAGGCACTAGTAACGCCCCCCCCCCTCGGTTTGCCTTATTGTTGGGGTACTGGAAAGATAAATAACCTATACACTTATATCCTTTTCTTGTTTCTTCCCATATCAAAGATCAAACTTGGGAACAGCTAAAGCAGTATTAAATGCAGGGTGGGTGCTGCAAGAACACTTTAATTATTGCTACACATTTTTTCCAATACTATATGCCTGAGACACTGAGTGGACATCTGACTTGTAATATCTGGTGAAGGTGGAGATCGAAAACCAATCAGTTGCTCATTGTCGTCTCGTGATGCTCTGGTGGCCAAAACCCATGAAGCCAACATAGTCCCTCTAATAACTGCACTTTAATGCGACTTTGCACCAAAGCAGGACTGACAGAACTTCTTTTCATGCACAGTATAGTTACAATGTACAAAATCATCAGGGATGATTTCCTTCTCTGACAATTGTCATCATGAGGGCGACTTGAACTTCTGATAAGGCAAAAGAGAGTTGCTAAATTTGCAGAATCCATTCTTATTCCCTCCCTTAATCATTGTCTGGAAAAATGTCTTGAAGATCTCAGAAGAAACAGATAAAACAGTCATAATAGGTAGAAGAGGGCACCTGAGATGTATGGCTTTGGGGGCTGCCACATGTGCCACTGCAGAGGACACCATTTTTCGGCTGAATGGCCACCTGTATTATACTAATTCTACAAACCGACAGTAATAAAAAAAAAATACAGAACTGCTTCCCCTTTAAGCTTGTCAGTGTTATTGTTTCTGTGAAACTTAAAGGGGAAGCCACAGATTTCCAAAGGAGCCGCTGCTTTGCCTAACATAAAATATGGATTAAAATTATATGAAATTCTATTACCTGATAGTACGGGCCTGCTTCATTAAGGAAAGCAAATTGTGTTTTAAAACAACCACATGCAATTTGAACGCACGTATGTCTGTATTCAAGTACAAGTGAATCTGAAGAAACATTTCCGGTTGAACACGGATATAAGTACTCTCTGCCGATACGGCACTTGCCGTATGCAAACTCAGAACACACGGCAGGATGCGCAAAATGCATATGTGCAATAAAAAGTCCCATCAGAACGCACCAAAAGAAAAAAATGAATACATTAACATCTGTTAATAATATATGCCTGATATGGACAAAACCATGTTAAAATAAAAGGGGTGAAAATTAGTTTTCTATTCTGCACGTAATTTAAATACTGTCTGTTTTTTCATGTAGCACACAAATACTTGACAGCTTATTTGTACACTGAAATTTAAAGTTGATATTTGTGTGCTACATGAAAAAACAGTCAGTATTTAACTTATGTGCAAAATACAAAACTGATTTTCACCCCTTTCATTTTAACATGGTTTTGTCCAGGAGACTTAAGTAAGAAATTTCTTGCCTAAGTTCCTTAATGAATCAGGCCCTATAATCATTAATAAAAATATATTTCCAAAAAAAGTTTTTTCATTCCATTTTACTGTTTACATGCAAAACATAAATCAGGATGTTCTTAAGTCGTGCTTCACGTAAGGTGCATTTCTACAGTTGCTCTTAATTGCAAACACATGCTGTTACATGCATACGTGACGTCTGTCATCACTATCACACGGTACTTACACCTTCCCTGTAGCTGGAGCAGGTCATACGGTTAAAAAACATGTACCTGAGCGCTACGGAATTTACTGGCGCTATATAAATAAATGTTGATGATGATGATGATGATGATGCCCAGAGCTTGAATCAGCCGTTTGTCTGTGCACTCAGCCTTGGCACACCCTAACTGCACATTGCCTATGTTAGTCCTCCCCTATCCGTCCCCTTTCCGCCCTACAAATCGTAGGCAGACAGAAGAGTCATTTGCGTGTGAGCATGAATTGCATGCAGTTGTGTTCTCTAGCATAAGTCTTGTCTTCGCTCAAGCGCAGTTCGATTTTACGTAAGATACGGCATGCACACTCAAAGTTCTTCAGTTGCCATTCTTTAATTATTATTGATATGGATTAGTATTATAGTATAGTATGAACCATGTTTCTGTTTACTTCTCCTTATTCAATCAAAAAATATTGAGTCTCACTAAGTTAATACTGTATTTTTTTAGGTACATACCAGAGTTTACTGAACATCACAATGTGGCGGATGAGTAACTGCATTCTACAGAAATGTTATACAGCAATATTATTGGTTCTTCCTTTTCTGTGGAAAGGTTAGTAAAGTATGGATTACTACTTCGGGAATAAAACAATCAAATCAATAACTTAATTATTATTATTATTATTATTATCGTTTATTTGTAAGGCGCCACAAGGTTTCCGCAGCGCCGTACATGAAACAAACAGTAGACTATACAGGGTAAGACAGTACAGAACAATAAACACAAAGTACCAGTACTTCAGAAACTCCAGGCAGGCAGATACAGTAGAGACGGAGTGGAAGAACAGGTATGGAGACAGGAGGGAAGAAGGGCCCTGCTCATACGAGCTTACATCCTAAGGGAGGGTAAACAGAATCAGGTACATAAGGGAGCCAGTGAAGCAACGGGGAGAGAGAAAGGGGTCAGGGGAGAACCAGAAGAGGTGAGAGGTTAAGTGGATGGTTGGTAGGCCTTAAGGAACAGGTGAGTTTTAAGAGCCCGCTTGAAGGAGCACAGATTGGGTGAGAGACGAATGGAGCAAGGGAGGTCGTTCCAGTGAAGGGGGGCATCACGGGAGAAGTCTTGGATTCTAGAGTGGGAAGAGGTGATCAGAGTGGAGGAGAGGCGGCGATCATTGGCTGAGCGCAAGGAGTGGGCGGGAGTGTGAATGGAGAGGAGGTTAGAGATGTAAGGGGCAGTAGACTGAGAGAGAGCCTTGTAAGTGGTGGTGAGGAGTTTGAAAAGGATTCTGTAGGGGAAGGGGAGCCAGTGTAAGGAAAGACAGAGAGGGGAGGCAGAGGAGGAGCGGCGTGAGAGGAAGATGAGTCTCGCAGCCGCATTGAGTATAGAGCGGAGGGGGGCAAGGCAGGAGCAGGGGAGGCCAGTAAGGAGGAGGTTGCAGTAGTCCTGTTTGGAATATAGTGTACCTGATAACAAGATACCAGATGAAAAGCAGTACTCAACACTTCTTATTTAGCCAAATAAGAGGTCATTTATGTACTAATAATATTGCAATTACAGTTTAATGCCAAAAAATGCAAAATCATGCACTTGGGTCTCAAAAACCTAAAGGCTAAATAAAGCATTAATGGCGCTATACTGGAAACTACTGAGGAGGAAATGGGACTAGGACTCATTATTTCAGGTGACTTAAAGGCAGGTAACATAACAAAGCAATGAGGAAGGCAAGTCAGATGCTTGGTTGCATAGGGAGAGGAATCAATAGCAGAAAGAAAGAAGTAATAATGTCACTGTATAGGTCATTGGTGCGGCCTCATCTATAATACTGTGTCCAGTTCTGGAGGCCATATCTCCAGAAGGATATAAATACATTACAGACTGTACAAAGAAGGACAACTAAAATGGTGCATGGCCTACAGCACGAAACTTACCCGGAAAGAATAAAATATCTTAATATGTATAGTTTGGAGCAGAGAAGGGAACAGGGGGACATGATAGGAACTTTCAAATATATCAAGGGTTTTAACAAGGTGCAGGAGGGAAACATTCTTCAAAGGCAGTGAAGTATTAGAACACGAGGACATGTACTGACACTGGGGGGAAGCAGGTTCAGAGGAAATGTGAGGATATGTTACTTCACAGACAGGGTGGTGGATAAGTGGAATAGCCTCCCATGAGAGGTGTTAGAGGCTAATACAGTAGAGCAATTTAAACATGCTTGGGATAGACATAAGGGTATCCTTACAACGCTTAAGGGACCAAATAAGGTTTGAGGTTACCATAGGTTAATAAACAATTGAGCAGATTAGATGGGCCAAGCAGTTCTTATCCGCTGTCAAATTCTATGTTTCTATTGCATAGACCCAGAGATTCCGAATGTTATAGTGTTGGTCTGACAACACCGTGTCACATGTTGATATTATGTGCGACTCTGAATATAGAGTAAACTACGGCATGCAACTTACTCTTATGTTGTAAGTATAAATTGCATCCAACTCTACATAAGGCGTATTGTGTCTCCATAGTCGAAGGTTTAAAACAATGGGCTATGGGAATGGGATGTCCCTGAAAAATAGGAGTAAGACAAAATGCATCTTCTGTAGTTGACATTTCTTCTTTCTTTTTGTATTTATTTTGCATAGAGTCCAACTCCCAGTTTCTGCCAGAATATAAAATACAAGTCCCACGAAAGATCGCAGTCCAGGCGGGACTCTGTGTGCACATTCCCTGTACGTTTACTACACCCTCAGTATATCCTTTGTCAAGGAATGCTAAAGGAATCTGGTATAAAGAAGGCAAAGCAAGGACAACATTTTTTCCCTTTTATGGTGGCTTTGAGGACACACAAGGCACAAGGGAGAAATTATTTTTAACGGGAGAAGTATGGAAAGGAAATTGTTCTCTGAGAATCAATGATGCAAACCCCGAAGATTCTGGATATTATGTCTTCAGATTTGATGACACAGTGGCTCAACATTCTTTCATTGAGGACAAACCCTATGTGTATGTGATCGGTGGGTAAGAGCAACAAGGAATAACAATGCTTCATTCGTTTCTCCTTCCACTTGTGTAATTGAAATGTAGATGTACCTGTAGATATGTGATTGCCGGAGCCAGTGAGCCGGCGCTCACATGTTCAGTGGAACTGAAATCCCACATCCAATAACATATACACTGTGGTTGAAATGGCAGCTGTACAATGATATGTCGTACAGGCACTTCTATTCTTATGCTACTTATTTCATCTTTACTCAAAACCATTCTCAGCATCCATCTCAGAACAAAGGCAGGTCCATTAGTGAAAGAGCAAGATTTATGCATACTGGGTGTTATTCTCAGTTTCTGTTCTATGTGTGTGCCTGTCCGTGTGTCCCATGTGCCTGTCCGTGTGTCCCATGTGTCTGTCCGTGTGCCCTATGTGTCTGTCTGTGTGTCCCATGTGTGTGTGACAAGGTAGAGGTGAGGGACACATAGTTTTAATTTTAGATATGTTAAACTATTCAGTACCATAATTAAAAATGCAAATACGTATTAATTACTATCCCGTAATATGTCTCTATTTTATTAAATAGTGTTAAAAAGCATTTAAAATTAAGACTAAAATTAATTTAAACCTATCAAAATCCCTAAAGCTTCAAGGCACAGGCAGCTCCTACTTATTTGAGAGAGAGAGTGAGAGTGAGAGTGAGTGAGAGAGAGAGAAAGATAGAGAGATAGAAAGATGGAGAGAGAGAGAGAGAGAAAGGGAGAAAGAGAGAAAGAGAGAGAGAGAGAAAGATAGAGAGAGAGAGAGAAAGATAGAGAGATAGACAGAGAGAGAGAAAGAGAGAGAGAGAAAGATAGAGAGATAGAAAGATGGAGAGAGAGAGAGAGAGAGAGAGAGAGAGAGAGAAAGACAGAGTGAGAGAAAGATATAGAGAGAGAAAGATAGAGAGAGAGAAAGACAGAGAGAGAGAAAGATAGAGAGAGAGAAAGATAGAGAGAGAGAAAGACAGAGAGAGAGAAAGACAGAGAGAGAGAGAAAGACAGAGAGATAGAAAGATGGAGAGAGAGAGAGAGAGAGAGAGAGGAAGAGAGAGAGAAAGATAGAGAGAGAAAGATAGAGAGAGAAAGATAGAGAGAGAAAGATAGAGAGAGAGAAAGACAGAGAGAGAGAGAAAGATAGAGAGATAGAAAGATGGAGAGAGAGAGAGAGAGAGAGAGAGAAAGAGAGAGAGAGGGGAAGAGAGAGGAAGAGAGAGAAAAAGAGAGAGAGAGAGAGAAAGAGACATAGACAGAGAAAAAGAGGAAGAGTGAGAGAGAAAGAGAGAGAGAAACAGAGAGGGAGAGAGAGAGAGAGAGGAAGAGAGAGATTGAGGGAGAGAGAGAGAGGAAGAGAGAGAAAGATAGAGAGAGGATGAGAGGATAGAAAGAGAGAGAGAGGAAGAGAGAGAGGAAGAGAGAGAGAAAGAAAGATAGAGAGAGAAAGAGAAAGAAAGCGAAAGAAGGATAGAGAGAGAAAGAAAGACAGAAAGAGAGAGAGAAGTTAGGGGTTATCTACTCTATTTTATATAAATATTAATATAATTGGGATCTGTGCGTTCTTACTAAAAAAAATAATAAATGCTAATTACTTTTCCATTTCCCATACTATCTAAGAAAATATTATATTTTTTTATTTACATATATTTAAATGTTTCTTTTGTGATGTATATGGGTAAAATCAAACAGAAATAGCAAAACAAAATGTATTTTCTCTAAAACTTTTCCCATGGTTAATTATACATAGTCAAAGAAACCGTAAAGGATACCAAATATGTGTACTATTAGCTACTCATAAGGAGTTAAAGAGCAGAAATGGAAATGTGTCTTTCATTTCTTTTAACCAGGAAAGACCTTTAGGTTTCATAAAAATGATGTTCAGTCTTGTCTATTTTTTATTACTAACTTGCAGAAGTGACCCAATCATTGCCCCTGGCATAAAAGATTGGTGGTGGAAGGTGATTTTATGTAGTGGTGGTGGAAGGTGATTTTATGTAATGGTGGTGGAAGGTGATTTTATGTAGTGGTGGTAGAAGGTGATTTTATGTAGTGGTGGTGGAAGGTGATTTTATGTGCATGAGGCTGGGAAGATATCATGAAATAGTGATGCTGTCATTTAATTATTTTTTTTTAAAATTCAATTTAAATGGCTTGTCAATTGCTTTACATGGGACAGCTCATTAAGGAAGGAATAAGGAAATGGCAATTGAAAAAAAATATTTTGTGCAAGTCTTCAGTCTTAAGAGTGAATTAATGAATGTGTTTTATTGAAGGGACATACAGCTCCATCTTTATTCATTTCCATTCATTCATCCCTTTCTGTAGAGCTGATGGACATACCAGAGATCTCTCCAGTGAAGGATTTTGTTGCTGGTGAGAAGGTGACGTTGACCTGTACCAGTCCTGGGAGATGTTCTGGGAGAGATCCCCAGATCACATGGGAGGGAAACACTAGCGGAAGAATCATGCAAAGTTATACAGTAAATCATGAAGACGGTACAAGGACCTACCATTCCAATATCACATTTATCCCATCCGTTGAAGATGATCAGTCTTCGCTAACCTGCAAAGTGACTTATGTAAGCAGCGGGATCTCCAGAAAAAGCATCTTGCTGAAGGTGGAAGGCAAGTTTCATTTTACGACAAAAAACGTACTTATAATAAAAGACAATTACTTCTAAAGTCAGTCTGCTGCTGAAAAGGGATTTTATTTTGTGGAGAGACATGGTAAATATATGAGGCCAGAAATATAAATTAGCATTGTTGCCTCACAGTGCTGGGATCATGAGTTTGATTCAGTGTCCTATAGCGGTGGAGTTTGTATGCTCTCCCAATGGTTGTGTATACCACCCAGCTGTCCTAATTTCAGTGGGACAGTCCCAATTTTAGGGCTCTGTCCCACTGTCCCATGGGTAAAAATGTTGTGGAAAGGGAAGTATGCAATGGGCAGCCAAGCTGTTTACAGTGCTAGACAGCCCTCTGGGGATGATATGGCCACTCCCCCTTGTGACATGACCAACCCCCTTTATGACATGGTTACGCCCCCTGCCCTGCTGTTGGTGACAGACATGTTGGGATGGATGGTTGCGTGAGTTTCCATGGACTGCTCAGGTTGTTTGGCTTCCGACCAACTTGACAGTAGTGTATATGTGTGGGTGGAATTTAAACTGTATGTTCCAATGTAGCAGGGACTAAATGAATGATTTAATATTCTCTGTCCAGCACTGAGTAATATGGTGGCACTATATAAATAAACAGTGAAAACAGATAAACAAATAAATAGCTATCTCGGATAGCTTTCACTGAAGTAATTGTCGAACACTGTCTCTGCATTTAATAAGTCATGGTTAATTTTAATTAATTTTGATGTCAAATCACAATAAATAAATATGAGCATAGAGGTTTCCTGTAGCTTAGAGGCCTCGACTCTCACCGACCTTCATCTCTTCTAAATGCCAGAAGAGAAGCAAGATATTCAAATTGTTTAGCATAGTCTACAGTCGCCTACTGGGCTGTCTAGCCAAAGATAACCCCCCTGTTGTTTTTGGTAGCAAAGTTTATGAAACACAACAATTTTACCCATAACAACCAGATTCTAGTTGTCAGCTAGAAGGAGTGAGGGATGGAATAACCATATATCGTGGGAGGATCTTCTTGTTCATGGATTAAAAATATTGGTAGCCATGACTCTGCAATTTAGGTGAAAAGGAAATCAAAATATTGAGCTTGTAGACAGAATTTAGGGCTGTGCTCAACTCTTATTAGGCAAGGGCAGCTATACTTAAAAGGGAATCCCTTCCCCAAAACAGATACTAAACAGAATAAAGTATGCACTCAATTGCCTACAATGACCTATATTGCTTGGAAATGTTGAATAAATGCTGAATTTGGAACAATATAAAATGGATATGATATTTATTGAACATATAAAACAAACACACTATTGTATGTATAGTCGATCATAGGTTCATACAAATTACTTGATCAGTAAGTCTAGGAAGTCTCGACTTGAGATTCTCCCTTTCAGTTAAACATTATTTACAATTCTCTGGATCATACGGCAGAACTATTAACATGAGCCTTTTGGATGTGTACGAACTTATCTGCTTTGGACTTCAACAGCCAGTTTAGTTAAACCGATCATTTGTGTTTATTATTGCATATTATCCAATTAATTATTGCCTGGTTAAATTGGTGGTTATCGTTTAAAATCCAACCTATGATCGATTATACATACAATAGTGTGTTTGTTTTATATGGTCAATAAATGTCATATCCATTTTATATTGTTCCATATTCAGCATTTATTCAACATTTACAAGCAATATATGTCATTGTAGGCAATTGATCAAATACTATTCTGCTTAGTAAAATATTGAGCTTGCACAATTGACCATATAAGGTGACTTTGTCTAGTAAAAACATCAACCTCTGCTTGTATGATGTGCTTAATAATATTTATATTTTATGTGTTCTTCTTTCAGATAAATCCCCCTCAGATACTCCTCCATCAGGTAAGTTTACATGATATATATATTGTTTCCTGGTATTAGGATTGAACCTCCTGCACCATAAAACAGCAGGAAACTCTCCCAGAAGGTTGTTTACCTGTATACAAAGCAAGGCAGGTGAACACTGAGTGGGCAGGGTGTGATGATGAAATAAGCATTATCATATTATGACTTATCTCATCACTCATCAAGACATAAAGACCTTGGAGTAAATGTATCAAGCTGCGAGTTTCCATTGCGTTTGAAAAGATGTTGTGTATAGCAACCAACCAGATTGTAGTTATAATTTATTTAATACATTCTACAAAATGACAGCTAGAATCTGATTGGTTGCTTTAGGCAACATCTCCACTTTTCAAACCCGCTGGAAAATCGCAACTTGATACTTTTTTTCCCCCCCTCATCTTTACACACTTCTTCTCTCCTGCAAACTATATGGCAGTACTAAACTTAGTAGCACAATTTACTTTGCCAAGGGTGCTTCTGAACACAGCAATTGTTAAATATTGTGGCAATGTTGTGTCATCACTTCACAGTATTGTTGCTTAATGTACTTAGAGGAAAAAACATTTGGCATGAGTAAGATAGCATGGTAATACATCTAGTTCCCTGAGCTGCGTCCATTTGTGTGTTTTGTCAATGAACATTAAATTGTAAGTCTGTAGCAAAATAAATAACCATAGCTGTAATTTGTACAATGGGGTTTACTTAACCTAAATTGTGAGGCTGTTTGCCTAATATAATTGAGAAGTGATTCCTAATAACACTCCTAAATTTAGGACAATACAGATGTGGGGGGGGAGGTTGCTGAGGGAGAGAATTAAGATGCTCACTGTTAACTGACACCAAGGTAGAAACCTCAAGTGGTCTCCTAGAATGTGCATATATGAAATCCCCTGATTGTCTCATATTCAATATTTCTATAGCAAATCACTTCTTTTGGGGCATAAAAAAGGTACACTGACACTTGGGGTCCCATAAAAAAGCACATTGACACATGAGGTCCCATAAGAATGGCACACTGACACCTGGGGTTCTATAAGAATGGAACACTGGCACTTGGGGTTCCATAAGAATGGCACATTGACACTTGGGGTTCCATAAGAATGGCACACTGACACCTGGGGTTCCATAAGAATGGCACACTGACACATGGGGTCCCATAAGAATGGCACACTGACACTTGGGGTTCCATAAGAATGGCACACTGACACCTGGGGTTCTATAAGAATGGAACACTGGCACTTGGGGTTCCATAAGAATGGCACATTGACACTTGGGGTCCCATAAGAATGGCACACTGACACTTGGGGTTCCATAAGAATGGCACACTGACACCTGGGGTTCTATAAAAATGGCACACTGACACTTGGGGTTCCATAAGAATGGCACACTGACACCTGGGGTCCCATAAGAATGGCACACTGACACTTGGGGTTCCATAAGAATGGCACACTGGCACTTTGGATCCCATAAGAATGGCACACTGACACATGGGGTCCCATAAGAATGGCACACTGACACCTGGGGTTCTATAAGAATAGAATACTGACACTTGGGGTTCCATAAGAATGGCACACTGACACTTGGAATCTCAACTACAAATGGGTTTGGCTAGCACTGCTATAGAACAAGGCTGCATACAGAGGTCAGTCTGTGGGAAAAGTTGTCTGATGCTCAAGCTTGTAGAGTTGTAGAGCCAAAGATTGTCTAGGAATTTTTGTATCCCTCAGCTCACTCAACGCCCTCAACAATATACCTTATTTTCTAAAGATATACATCACATAATCATGTATTTCTAACAACTATGTAGCCCTTTCCATAAAATAATTTGTAAGCACTGCTATTACATGGGTTATCTAGTTGAGCTACTATATATAGTGGAACCTACTATCTTATGCTTTCTCTCAAGACTGACACAATATGGCTCTCTAGCACATTTCATGCCTCCCAACATTGCTGAATAAACAATCAGGACACATTTGGCGAGACCTTTGACCCACCAAGACATACTCTAATCTGCTCTGTCGAGCTCCCGTGCCATGCCTTAGTCAAATCCACAACCCCATTGCCATAGGGGTTGAAAAATATACATAGAAATGCTGAACGCTGTGACACAGTAAGTTAGTCCCTTTAAATTCTGAACTATAGTAAAACAGGGCTGAGCTTTTTCCTTACTAACTCAGTTTATCACATATCTGAGTTTCAGCACAGAAAGAATTCCAAGAATTAGGTCATCTAGTGCCCAAAACAAGGAGGTGATTTGAAAACTGAGACATTGGTGTCCTCTGCACTTAAGGGAAAGAGAGGAATTAAGAAACAAGTCTTCCATAACATTACCCATCTACTATAAGAATCTACTAAATGATGCTCTAACTCATATATGCTTGTTTTTAGATTGTAGGAGTATGGATTCTAAACTAATTGCTGGGATTGTAGCTGGCAACATCATTTTCCTACTCCTCATTTCACTGGGACTCTATTATTTTCTTAAGAGATACATGGAGAAAAGACTTTTAGGTAAATTATACTGTATTTTAATCAATATTTATTGATGTGTATGAGACCATGTAGACACAGTGTACAGCACAAGTCCTGATTACTGCAATCTCAGAGCTGCTGCAGAATTAAATGCTTGAGAAAATGTAATTTCAATTGTGCACTGATCGGCAAAATGAGGTGTTCCTGTGTTCCTACACTATACTTTGCAAAGATCGCCTTCTCTCTACCCAACTCTTGCCCTGTGCCTATGGACTGACCAGGCTGAGAATTTATCACAATTGGTGAGCAGGCAATTGACATAATGCACAGAAAGGTGACATGATCACGTGTCAGATATTGTGGGCACTGATCCACTTGATTAGATTATTTTTTGGACTGTGAAATTGAGTTTAGACTTTGAGAATGCTCATTAAAATAAATATATATATATATATATATATATATATATATATATATATATATATATATATATATTAATACAAGTTAACCCATGCATGATACTCATGCATTCTAGTCAAATAAAGCTACTTAAGGTGTTAAAAAGGTTCTTGTCATGCATTTGGGCCATAGCCCAGGCCTCAACCGCCAACCACTCCCCACTGTCACCCCTGGCAACCACCAACCACTCCCCACTGTCACCCCCGGCAACCACCAACCACTCCCAACTGTCACTTCTCCTTCAAGAAATATATATATATATTTTTAAAATCTTTATAAACACTTTTAACAATTAACAAATTAAATTAACAAATTAAAAGCATCTTAGTATACCAAATTTCAGCCCTTTCTGATTTTTTTTGCCACTAAGCATTTATATATTAGATAACATTTGTGTATACTAAGTCTTACAGTAATTATGAGCTGGTAAATTTGCTCTTTACGTAGGCTATACTCATACAGTAATTATTTTAATTGTTCTCCAGGAAATGGGCAGAATGGGCAGAATGAACATGAAGAAACAGAACCTACCTACCAGGTATGATACTATGTGTCAGTATTAGTGGCATTAGCATCGGTAGTTGTATGTTTCATGTCACTTTTAGTTTTATATTTTATGCAAATATTTATAGCTACAAGCAATTCTATACTATAATGAAATATTAGTTACTTCCGTCCCTTGTTCTCTGTTCAGTCAGTTCTATACTATTGTGCAGCCTTTGTAAGAAGATTTCCACTGAGAAATGTTCTGACCGCTGGTTCCTTGTACACAACTTGATCACAGCTTGGTCACCTTTTGCCTTTTAAAACCAATCTAAAAACTTTGGCTTTCCAAATAAATTGTCACAGCTTACTTGTCCTATGCTTTTCTATTTCTTGTCCCCTTTACTAAGGGGACAATAAATAGAAAATAGCTTCTCTATTTCTTCTCTAATTATAAAGAATAGCTTCTTGTCCCCTTTTAGTTGGGCACTTGCAGCCATTATATAAGCTTTGCTCATGACTATAAATGCCTAGTTTTTAGTACATATTTGGTCATCTATATATTCACATTGCAATCTAATCTGTGTACAGATCTTTGTTTTATGTCTTACTGTCCATGACTTCAATGGTATTTGATAGCTCCTATTCCTTCCGATATTCTGACCTGAAATATTTGACCACTATTACAGCTAGAGCAACAGTCAGAGAATTCTGGAGAAATGCTCTGAATTTCTCTGTGCTATCCCCACTAAATCCATAAAGTACCCCTGGATGAATGTCAGCGGCATGATCGCCATGCCCAGCTACAAGCTCTGGATCTTGCCCTTCAGTCTCTCTCAGTCTCTCTCTCTCTCAGTCAGTCAGTCAGTCTCTCTCTCTCTCAGTCAGTCTCTCTCTCTCTCAGTCAGTCTCTCTCTCTCTCTCAGTCAGTCTCTCAGTCAGTCTCTCTCTCTCTCTCTCAGTCAGTCAGTCTCTCTCTCTCTCTCTGTCAGTCAGTTAGTCTCTCTCTCTCTGTCAGTCAGTCAGTCAGTCAGTCTCTCTCTCTCTCTCTCAGTCAGTCAGTCTCTCTCTCTCTCTCTGTCAGTCAGTTAGTCTCTCTCTCTCTGTCAGTCAGTCAGTCAGTCAGTCTCTCTCTCTCTCTGTCAGTCAGTCAGTCTCTCTCTCAGTCAGTCTCTCTCTCTCTCTGTCAGTCAGTCTCTCTCTCTCTCTGTCAGTCAGTCAGTCTCTCTCTCTCTCAGTCAGTCTCTCTCTCTCTCAGTCAGTCTCTCTCTCTCTCAGTCAGTCTCTCTCTCTCTCAGTCAGTCTCTCTCTCTCTCAGTCACTCTCTCTCTCTCTCTCTCAGTCAGTCTCTCTCTCTCAGTCAGTCTCTCTCTCTCAGTCAGTCTCTCTCTCTCAGTCAGTCTCTCTCTCTCAGTCAGTCAGTCTCTCTCAGTCAGTCAGTCTCAGTCAGTCAGTCAGTCTCCCTCTCTGTCATTCAGTCAGTCAGTCTCTCTCTCTCAGTCAGTCAGTCAGTCTCTCTCTCTCAGTCAGTCAGTCAGTCAGTCTCTCTCTCTCAGTCAGTCAGTCTCTCTCTCTCAGTCAGTCAGTCTCTCTCATTCAGTCAGTCAGTCTCTCTCTCTCAGTCAGTCAGTCAGTCACTCTCTCTCAGTCAGTCAGTCTCTCTCAGTCAGTCAGTCAGTCTCTCTCTCTCAGTCAGTCAGTCAGTCAGTCTCTCTCTCTCAGTCAGTCAGTCTCTCTCTCTCAGTCAGTCAGTCTCTCTCTCTCAGTCAGTCAGTCAGTCTCTCTCTCTCAGTCAGTCAGTCAGTCTCTCTCTCTCAGTCAGTCAGTCAGTCTCTCTCTCTC